>NC_133211.1:10283710-10641210 GCF_958299795.1 Porites lutea
CCATTAAACAACTGAGCTAACGCAACCTGGTCCCCTAGGCCTCTCGGTTGCCGTTCGTTGTTATAGGCGATAGCGTTTACTATTGACGACATTTCACTGAACGTCGCAAACGTCTTCCAAATTTGGTGAGGGCTTGCTGGTCATGAAGAATAAGTCGAGACACCTTAGCCAATCAGCAGCAGAGAAAAATTTGGAACGAAAAATGGAAAAATTTAGTTACGACCCAACTCTTGCCGGAAAAGCTGACAGTACTTTTTCCTATTCGCATTGCAAAGAAACTTCTCAATTAAAAAACAACAACAACAACAGATCATTATGCATGAATTATCATACATTATTTTAAAAATGCATGATACCAGTATAAATTTTAAAGGGTTATACTTTAATATTCATTCATAGCGTCAGAAGCTAGAACTGCTGTCTCTGAGAGAAGAAAGGAATTGAGAGGGTGACGGTCCATGAAATACTGTCAGAGCATGAGGCGTGTCATCAAATTTATCATTTAGCTGGCTAATCGGCGCCTCTGTCAATTAGGAGTATTTTCATCGGCAATATTGACCCAATAACACAGCTTTAAGAATTCCATAAAAATTAAGTTTAGCGTACGGGAACACGAGAAGTCGATCTAAATCAACCAATATTCTTATGTCGATGGAAAGGTAGTAGAGAATTAACGTTAAAATTGTTGCCCGAATGACTGTAATCCTCATAACCGTGTACTCTGTAAGAAAACAAAGGTGGTGAGACCTCTGATCCGCTTCTTCGCACAATTTGGATTCAATGCAGTTTTAAACGAGGCAGTTGGAGTTAACTGAAGTCGAACCCGTGGACCAAGTACTTGTTGGTTCAAATTTACAAAGAATTATAGTGCAAGACTGAGGCAAATGACTCCTTTGGCAGTCTCGTGAAACCTCTGCCATCTGATTTTTTTTACAATTTATCTTTCAAGCAACCTGGGGAGCGGCCTGGGGACGAGGTTGTCTTTCAAGGTGCTAATTTTAACTGAGAAGAAGTTTTATATACCGTTCTTTTCATTTTCTCACCAGGCAGGGCAGTGCACAGCCAAACCAGGCTCAAACGCAGTGAAAGTCAGCAATGGTGGTCATCTCTGAAAAATCCAGCGACTGAAATGTTTTAAGGGAAGACGGATACAATTCGTAACCAGACGGTTTGCTTACTTAGACGGTAGGTCTTTATGGAAACGTCTGATTATTTGAAGTGATCATATATGATTCACAAAAGCTGACTTTTCAGAGTATAGCTTGGTTTGCCTTGGTGGAAATCATTTAGTTAACAGCTCTCGCTGTCAAGGTTCTTTGTACAGGAGGCCTGTTTTAATGCTCTTGGACTTGAAAGAGTTGATACAGTTTCACAGTACCTGCCTTTAAAAGCAATCATGTGTCTAATATATTGTATCTATTGTTCGATAGATATGTCGTCGTTTATATAATGGACAACAGCAACGATGTTTCTGTT
The DNA here is from genome assembly GCF_958299795.1 of Porites lutea. Taxonomy (NCBI): domain Eukaryota; kingdom Metazoa; phylum Cnidaria; class Anthozoa; order Scleractinia; family Poritidae; genus Porites; species Porites lutea. The sequence goes on from NC_133211.1 coordinate 10,285,187, forward strand.
AACCAAGAAGACGATTATAGCCCTTTTTTGCCTTCTTTTTCAACTTCAACCATCGGAAGGTAAGATGATGATGAAAGTATTTTTGATGTTTAATATCTCGAACAAGGATGAGTGTTAAATCAAGTTTATTATACTGGACGAATAGCACAGTAACTCCTACGTGAAGAACTATTTTGACAGCTGATAGATGGTAGATTGAACACGGCCTTTTCATAACATTTAGAATATGTTTTGACTAGATTTACCGAAAACTGAATTTCAAAAAAGGTAAAGATTTGAATAATTAATTAATAAAAATTAAATATCTGTACAGTAAAAACCGGAATATAAGGACCTAGTAAGAACCAACAGAGCAGAAATTTGGCATTTAAATACCAAAAATATAAGAGCCTGTTCAGCCTGGCAAAGAAAAATAGGTTCTTATACAGAAAAATCACTCCCTTCGATGGTGAAAATTCTGGATTTTAATTGTGTGAGAAACCTCTGACATAAAGTTATTCTGTATATGTTTACGTATTAGTAGTACAATATTTCTGCCAATGGTTACACTTCGAGAACCTCTGAAAAATAGTAAGAACCTAATCAACCTGAATTTTTAAAAACAACCCTAAAATTTAAGAACCTGTTCAGCCTGACCTCAAAAAATTCTAGGTTCTTATATGTGGGTTTTTACTGTATTTATTTTTTTTTGAAGTTTGTGAGCAGGCGAAATTCTCCAAATTCTGCGGTATCCGATTGATGGCTTGTTTCCTTGCCCTTCCCCATGAGCGGGGGAAGGGAGCAATGCGCATGCTTCCGACCTGAGCGGAAGAGACTAACTGATTGTGGTGGAAGAGTGTTTTTTTTACGATCTTGACTCGGCTATATCTGATAGAGGCATTTCTTAGTCTCAAGGCCAATTTTTTTTTCAAATAATTCAAAACGTTAAGGATTACCATCAGAATTAACAGAGCTACATTAAAAGTTTCGCGGTCATATTAAAAAGTCTGGAGCGAAGCGTCAATGGATATTAAATAAAATTGTGGAAAGAGTCAGCTGGAATGATGGCCTTGACTCCTTGGAGAAGTGTTACGAAAATGTAGCCTAGATTAGCATGTCAAAAGCCGGAAGGCCAAGGATGGCGACTACTTGTCTGGTTCAGACCGAAGGTTAAACTGGCAATTCGAACTATTGTGCAATAGCTATAACTATAGAAAGTTCCATGTATATTAAAAAATCATTCCTTGAGCCCGAATGGGCTCTGAGTAGGCCGAATGGGCTATTGAGGGCGAGGGGAATAATTCTTTTAGTAAAATCCAACTAGTTGGTCAAAAATACCGAGACAAAACAACTTTAGCTACAGCAAAAACGGGATTCAGCCGCCAATGTTTTGGCTTTCAAAGCCGGCGCTTTTCGCTACTAGTGGGCTATTACATATAACCTAGTAGTAGCTCAACCAATCAGAACGCAGCATTGATAATAGACCACTAGTTGGATTTTACTAAAATTCTTTAGTGAGGTTTAATCTAATGAACTCCCGCAAGACTGTACCATCCATACGAATGAATTTATAGGAGCTGAGATCATGTAAAAAAAAATTAAATGATATTTACAATATGATAACACTTTTAGTCGTTAATTCCTAGTTATCCTAATAAATGTTATGAGTACAAAATGCCAATAGAGAATGAAAAACGATATAGAATGAAAAAACGTTTTTATGTCGTAGTTATCTTCTCCTGGAGGCTCCCAGAGTATCCCATCGTCCCTCACACGCTTTCATTTTGCCTCTTCCCACCTCCTTTTTTATACACATCTCCCATAATGTACCTTATCATTCGAAGCAAATTTTTCTTTCTTTTCATTGGCCGAGGACCCACCACGTGACATGCAAATAACTGCCTACAACTAATGGTCTTCTCATGCGCAATGCCGTCCAACAGTGTTTGACTGCAAATAATATTCTGCTCATGCGTAAAGGAAACCGTGCTTTACTCCATCTTGCGATCGTCCTTGCGTGAAAATGGCAGATCACTTCCCTTCCCAAGGATATTTATTAAAAAAACAAACTCGGTGATCGAATGATAAAACAATTATTGAACTCGGTTGTGGCAAAATATCGTAATTTGTCAGTGTAATTTGTCGGCTTCGGCAAATAATTGATCTGCTCGCCACAGACAAATCACGATATTTAATTTTGCTCAACCTCGTCCAATAATTGTTAATTATTTGCCCCCCCCCAAATTTTGCATAACCTTTATTTTTTTTTCCTGGGTATTACAGCCGTACCAAGAGAAATTGAAAACAATGCTTATGTGAAATTTTGGGGGGCAAATAAGGTGCATTATGGGAGATGTGCAAGTGATGTATTGACTCAAAAAAGCCTCTACGGAGGAGACAGATGACGAGCACTAGGTCACCAGGTATCCATGTTTTGATCTCAGCTACTCAATGGAGTTATTGTACTATTACAAATCACATATAATTCATAAGATCTCTCCTGTTTCATTCATAGGAAGCCGCGATGACTATGTGAGCCACGAAAGAAAACTCCACAAAAGACTTTTCAACAGCAGCGATTATTACAGCGTCGACCTGCTACCTAGACTTAATAAGTCTCACGTTATCAACATTTGGTTCGGATTCGAACTCGTCAAAATAGTAGAAGTGGTGAGGTTTTTAACAATTTTTAAAAGAGCAACTAGTTCATTTCCGCCCTCGGTAATGGGTGATTCTGCGTTCTCACTCACGAAGATCTCCTTTATCAAGATTTATTTTCAAGTAAGATGTCCTCCATTGTTAGGAGACATCATTTCAGAGTTAGCCATGCCCCAAAGCGGAGCTCCTGTTAAATTTCTACCCATCTACTTGAAAACAATCAAATTTTGACCATTGTAATCAAAATTAATAGCTCTGACACAAAGAATTTATCCGCGAAGCAAAAATCATCAACTGGCCACGGTTGTTCAAACCTTGGATAGCGCTGTCCACCGGATAAATCACTATCCAGTGGATAAGTGTTAGGGAAACCAATTGCGCTATCCAGTGGATAGTGATTTATCCGGTGGATAGCGCTATCCACCTTTTGAACAACTGGGACCTGGCCAGCAGGAAAATTTAAAATACTTGATCTTGATCTCGATGAGAAGTGCACCTGCAATATTGTCATATGAAACAGGTCAGCGGATACCAGTCTTTAAAGGAACGATAGTATGGATTTCCAAATGACCGCTTGGAACATCTGTAAGGGTGATGTTTCACATTGGTTTACTTGGTGAATTTGACGCCCGTTCGAAGTACGCTCACGTGACAACCAAATGTTCTCGAAAGATGGATGCCACATTTTTCTAACTACAGCTAAGCAAAGAGCTCCGCTAAAATTTAGGATGATTTTGTAAAACCGGCTCCTAATCAGGAAGTGTAATCGCAGTTGTTTCTGGGGGCGAACAGCGTGGCTTTGACGTTAAAGTGGCAAGATGAACCACTTTAAACTGAGAACGCTGCTAGGCGGCTTTTATCCCAGGAGAAATTCATTAATCTACCTCCAGATTCTTTTACAGACGTTTGATTATTCGGTTGAAGTTTTGCATTATTGGTAATCATATTAGAGTGCTTAAGTGATGCATTTCGATGAAAAAAGGAAACGAACAAGTAAAAACGTCATTCATGATTACAAGAACATGTGTATTTAGAAACCCTTAGTCAATTATATTAGAACTGTTATTATCTCTTGGCCCATGTAAGGAAATCCAAGATAGTCTTGGATTCTGGATTCCCCGCCATGAATTCCGGATTCCAGGTACTGGATTCCAGTCATTGTAAGTGAAAATTGGATTTTAGATTCCAGTCATTAGTGGGATTCGGGATTCCTTGAGCTGTATTGCGGATTCAAAAGCCTAGGAATCCGGATTTCATAAGCAAAATTATCCCGGATTCCGGAACCCGGATCATTCCATTCCATGGGGCAAATCTCCAGCTGCAAAGAAAATACCGATGGTTCTTTTTATTATCAGTGTATTTAATGGTTTCTTTAACAGAACGCAAAAGAACAGTCCATTATAGTCATCGCTTGGGTTACTCAGGTAAGTTTGATCAGTGATATTAAAATCACAGATTAACTTAAAGCCCGTACAAACGGACGCAACATTGTTGGATATTACATGTAGCGTCCGTTTGCACACCCTGTAGCATGTTGTTGCGTGTTGTTGGGAGTTGTTGCGCAGAGCTTGGAACCGGTCAAACTTTTAGCTACGTGCAAACGGACGCAACAACTCCCAACATTGTTAGGGGTTGCTTCGTGCAAACGGACGCAACAACTCCTAACATTGTTGCCTCAACAATGTTGGGAGTTGCTTCGTGCAAACGGACGCAACAACTTCCAACATTGTTGCCCCAACAATGTTGGGAGTTGGTGGGTCCGTTTGCACCCAGCTATAGGTAAAGTATATCAGTTATCTCAGTAATCGTTACCCTGTGAAAACCGTAGCCGACATTTCGGGATACCACCTCGTTACCTCAGGAAAAAACGAGGAGCGGTTGCGTAATGTCAACCGTTTCTTCAACCTTGTCCCATATATCCCTTAATCACGTACAATAAGAATGACTGGAAACACTGATCATAGTATTATATAGGCGTGGCATTTATAAAGAGTTAGTATAATGTGCTAACAAAGTAAATCACATCATGAGATCACAAGAAAAATTTCGGCTGTTGCTATTTATGTTTACCCCTTAGCGTTGGGAAAATCCTTTGCTGTGTTGGAACGAATCCGAATTTGGTGGAATAGAAAAAATCCACTTGGAAGCAAAGAAGGTCTGGGTTCCGGATATTCTTCTTTATAACAAGTAAGTTGTTCACGGTTTTCCCTTTATCTAAGTATTAGTGCACAGATATTAAAGTACAAGCCGCCTTTCAAAAGAACAAGAGCACTCTATTTTTACGGAGTCCGGTAGTTATGTGCTTAATCCCTAAACTCAACAAAATCACCCAATTTCACATTTTATATAGCAAAAAGTGAAAGTACTGCTGATTAAGTTTCATTTTAATAGTTACAGCATGTAATTTCGTCCACAGACTCAAAACTTAGAACCACCCTATGTACCTACAAGACTCAGGGTGATCACCTACTCTGAAAGGATTTAAGACACTGGAGGGCTGAAATCCTGGAGTGCGGTGGTTGTTAACTTTTTTAATGTTCATTCAGAATCAGATGACCGTTAGTGCAGTGGCATTGGAAGGCGAAAATGCAACTCGAAAAATTTCGACGAACGAATGAAGCAACATTCGTAACTCGGTCCCACTCAACATACTTTAGTTGAACTTTAGCGAATGCTTCAACATACGATATCGGAAATTTCAATCATTACCTTATTATTTTTATCAGAGAAAAACAATCACTTATGGATGATTTTTTGTGGTCGTTTGCACTAAAGAATACTATTAATAATAACAATAAGAACACGATAACGATAATAATAATAATAATAATAATAATAATAATAATAATAATAATAATAATAATAATAATAATGATCGCCATTATCCTTCTTCCACAGCAATGACGATGAAGATCATTTCGTAGGTGGCCGAAGCACTTTTCGGTCAGGGGTGACTTTGAATTCTAACGGAACCACAAGTTGGGGCAACCCAATGATTTTTACAAGTGTGTGCAAAATAAATGTGAAATACTTCCCCTTTGATACTCAAGAATGCCAACTGAAATTTGGCTCATGGAATTATGATGCCCACACGTTGAACATCACGCCAATAAAGCATTACAAATTTCCAAGCAAAGATTTCCAAGAAAATGGCGAATGGAAAGTTATCATGGTTAAAATAAAGCGAAAGGAGGAGATTTATCAATGCTGCACAGAACCATACGTAGACGTCACAGTTACCATTAAAATGGCACGACAGAGCATGGATTACTTTATCAAATTCATTCTTCCGTGCTGTTTGATTTCCTCCATGATTTTTCTCGGGTTTGTTCTTCCTCCAGAGTCGGGAGAGCGTATTGGTCTTAGCATCACCGTGTTGTTGGCGATGACCGTGTTTCAACAGCTGACGTCCGAAATCATGCCGCCTTACGACTTTCCCATCCTTGGGCAGTATTATTTTGCCATCATCTTAGAGATTGGAGCATCGGTTGTCGTCACAACGATGATTTTAAACTTCTATCATCGCACCAATCGAAAGATGCCTCGATGGATGAAGAAGCTGGTGATCAACTGGATGGCGGTTATCGTTTTCTTAACGGATACCCCCGAGACTCGAAAAATAAAGCGTCGAAAGTCTTCCAGGCGAAGCCGTCGGAAAATTACAAGATTAGCAAACGACAACGCCATCGCAAAGTTGACGGAAGACGGAAAAGACCAGCACAGCCAAGGGTTTAATGTGACTTTTAGTGACACAATGTACTGCGGCACTCCATCGTCTGAGACCATTGGCACAGAGATGGAGAATCTTGGCTGCCAGAACAATTACGGAATAAATGCCTTCCAGTTCATGATTAATAACCATGAGGGGGTAGACAATACTACGAAAGAAGAGACTCGTTCATATAGGGAAGATGGGGAACATTTGAGCGAAGATGAGTTGGCCATTAGGCACTGGGAATGGACACTCGTCGCTAGGATTCTGGATCGATTCTTCCTGGTTGTTGCGGTCATTTGCGGCATCGTAACAGTCTCAGCGATATTTTTACGGGCGCCAAAACTATGGAACGCTTCGCCTGAATTAACGAAGAACAACGCTAAACTTATGGTTGATGAATAGGTGATGGTGTACTCTTGCCGGCCAGCCAATACTTTGCAAAAGTTTCTTTCAAGCTTGGGCGCTAAGACTAGAAAATCCAAATCGCTTAAACAGGGTCTGGAAGAGTTCTTGACGGAATACGGGCTTTGACCGCCACTCGAGAATGAAGATTCGCCAACATCGTGGCACGGGATGCGGATTCGGTATTCGGGATTGAGATGACAGACGCTCGGAATGCGGGATTGTCGTGAAAAAGAAGCACGAATGCAGGATCAGGATCCCCCCCCCCCTTCCAGACTGTACTTAAACAATAAAGGAAAAATCAAAGAGGTAGAAATAGGACGCCGTATTTATCGAGTTCGATAACCGTAATACGTTGCTTGTAAAACTAGGCTGCGCCTTATATTTTATCTTTCTTATTATTTCGATACCTATTTCAATACTCTTCCTAGCGTTTGTTGACATTCATTTTCGTTTCTTATGGAACTAAAGCAGGAGCAAGAATCGTAATATTGTCGATTTGTCATTGCAACTTGGAATTTAATTTTGTCGAAGTAGCCTTTTACCTCACAGTAGTCGTGGTTCCGTTTATAAACTAATTCGTAATTATTCCTAACTGATGATTAAAATGTATTACGAAATTGTTCTTGTTGTTTTTAGCAAAGGCCACAGCGATACTTGTCCCACATATGGTATTCTTGAACTCTCGTTACTTGCTCGTCAGCAAAAGAATCGATTGATAGTTTTGGGGACGTAGTGATCATCATCATAACCATTTTATTTGATAAAGAAGGTTATATCTATCCAAAAGAGCTTAAAAGCTGAAAACTTCTAAAGGATGCCCAACGACCGACTGTTTCCAAATACGTCAGGAGTGTCTCAAATCGTTTTCTCCATATATGATTTAGAAGCCTGATTGGTTAATTTGGAGCTGCCCTAAAAACTATTGTTATCTGTTCGGATGTGTTAGGGCCGGGAAGATTTTTCTTCTCGAAAGTTTTAGCTGGTTTTTCGTCTCATCCGAAACTGTTACCTACCCGAAAGTTTGAGGACATGGGGTAGCGGCACTTTCATTAGAAGGACGTAATTTTTATACCGAAATTTTCAAGAGACCTCTTTTATGCAATAATCGTAATATCTTTGTCATAAAATGTGAAAAACACAACCCCGAAAATCTATAGAAGGTAAGTTAGTAAAAAAATTGCTAACATCATAGACGAGTGGAACGGTTATCAATACATTTTTAGTATTTCTCGAGCTTTAGAAATTTTTCCAGGCAATGTTTGATCCTTCGAACAGTCATTTCAAAGAAATACTGACTTCTACAGCAATACACTCACATAGACGCACACCACCCCACCAGGGGTCCACGGTCCCTTCTTTCGACGAACAACAGCGTGGGCGTGGTCATGGGTTGTTTTACGCCCCATAAGAATAAGAAAGGTGAAAGAGCTGTGAGACGGGGCCTGCAGTTTTTCGCCCCTCTCCGAGGAAGATAAGGACTCGTACTTAGTATCACATTCGTACTTAGACGTGAAACAACATATATTAAACGGAGAGAGACGCTGGAGGCCCTGAAGACGAGTTCGAGGCCGATGATTATAATATCATAATAATATAAATAACAATAATGATAAATAACAATCTTTTGATAAGTCCTTCGTATGATGTGCAGAATTGCGCGGATCTGACAGCTTAGCCTATAACACTTCCCTAATGGTATGCATAATTCTTCATATCATACGAAAGCCGAATCCAATAATTGTTTTATTATTCTGATCCAGAAAACGCCTGCAACGTACTCTATTTGAAGTTCCCGTTTTAAAATAACTGCTTGTTCTGTGGTAATTTCAGGATATGAAGGCCGAAAGGATGTTGATTTTAGCAGATATTCTTCCCTAGCAGTTGTCATCCATCGAGTTTTATTTTTTGTTTCTACTTGTAACTACTCCAAGGCCAGTAGTTCGGCTATGTCGTCCTTGTAGAACGCGTGAAATCTTTCACGCTTTTCTCTAGCTCCGCACTTTCAAAGAGCTGAACCACCGCTTCTTTGCTTGACTTCAGCATCCCTTTTTCTGTCGATATCAAGACGATTGATGTCAAAAATATTAATAACGGCAACGCTAACTGGTTTAGACTACAAAACAGTCGGGTTTTTTTCCTCAAAATCAGTTTAGCGTACGTAGCGTAAGAATAGCGTCTTTCCTCAGACTCGCTCTCTGTTTTCAGCCTCGCTCCAGACCTTTTGTTTGACTGTTCGCGCGTACTTGTACTTGAATACGCAAAAATACGGACTGTTTTACAATCTATACTAGTTGTTAAGAATCAGCCAGGGAATTTAAGCTAATCAGAAACGTTGAAATATTTTGAACGAATAATAATGGTATAAAGCACAAAGTATCATGCAATTGATCAGAGGCGATATTTGTAGGCTGCATGCCAGGCGTTTAAAACGTGCTCGACCTCGCGGTGGGCACGCCAGGAAGAAACCGTCTCAAGCACCTTAAATCCCCCGAGCGGTACTCGACCAATCTTTGGCTACAGATGAGTCGCTGAGGGTTTTAAACCCTGAACCTGTTTAGGACAAAAAAAATCCTAAATACATACCGTGTTTAGGACGACACCCTTTTTTTTTACCCTATTTAGGACAAAGGACAAAATGCACGCCGTCTTGTTTTTTCAAAAACCATTTAATAGCAATTGCAATAGTAAGAGCAAATTCACGTCATAGTCATTGCTTTTGTATACTTGGAGTGCAAACAAATTTCGTCTAGCAAATCAAATCAATCGCGCAGACAATACCCTGTTTATAATTCGGACAGACTCGAACAACATACGTATATACCCTGTTTAGGGCAGACTTACAGGAAATTCAGTAAAAACACTGTTTAGGACAGAGAGGTCAAAAACCATACCCTGTCCAGCGGCACATCCTTATATGGTCATATAAGGGAGTATCCCCCCAAGCCAGAAGCATATAGCCCCGATCGGGGTTATATGCTTCTGCCCAAGCTTAATGCTTTAGTTTTCCTTCCTTGCAAAACCCCTGCCGCGACGCAAGCTATTAAGAAAGTAGCCATTCGTTTATTGTGTTTGGACGATTGTCATTTATTACATGGAGGAGAGTGTTTTACTAGGAACTAAACCACTCGTAGATTCCATACGCCACTTCATCCGGGACCCGAGTGGCGTATTTTCCGTATGTCACCTTTGTGAGTGTCGTATCGTTCAATGACGTCACGATTCCCGCCTTTTGCTTTTGTTGAATTGGTTTCTCCATATAATAAAAAGAACATTACACGTTGGCTCGAAGATATGAATTTTATGTTCTCGTGGCAAAAACAATATCTCACTCGTTCGCTTCGCTCACTCGTGAGATATTGTTGTTTCCACTCGAACATAAAATTCATATCTTCTCGCCACCGTGTAATATCCTCTATATAATATCTCCTGTTGTGTCCTAGAAGCTTAGTAAAGTATCAACATAAATGATAATGTGCAAGAAATTGCCATTGTTACCTATTCCGTCTCATTAAGTGTACCCTAAATGACGTAAAATTATGACCTTTTCGGGATTTTTATTGAACAGCCGTCATTTCTTCGAAAGTTTAGAGGCAATTCTAGTTTTTCGGTCAAGGAAGATCGTTCGATTTTCGCGATTTGAGACAAAACGAATCCGCTTCTCTCAAGCTATTGATAATTTGATTTAAATTCTGCTCAGCTTGTCTGTTCGAGATTGTGCCATGAGTTTTCTTAATCTCTCGACCTTTTGTTGAAGGTTGATTACCTTTTCTGTAATTTGGCAAAGAGACGGCTTTTTCATGGTTGATGATTAACAGGACAAGGTCTCGTTCATTTATTTCGAATTATTTGAATAAAATTTATTTCAATAAAACTGCTCCCAATCTCTGCGATTTATTCGCAGGTGTCCCTCAAAAATCCGAATGACATAATTGAAAATGAAAAACAAGTGTCAATTTTTTTTTCTTTATCTTTCCAGCGCGTTGTCTATATTACGCCCGGAGGCAATTAGCTCTCGTTATACTATCCGAGCGGAGAGGATTCAAGCTAATTCATTAAAATTTAAACAATTTTCAAAAGAAATAATTTACACGACCGAAAGGCGCCAGATATTTCAGCTAGCTTGTATCAATTTATAACAGTTACCTCTCATCGGAGCAAGGACAGAAATCCCTCGATGGAATTTATGGCGTTTTTGCTGATTCTTGTTTCTATCATTCAGTGGGACACAATCTGTGTTTGTCAAAGTAAGTGAACTTATTTATTGATAAGTATGATTCTTACGCCTTTAATGTAGCCAGCCGCACATACTTGACATGCACGAAGGAAACTAAACAAAATGATTACAAAACGATAGCTTACTTGCCGTCGTTCTCTTCCGTTAAAATCCCACAGCTTGTATATCCCAGTAGCATTCAGTTTTCCTGGGACCCTCGGCTCCTTATACCTCCCCATGATTCAAACAAAAGCAACTTCTCTTTCCGAGTCAAAAACTATGCCTTCACCCCTGATATCAACCCAAATGCGAAGCAGCTTCCTTTTACCTAGGTAACGTATTGATGAAATTCAAGGCATGTATGTAAGTAACTCGTGAAATTCACATTTTGGTAAAGACTTGACATCCTTTAATTTCAGTCAATTCGACTCTCTTAATTATTTTTGTTCTTAATTTGTTTCCTTCCGTCTCCCATCGAATAAATGAAATCTCTATTTACTTTACATTATACCATCCCAATCTCGTACCACTTATCATGAAAACGCGATAAAAATACACTTGGTATTGTCCCAGGGGCACCCAACGTCAATTTTCGGAAAATATCTGTTCGGAAGACGATTTGAGATCTAGAATTTTCGGAATATGTGTTGTAAAATTTCTTGCTTGCCTGCCTCTCCTAGGATTTTCGAACATCTAAAAAATGGTATAATTTCCCATTTTTTAACGGATTTCTACCCTAAAAAGGTCACCTAGAATTTTCGGGAGCCTTTTTTCTGGCTGAAATTTTCGAAAAGGTAAGTTTTGTTCGCTATAATTTTCGGATCACTAGACTTTCAGCTAGGAAATCCGAATTCATGAAAAATTTTTAGGGGATAATAGTATGCCTATATCTACCGTTTAAATACTAAAATACGTTTAACAATGCCATGTTTAAGTGGTTTTGAACTATCTTCTCGTTGGGTGCCCCTGTTGTCCGGCAGATAAACCGAGATGGGTTGAATTACAAAAAGAGGAAGAAGATAAAGAAGTCACCATGTAACTGCCTTGCAACGAAATGGACTAATGTTCATGTTTGAGTACACATGAAACCCTAACTAAGTCCTTCAGCTGCGGAGCTGCGGTTCAATTCGGTTGGCGACTGCTGAATCGACGGGGGACAGGCTATTGAATTCTATTCTCTTTTTACGAATTCACTTTTTCCAGAAGGCTTCGTGCCGCGAGACTAAAGATCCAAACAATTAAAAGAGAAACCCACGACATATATGAAATTTCTGCTTATAAAGACCACCAGACTACCTACCAATGTATATAATATACGTAGAATATTATCACCACTGAGTCGCTAATTAATTTTAATTCGACAAAGGTACTACATAAAAAAATTCCGAATAAGCATGACAAAGCATAAATGAGAAATCAATAACAAAAAAGTTTTGTAATCAGAAGTGAAGATCAAATGTTGTCAAAGGAAAAACTCCTTCTAAAATGTGCTCTATTCATTTCTTTTTTAAAATGACAATTTCCCATTCTTTTTAATTCAAGAACTGAAAAGGATAGAGAAGTCAATTTCCAATTTCTGTTATTGTTTAAATAAACTATATGGACATTTTCTATTAACTTGGAAAAATGCAAAGCTTACAAAATATTCATTAAATAAAATGACATCTTGTAAAAATATCATTCTTTTGAAGGCCACAGAATTTCGAAGTGTTCTTTCCCATTTCAACACTGACATTTCAGAAAGTGAAGCTTTCCATAGATTTCTCAAGATGTAGAACTATCAACTTGTCGGGTAGTTAATTTGGCCGGTGCCAAAAAGTAAAATGATTCAAGTGTGGTCGTTTCGCTACAAGTCGTTTCGCTGCGCAATGAAGTCGATTCGCTGCTAAGTTGTAGAGTCGTTTCCGCTAACTTCTCGTTATTACCCGTTTGTTGTTTAAAACTGTTTAATACAAAAAGTTGGTTGCATCGAATCGACTTTACGATGTAGCGAAACGACTTTGTAGCAAAACGATGGTAATTCTTAGGGGGTGAAAGGGATACATTCAGTTGTATACAACCAGTGGCTACCTATTTTGCAGAGGAGGCAAAGCGAAACGTGACGCAAGCACTTTTTACGAAATTATTCGATGGCTACCAGAAGGAATTTCTACCGCGTCTTAATGAATCAGAACCTGTCCAGGTGCATTTTGAGTTTGAGATCATCACCATCAAGGAAGTGGTGAGCTTTAAAAGGGACTGTCCACACTTGGTGCTCGGGAACTAGTACCTGGGTACGGCACAAAATGGTGTTGTGTTTACACTTTGAGTACCCGACATGTGACTGTGTACATAGTTACTCCATTTCGCCCTGTCAGACACCATTTTGAAACATGAGCTTAGCAGCGAGAACAAAGCAGTGGACTGCCCGGAACTTACAAAAATTGTGTGAACAAAAGGACCCAGTGCCCACTTTGGTGCCCTAGTACAAGGTCGAGACCTTGTACTCGAGCACCGGCACCATCGGCATGCCCGAATTCTTGCGTGGGTACTTGAAAAAGGGTGTGTTCACGTTAATGCCCACCGAGTACCGTACTCGGGCACCGTGCCCGGGTACCAAGTGTGAAAGCTGCCTTAAATTTACTAAGGCCCTTAGCACAAGGGGTACCACAGACCATTAGCACTTTCATCTTACTGTTACCATACCGCAAACTGCCGCTTTAAACCCCATCTACTAATAACCCCCCAATTATAGGCCAATCTACCTGTAAAAAAAATACATCCGATTATAAGCCTGGCAGGATACAAGCCCCTCTCTGAATTCGATTTATTATGAGGTTTTCAACCCTAATTAAAAACCAGTTATTACAAAATGTATTTTGATCAGCACCGCTATAGATTGTTTTGAAGCGCTTTTTCTCTTCCCGTTATAAGCCCTCTCGGATACGTCCCTCTGTTTATAAGCCCTCCTCAGACCCTCACGAAGGTGTACAAGCCCAGGGCTTATAAGAGGCAGTTTAAGGTATAACATTTCAGAGGTACCTTCCAGCTGACTTTTAACTCTTCTTCTTAGTATTTTCAGTAAGGAATTGAAACAAATCTTGATTTTGGTCTCCTCTGAGAGTTGATGCTACTTATATGCTTTTTTTCTTTTTCTTCTTCTCACAGAATGCCAAGGATCAGACAATTACAGTTTATGGTTGGGCGGAACAGGTAACATTTAGGATTTCAATTTAAAGCTAAGCTTACAGACCTTTGAAGAAAGCGATATGATTCAAACCCAAGTATGTAACGTTGACAAAACTCACCAAAGGGGCGGCAATTGTTTGATTACCGTAAAGAAGTAGCTTTAAACAAAACATACCGATCCTTTATAGGCTATAATTTGTGCAGTTTTAAGAGGGGAATAATTAGTAATAACAGTCAAATGTGTGAGTTCATGTATCTTTCTCTCCCCAAGAAATGGCGCAATCCCTTACTCCAGTGGAACGCATCTGAGTATGGTGGTATTAAGTCCATTCAAACGAGTGCCGACAAGGTCTGGGTACCGGACATACTCATGTACTACAAGTAAGAAAATAGCAATGACATCCGCACGCACACAGGACAAGCCAACACCTTTATTCTGCCTCCTTTACTTTATTCTTTATTCTACCTCCTTTACAAACCCCCCGTAAGGGGGTAGAGGGAAGGGAAAAAATGAGAGAAACTTCCTCTCTCACTCCCCCCCACCCTCCTCTCTGAAATCTCCTTTCTTCTTACCCCTAAGGCTTAAGGCCAGATACCCGGGATAAACCCTCCGACGCAACGGTATTTGATACTGAGTGCAAACCACAGCTGGGCCACCTTATTTGACAAAACACTTGCTCACAAAAGGGAGGTCGTGGTTTTGATTTCCAGGACTTGAACAATACTCTTCTTAAAATAACTGATGAAAAAGACATTGCCTTTGCCTTAAATAACAAGGCTCAGAATACGCACAAGAGACGATCCCGTCTCCGGCGAGGACCCAAAATGGTCCTGAAAACACACAATGAAAGAGAAAACAGTCGTCAGGGTGCTCTGTGTAAGAGAAGAACAGGCGGGAGACAGGATGGTTGTAAAATGGCAGCTATTTGTGCTTTTAAGTTACAGGAACTGCAGCGTTCGGTTCACTCTAACCGTTAGCCCGTTCCAGGCGTTCAGATAGTGGAGTGAGGTTCGAAGTCAGAGTTTGGGAAAAAAATAATTAGGAAGAGAGGGAGAGGGGGAGGGAGAGGGAGAGGGAGAGGCAGAGGGAGAGGAAGAGGGAGAGGGGGAGGGAGAAGGGGAAGGAGAGGGAGAGCAAGAGGAAGAGGAAGAGGGAGGGGAAGAGGGAGAGGTGGAGAGAGAGGGAGAGGTGGAGAGAGAGGGAGAGGCAGAGACAGAGGGAGAGGGAGAGGGAGAGAGGAGCCGGGAACCTTAAATCTCAACCCTATACCCCACACCTCTCTTTTTTTCTTGCTCACCACTCTTTGTGCCATCCCTACCATCTGCCTGGGCTGACAGGCCTGAAGGTTAGTGATAAGTAGCATTTGTTTGTATAGTATATTTTTAATCCTAGCGGATGGACGCTTCTACGAGCTTTCCTGCACTGTACTTACTTTTACCAACAAGTCTAACAATAACATGGTTACACGATTATTTCTGCTTTCAATCTTACTAGCATTGACTTCCTAGACCGCATTGGGGGCGGACCGACTTCATATAAAACCAATGTTATCACGCGATCAAATGGAGACAGCTACTGGTTTTGCCCAGCCCTCTTTCAAACCGCCTGCGCCATAGATATCACTTACTTTCCATTCGACATGCAGACCTGTGAGCTCAAATTTGGTTCTTGGTCTTCAGGCAGTCAGGAAATAAAATTGTCGACAAGACCACTGAATATATCGACTATATCAAAAGAGTACGTGAACAACGGTGAATGGCAACTAATCAGAGTCGCATCCAAAAAAAATGTCTTTCAGTACAAAAATGGGCCATATGATGACATCACTCTCACCTTGGTGATAGCCCGTGTGTACTTTACTTATTTTGTGAACCTGATTGTCCCATGCTTTCTCATTTCAACCATGATATTTCTGGGATTTATTCTTCCACCAGAGTGCGGGGAAAGAATTGGTTTGAGCATAACCGTACTTCTTGCCATGACTGTCTTCCAGCAATTAACAGCAAACATTTTCCCCTCGTTTGATTTCCCACTCCTCGGTCAGTACTATTTTGCTACAAGCGTTGAAATAAGCTTTTCGTTGGTGGCAACAACGATTGTTTTGAACTTCACGGCCAGCAAAAACAAGAAGATGCCAAGTTGGTTGCGTAAACTACTTCTAAAGTGGTTGGCGCGTGTTATTTTCCTGAGAAATACCGTGGAACGAAGCTGTCCTAAACCCAACAGACGAAGAAAATCGATGCGAGGCAACAGCGTGAGGCAGCATATGAGAAGAAACGCCCCAGGTGCCAGACAAAATGGATCTGTTGCACAGATGATTTTCGATGGAGCTAGCTCCGAAGAAAAAAGGGACGACCGGCTAGTTGAAGAGTTGAACAACGTCTTTATAGTATCAAAAAACCTTGACTGCGGTGGCATGCGTTATGCAAACTCCATCACGTCCAGTGAATTAAATGGCCATGGTCCTGGTAATTTAGTCCTTAGCAATGCTGAATATGAGGAGGTATGGGATGAGATGGAAGTACCATTCACGGGAGTCTTGGATGAGAATGGCGAGGAACTCGGGGAGGACGAGTTGACCTTTAGACAGTGGGAGTGGGTCATGGCCGCGCGAGTCCTGGATCGAGCGTTGCTGTGGGTCTCTATAATTACGGGTATCGCGACGTTTGTAGCAATTTTCATGCGAGCGCCTCGCTTGCAGGACATACTTTTTGGTTCGTGAACATTCACTCGACCAATCTTAATTTGATATTCTGTTCTAATTGAATCACATCGTTTATTTGGAATGTAAAAAAAAAAAATGAAATTTGTTTCCCCACGGAACATTTTAGAACTCGTTGAAACGTGTTCGTGCGTTCCAGATCGAATAGGAATTTGGAAGTGTTGTTTTTTTAAGGAGAGGGGAGAACCGGAGTACCCGGAGAAAAACCTCTTGGAGCAAGGGAGAGTACCAACAACAAAATCAACCCACATATAGCCTCGACGCCAGGGTTCGAACCCGGGCCACATTGGTGGGAGGCGAGTGCTCTCACTACTGTGCTACCCTATTAAAAGTGGGTCTTTCAGATTGGTATCTGAATCTGATTCCATGGTTGTGCATTCTATTTGTCGAGCTGGTTTCAGACAAGTAGAATAGCACACAAATAAAATATGTCTAGATGGAAATTATCGAGGATAATCAAAAGACATCGATCTATCGCTCCATCCAACCGCACTTATATAACTTATATAACACAGCAATTGACGTTCAAATGTAAGAGAAGCGCAAGTCAATAGCAGAACACAAGGTCGTTGGCTATCAGAGAGACTATCACTTAAGTAACATGACCGGATTGTACCCAGCTTGTATGGTGTTAAGTATATTGCAACTAGGTCCATTTGAATAAGACATATCGCTTCATAGTTTTCTTGGTTTTCAAGGCTAATTCATAATTATGTTAAGTGGTTAGGTAAAACTGTAAAACATGTTTCAAATAATTAACACCGATCATCAATGCCTGCGAGTAATGTTTACAAAAGAAAACAAATATGGGCTTTGCATTTACGCTCAGATTGATAACTGAGAGAGAAGTGGAGGCAAGCAGTGGGATTACTGTCGGCCATTTTGAGGTTGCTTTAAATGCATCGTGGGATTGTTTTGAGGTGACGACTTTTGCCCCAGTCTCCTGTGCAACCTCGTAATAGCCAATAAAAGAAGTAAAAGTGTCCCAAAAACATTTAAACAAATACATGTGGTTCCATAGTGCAATCCAACACAACTTGGACCCCGGCTCCATAGTGCAATCTGATCGGAGTCACACAACTCGGACCCAGGCACACGCGCTCAAACTGAAAAGGTCTGTGTCATTATAAGTAAAAGGGGGATATCCAAGTAAGCAACATTTTGTATTTTATTTATACCGGCAATGACACAATTTGTACCGTCTTTCATTTGTTTCTCTCATACGAATTATTTTATTATATTTATATTTCTGTTATGTTAACATTTTGATTACAAACGACTGGGAGATCTGTGTAGTTGAGTATCTCCATTTATTGCGAGTCTGTGTATTCATTTGTAAAGCATCAGTGGCAAATGAGCTGTCATACGCACATTCCGAGCGCAGTTACAACATCACTGCGCATTTGCAAGAACGTAGAAGCGATAATTATAGCAATTAGATGCTGAGATCATAGCTGGTAGCGCTGTTGTAAATTTCTTCTCTGTAGTTTTTAGTTTTCATCGCAGAATTGTGTATCGCTCATGATCACCAATCACTTCTGGGTTAACACGCGCATGCGCCCTCAATATCACAGACCAGCTGTGTTGATATCAGTTGCGCATGCCTTTCGGGGCTAAAGTCCACGACCCCCAGAACAGCATTTTGATTTTTGCGGCTTATCTTCTTCTTTCTTTTTCTTCTCAACTCCTACAATGAAATAGCCCCGTCCCTTCGTCAAATATATTTGCTGTACTTATAATAGTGTGAGGTTTTAAAAGGGCATAAGGCGTAACTTACACAGTAACCACAAAACAATTCTCGCAAACAGACTGTTTGCACACAGCTTGCTTTCACTTACGAACTCTAAGGCCGAAAGCAAGGCAATGTTAATTTGTTGTAAGGTAAAAAAGGTCTGGTTTCAGGCCAAGTAGTCCATAAGGCCAGAACTTAAGCTAACCCGCGTTCCATGGCATTAAGGGAATAGGAATAGCTCTACTCCCCCCTGGACGGGATGCTCACAGATCGTAGCACCAAATTTGCCAGCACCTAATTATACATTCATACATCTGGCTGGAGTCGGACACTTATGGGGTACAATGTAATGCGCAGCTCGACCCAGACCTCTCGATCCCGAGACCAGCGCACTTATCATAGTGCCACCTTGCCTCCCACTGTATAATTGTGTAGCAAGTATATTGCGCTGCACTGACTTTGTTCCTGTTCTCCCAAGGCAAAGAAATATGTAAATGAAAAGGCCATACTGCTCACAGTTAGATAGATACTTATACTACTTACTTAGAACACCTCCTGACCCGATTTGCAGTTTGCCTGTTCTCGCATCCTGGGACTCAAGCTCTCGCAGAATCGCCTGCTCAAATGTTATTGCTGCCACACGACGAAAAAACTCCTTCACATTTTCACCTACGAGCATATTACAACCCTTTAAGTCCCTGACCAACGTCAATTTTCTCCATACAATATCTACATATCATCATATCATGAATAACAAAACTACAAAAGAATAAAGTCAATCTTGTTAAAGGGCCATGATTAGTTTTACTATAACGTGCCCTTCTCCATTCTAATTTTCTTCTTTTATTATTATTAGTATTATTATTATTATTATTATTATGATGTACACGTAGTTTAAGCAACTTTGTACCAATTGATATTGTACAACTAATGTATTATTGATATTGTACAACTATTGTATTATTGTATAACTAATGTATTATAGGATGGAGTAAAAATAAAATACAAAAATACAAACATCATCAAGTGCAAACGCTGTCAGAATTGACAGAATGATCACCCAAGCGAAAAAATTCTCTCAACTTATTCTTTAAGGAAGTGTAAGGAGGTCGGCCTGGAGAATTTGCATGTGGATATTGGGCCTTAAAGAGGTAAATACCGTCACCGTCTTTAATCACGCATTCCTGCTTCGTGATAACGGTTTCAAAGGGTGGGTGCAGGTAATGCCTTGAGCCGAATTTGCGAAAAAAAAATCGGATACTTCTTGAGGAAAACAAGTATCGGAAAATTATTTTGGTCGTGTTCTTATTTTCCGTTAGTGGTATGAAAACGTCGCTTTTTAACTGTTTTTCTAAAACATATATTTGCACGTAAACAGTCTACATCCATCTACCGCGGTAGGATTAGCTCAGTTGGTAGAGCGCTTCACTGCAGAGGGGGAGGTCAACGGTTCGACTTCCGGGTTCGTACCAATACTCAGGGTCTTAAAATAACTGAGGAATGAAGATACTGCCTTTGCTCTGCAAACGGTTCGAAATTCGCTTGGCTAAGACGATCACGTAAAATGGCGGCCCGGTCTCCAGTAGCAGACGTAAAAATATACGACACAGTTGTGTTGTCAACCTTGGTCCTGTAAATATCGCCAGAAAATCTTGCAATGTGAAAATAGCAACAATCATAGGGTGCGTTTTGGGGGAGAATACAAAGAGAGATTTGTGATCTCAGATCATATGGATACTGCTGATACCGTGCTTCATTACCAAAAAACAGAAGATCCGAAAAGGAATCATTTGCCATGACAACGCCGGTCATGTCCTCGTGATTTTCGGAATAAGAAAAATAGAAGAAAGAAAAGTAAACTGATCTTCGCGTCCAAGAGAAAGAAGAAAAAGCAGCATAAAATGTATAAAAATATATGAAATATATGCTCAAACGTTTATCGGGGAATAAAACCATGACTTAGCGTCATTTTGAAAAGAGCGTTTTTGGAACTCGAAAATGGCCTCGTCAGTTCTGTTTCTCTTATCTTAACTGAGGCTAATATTAACAACATTCAACATACCTTAAGTCTAAACGAATTCATAATACTAGGAACGAGAGGATATCGATGCCACTGCTGAAGAGTATATGTTAACCTCCCACCCTCCGCCCTTGCGTTAAACAGTCCTCTACGAGCATGCTTTATTGGTATAATAATAACAGATATAAGCACCTGATTTAGCAGAAACACTCCAGTATTCAGCATTTAACTCTTCCGCCACTTTTAAAGCCTTCATCTCCATCTGAGAAACATCACTGGCTTTCTACAGTTGAAAAAAGAACCAGGATTCTGAGTCAGTAGCAAAGCAAATGGCTCTAGTCATTATCTTTAAGAAGGCTTTGGATCCTCATCTTTATCCTTTATATGAATGTCTAAATAAGCATATTAAAGAAAAAGGAAAGAAAGATACTTACACACAGATCTTTTTTTGAACCAACCAGGAAAATTTCAGGAAATGTCGTTGAGTTTTGCTCCAAAGCCTCTTCCAGCCATTGTCTGAATAACACAAGAAAACGTTGGGAGACCTTTAATGTACGTGCTTTTATAAACAAAAAAACAAAAGTAAGCTAATTTACAAAATTACAACAACATCAGAGAGCAAAGAGAATTACTTTACTTTGTATTGTAGAGGGACTTGACGTTTGTCAGCTCAAACACTAAAACAATAACTGCAAGAAAATGAAAAAACTATAAGTGTACATACATAAACAATATTAAAGAAATGAATAAATAAATAAATAAATGTATAATTGAAATAAATAATGACTTAGAAGTAGCACATCCTCTCAGTAGTTCTTTGGTTACCTGATTCCTGATCAAACAGCTGGAATGAGGAAATGTTGCTTTTTGAGGAGATGGGAAAACCGGAGAACCCAGAGAAAAAAAGCTCTTTGAGCAAAGGAGAGAACCAACAACAAAGTCAACCATGGTATTGACCATGGAATTTGCACCTGGGCCACATTAGTGGAAGGTGAGTGCTTTTACCACTGCATCACCATTGCTTGAATGTCTTATTTTTGGCAATTAGCTCTTTGATGACACTTGTGCTCCCTTCAATTTCTCTTAGAGGACAGGCTGGCTCTAGGTGCTACTCAGTGACAACTTAGAAGACTGAAATCAATAGAGAGCTTAAGCAAAGACCCGGGGGTGCGGGGGACTGCCATATATGGGCTATATTGGTATGTGCCGCTGTGAAGGGTATGGTTTTCAAGCAGTTTACTCTAGGATAGGGTATATAAATCAGAGCGTTTAGGTCTGGAATAGGGTATCATTTTTCAGGAAACTGATCAATGTTGGTTGAAGATCTTATTTAGACTCGGGATTGTGGTATAAGGTTTTGTTTTGGCTAGACTACTGTGCTGGTGACCTCAGTAGTTTCTGGAAAACAGCTATTCTAGGATAGGGGGGATTTGGGGAGTTTACTCTAGTATAGGGTAGCAAAGATGTTTGTGAGTGACACATGTCAACTGGAAGTGCAGTTTTTGCATTCTTTGGCGGTGGTTTTGCCTAAATTTTCCAGCAGATAGTCTCTATGAAAGAGAAACAAACCGAGTAATAAAAAATTGGTAGCCTCAAGGGATATTAAAAGGCGGGGGGAAGGTGACTTCTGGTTGACATGTGTCTCTCAAAAATGTCTTTCCTAAAGCTCCCCTAATGTGTTGAGACCAGCTGAATTCTTGAACTGCTCAGTTTTCTATTTATATAACATACCATGAGCACCTCTGTAATAAGATGCTGCCATGCACTTGAATCTTTCTTGCCCAGCTGTATCCCAACTGCAACATGCAGTGATGCTCATATCATTACATTTCACCAAAACCAAACAATATGTGATTTGCTACATAACTCTAACTGTATGATTCAAAGTGTATATTATATAAACAGCCACAGTGTTTGCATTTGAATTTGTGCATTCCGTTTAACTTAAGGTTGGTTTCCATAAATAGTGTATGATTGTTTGGTTGCTACGACTACTAAAAATTATGTTGAAATTTCAATATAATATTATTCTTCATGACAAATCTTCAAATTTCAATGTCCTGCATAATTGTGAAATTTCAAGATATCAATGCATATCAAATCTTGAAATTTCAATATTCTGTATGTTAAATCTATAAATAATCCTGCATGTTAGATTTCGAAAGTTTGCGATTCTGCATGTCAAATCTTGAAATTTTAATATTCTGCAAAATTAAAGCCCTTTTTCATATTTGCCTATTGAAATCCCTAAAATAAAACCCCACAAAAGGTATTTGGTTGGTGAACCTAGTGATTAAGTGATCATAGCAATGTGTCAAAACAATCCTTTACTGCATAATGACAACTACATTAAAAAAGTAAGAGAATTATATGCTTTTTTCTTGAACAACAACAACAACAACAAGGTACGGAATTTTGATGTGCTTCTTACATTTGCATGTTAAACTCTTGATCAAGAATCATGAATCGTTCAACCTCAAAATCTACGCCAATGGTTGCTTTGTAGTCTCTGTCAAATAAGTTACGACAGTACCTGCCAAACAAACACTCACTGTCAACTTGAGAAATGTATTTAACTATACCTATGACCAAGCATTTTTTCTTTTTTTTTTTTTTATGGGGGTGCGGCAGGGGGAAGGAGTTAGGAGAGATAGATAGAGAATTAGGGAGAGAAATTAGGGAGGGCATGGTTTAAGGATATATATTTTTATTGTCAGTGGTATATATAGACTGTATTCTGGGTGCTTCTACTGTATCTAACAATCAGCCACATACCACCAAGGAGTGTCATGCACCGGTTTGCAAGGTTTTAAAAAATCAAAACCAGAGTACACTGTCACTTCACAGTGTATACAATACATGTACAGCTGAATTCATAGACCAACCTGTTCACTAGACATGTTTTTCCAACGCCACTGTCACCAACAATGATTGATTTGGCCACCTTCAGTCTATTAGTGGTAAAAAGGACAAAAAAGAAGAAACCCTTCAACACCATCATCGCTGTGTGGATTTGCTGCAGTTGTATAGAAATTTTGATTACATTTTACGATTAATCATAATAAGAATAGTAATATACAGTTTCACAAATTATTATAAATGTAATTACCTGCAAATTGCATTTAAGTGATAAGACTTAATTACTATGGAGACTAAACTTAATTACTAAGGAGACTAAACTATTACTTCATAAAACTGCTATCATGCCATATCTCACCTATTGTCATCCCACATGGCATTTCTGTAAGGCGTCGGATACAAGAAAGGTTGAAAGAATTCAAGAGCGGGCACTAAGGATAGTTTATAACTCACACTCAGAAACGTATATAAACCAAGTCTTCTTCACAAGGATTTATTTTCGCGGGTCTTTAATTTCTCAATTTTTTTTTACAATCACAACATTAAAGACCCTTAGAATAAAGTGCCAATAAGGTATTCAAAGAAACTGTGTGTATGGGATGTCCAGAGCTGACTCTATGATAGCACAAAGTTAAGTACAGTACATAAAACCTTTCCAGAGTAGACAATCTATTCAAAGAACTTTCTTATGATATGGTAGTTATTGTTAGACACCATTATGAATTAACTGGCCAATGAAAACTTCAAAATCAAAAGAAGCAAAAAGAGTGATGATTGAATTGGAAAAGGAAGATCTTTGCATGAATAGTGTTATTAATAACACTAATATTTCCACTCATTTACAGATAACATTTCAATAATATTTTCACTACCATTCTGTGACTCAGTATTAAACAACCTCCAGATTGTATATGAAGTCATGTAAAAAAAATTCTGTTCCTCTTTAAGGGTAGACTTACGATATATTTCCAGTGTTTCCTGTGGAGCATGCATCCCTAACTTTTGAATGAAAATGAAGAGCCTGTCTTGGTGCTGCATCTGCTGTATAGAACTACATCAAGGAAAAGATAAGCCACCCTTAATCAACAGGTTAAAATTGAATTTGATCAAACATATTACAGTACAATATGTACTTTGTACAGGTAAATAGGACAGATGCTTTCAAGCCTGCCCATTTAAAGACATTGGATAAAGTTATTCATGTAATACATGTGTGTGCAGGATGGTATGCTCAGATCTATAAAACACTCAGTGCTTCACTCCAATAATCAGTGCTTCTATTGAAATAGTACGTATAACAATACTAGGAGGTCCCATGCCCCACCCCCAAACATCACATTTCCCTGCAAACCTCAAAATTAGTGAATACTTTTGATTGTCAAAGAGCTGTTACATTGATCTTAAATACACATCTTACAGGCCCCATGCAGATGTAATGTTTTGGGTAGGTGTCCCTATTCAACCTTTAAACAATTGGGACTTGGAGTGTTAGTTTTCCTCCTTCATATTCTATTCACGGTAGAACTTAAAGAGAATTATCTGCACTCGTTGCAGAGGTATTTTTGTTCCATGTGCTCAGTGGGTGTAACTGAGTTGTTAGACTGCTATATCACTAAATACTATAGTTGTTTAGTGCCATCCTAATAGGGGTTGAGCTGCAAGTAATGGCAAAATTTTGGCATACACAATAGGCATATTAAAACTGAGAAAAGACAGAAAAGGTAAGATTTTCGTACAGCCCGATACATTTATTATGCATAAATTTTTCAACTCTATTTGTGTAACTGTTAATTGTGTGAAACAGTATGTAATCGCTACGTGCATAATTAATGAATGGGGTTGTAAGGAAAGCTTAAACAAAGGAAAATAAAACTTAAGTGCAAATGCTATGCAGACTGGTGTTTATTTCAATATAAAATTAATTACAGAAAAATAAACTTCAGTGGACATCTGTAAATTTTAAATGGCCCCCATGAAAGAACCATAAACAATTGAATTTACCATAAATGTGAAGCAAAATTCCTGATATTTAACTGTGAGGTAAGAGTAGCAACAAATTGAAAATAAACTGTGATGTAGATCATTTAACAGATAATATAGATCTTAAAAATAGTTAAAAATAGTTGGGCATTTCCTTGCCTAGCTTGCTTTCACCACTGTTGCAACTTTCTTCATTTATAACTCAAACCATAACAAACGCATCTTAAAACCTTTATCATGCTGCGTGGCAGCAAGTGGAATTGAATGACTCTCTTACCTTCGGAAGTTCGTTGATCAAGCGATCTTTTTCTGCCTGTTTGGTAGAGGGCATGTCCTGTACAGCTGACAGAGCCGGTAACCGATCTTTATACGGGATTATAAGCTCCACGAATTCTCCCTTAACAAGGATTTTATTCCTCAATTTATCCAAAAATCCGTTTCTTTCCGGAAAGACAAGGAAATGTGTTGAGGATGTAATTAAAAGGCAAAAAGCCGGGAGAAAAACTCGCAGGCATCGATATGGGCTGCAGAGCTGCTAGATTTTTGAAGAGACCTGGGTCGAGGAGCCACAGGTTAACCAGAATTTTGGTTAGTTGCTTTAGTTACCTGTGTCATCCAACCCTAGGCTCGGTCTCCAGCACAGCATATGTAAGATTATGTAACTGCATGCATGCAAGCTTGAATTTCATACAGTACTTATTAACAAATGAAACAGGCTTCGTACGCAATTGCATAAATTACGTTCACAACTGCGACGATCATTCTTCATTTGTTTTCATTTCTGCAGTTCCTATATGATTTATTTCATATACATCTTTCAAATTCATCTCTTTCACGGGAACATATGAACACATAATTGACCAGCTCCCAACACCAGTGGCTTCATAGCTCAGTTGGTTACAGCATCACACCGGTATCGCAAAGTCACAGGTTCAATATCCCGAAATGTTCAGGCTTACTTATGTTACTTACGCAATTACATAAATTGTGTTCACAGCTGCTAGGATCATTCTTCATTTGTTTTCATTTCCGCAGTTCTTATATGGTTTATTTAAAATACATCTTTCACAAATACTCATTAAATCGATCATACAGTTGATTTCTGGGTTTTCGTTATGAGGTGTTAATTTACGGACGTAACTGTAGATGCAGCTGTAGCTTTGAATGATTTTTGTAACAAGTTCTTTCATGAAGTCCTTAGGGATTTCTCTTTCATTTTTCTGACTTTGTCTTTGTTTTTCTTGCTTCTTCCATTTGCATCAGCTACAACAGCATAAAGAAGTTTCAAAGCTACCTAAGTTAGCTTACGTCCAGCTTGGTTATGTCATTTTTGGAAGCGCTTAAATGAGCGTCATTCTTTTCTGCACATCTGGTCCCTAAAAGACGAGTTTTGTTAACTTGGGGATAACACTTACGAAAACCGTTAATCTTAGACCGCAAGGTTCGATGCGCGGCGCGGTACACAGAAAGCTCTTTTACCGGGCTTGGTCTGGGTTTTGATCCCCTTGATCTGAGCTGTGATGTTGGCGGTTGCACACCTACTGAAATTCCTAAATGGGGAAACAACTAGAACTTCAACCTGGTCAATTCGCAGTAAACGTCCTTGTAAACAAACCATAAATCGTAAACGTTGTGAAACCGTGTTTACTGATTTGCTCTAAAGATACTGACAGGCGCACAACTTACAGAATCCCCTCCTCAGAAAAATTGTTTAAATCCAATTAGGCTATTCTCGAGTTGCCTCAAGCCTCTGTTTCAAAGCGAGGCTAAGTAGGAAACCATGGATATGAAAATTAGTTTTTTCATTCTCAAGCACATAAAACTCATTTTCACAACAAAGGTCTTGCACTTAGCCTCGTTTTGAAGTGAGGGTTTCTGGAACACGGAAATGACATATTTACTAATACATCCAGGCAGCTTTGCGCGACGGTTGAATTGTTTTGAAATATTCTTTATGTACCCTTACAGTCTGCGTACAAGAAATTCCATGACCCAAAGACCGCATTAAAAAAAGTTGATGATGATATTGTTACCGCGATTGATAGTGGTCATTCAGTCATTCTCGTTCTTCTTGATTTATCTGCAGCATTTGACACTGTAGACCATACGATTTTAATACGGAGGCTTTCTACTCGTTTTGGGATTCGTGGTGGGGCGTTAGACTGGTTTGTCTCATATTTGTCTGACCGTACGCAATATGTGAAAGTAAATGACACCTCATCGAATTCATTATATCTCACTCAAGGTGTCCCTCAAGGTTCAGTTTTGGGTCCGATATTGTATTCTTCATACACTTCTCCAAGCAACGTCAAATGAATTACCATTTCTATGCGGATAACTTGCAACTGTACATATCATTTAAAACATGCTGTACAAACAGTACAAATGATGCAGATCGGGGCAAGACCTCGATAGAGGCCTGTGTTCGTGATATCGATCTTTGAATGGTACATAATCGACTCAAGCTAAACCAGGATAAAACGGAGATGCTGGTTTTTACCGCTTCCAAGACCAAACATCGGTAATCTGACCATTGTTGATGAGGTAGTTAACTGTTCCTTCACTGCAAACGACATTGGTGTCACTCTCGATAATGGCTCTGTCAATGGTTCCTCACATAACAGTGGTGTGTAAATCTGCCGGCTTTTTTTCACATGGAGTTCGTAACATCTCCAAGATTAGCTAGGGGGTTTCTCAATACCTTAAACACGAAAACCCTAGTACCTGCCACTGTTACTTCAAAGGTTTGATTGTTGCAACCCCTTGCTGTATGGCGTTCCCAAATATTTATTGCGAAGGCTCCAACGAGTACAAAACCACGCTGCGAGAATAGTGTTTAAAATCTAACAGATATAATCACATAGCGCCTCTCCTCAAGGAACTCCATTGGCTACCCATCCAACAGCGGATAGAATTTTTAAATTTTTAAAAGATTCTTCTAATTACATTTAAAGCACTCAACAAGCAAGCTCCAACGTATTCAACAGATCTTCTTATATCCTATAGAACTTCAAGATCACATCGCTCATTCTCCAAAAACCTTTTGAAGATACCCGAGTACAATCTTAAGTTCTACGGTGGTCAGTCGTTTGCCTCTACGGTCAGTAGATCAGACTGCAAAACAGTGCGTATGTTTGCGTATTCAAGTACGCGCGAGCAGTCAAACAAAAGGCCCTGAACAATTCTGAAAACAGAGAGCGAGACTGGGGAGAGACACACAACGCCACAAGCCCGTAGGGCGAGTGAGGCTCGCGCGCTTCTGGCGCGTAAGACTCTTAGGCTATGCTTTACCGATTTAGTTACTGATTTTGACAGAAAAACCGACTGTTTTGCAGTCTATGGCGTCAGCAGTGTTGTGGAACTCCCTTCCACAGTCAGTAAGAGACTTGCAATCGGTCGAAACTCTTAAACGGAAACTTAAGGAACATTTATGTCTTACGGGCTTACATGGAACATTGAATTTTCATTGTTATTTGCACTTTGTATATGTAATGGTTTATTTTTATAGACATAGTTTGGGATTTTGTAGTTTTTAATTATACTTTGCCTTCTGTGAAGCGTTTTTGGACCACTGGGAAAGGACGCTATATAAACGTATTATTATTATTATTATCATTGGCATAAACCACCGAAATATGAAATATCGGCACTGTTGTTTTGTTTTTGTTTTGTTTTATCAACTTTATTGGTCTGAGTCTCTCTAAATAAATAGTTACAGTAACGGGAAAAAAAAAGACCAAATGGTAAGGTGCAAAAGGGACCTGGAGTCCCGTGCATGGCACCTCCGGACTAAATCAGCAAAAATCTTAAGAAATGCTTATTAAACTATTGTTGACACTGGCACCCACAATTACGTGCAAGACCCCATGAGCATGGTTTATCGGGATCAAAGACATTTGCTAATTCATCTTTGTACAAGTTAGTTATACTATTCTTAAAAGTCTTTATGTTTAGAAAGTCAATGGGCTGAATTAATTTACATATTTGGTGCCATTATTTAATACTGCGATTAAAAAAGGAGGACTGATAGGTAGCTGATTTACAGAAGGGCGTTTCCAAATACTTTATATCACTTGATTGAGATCGTCGAGTGTGGCCGTGACTAACACTCTTAATAAAACTATTATCAATATCAATATAGCCATATAAGGCCCTATAAAGAAATACTAAATCCTTGACCTCGAGGTCATAGGTAAGCGGTAGCAGATCCAGATGGATCAGTCTCTCTTTGTAGGACAGTTCACCTTGCTTGACTTGTTGCGTAACGTTAAAAATATGAGGAAAACAATTGCCTACCCATGTGAAAGGATTTAAATAAAAACTGGCTAACCTCGCTTAAGTTTTGTGTTTCTTCGTTCCTTTGAGGTTTCCAAGACGGTTTATGTTTACAAATGCCACTCAGTAAAGAAGTCCACGAATGGAAAGAAGAACTATCATCTGGGATACAGGTGGAATGCGGGGGCGAGTGGAGCCTTTGGAGCGAATTTATGACTGTTTTCCTTAAGTGGATCCTTTCGACTGCTTCGCTCCCGTACCCAATCTTGGGAAAGGATTATAAAAAGAGCAAACTGGTTCCAATAAAACCTATTAAATGGCCATAAATCGGTTCGGAAACCACACAAATTAAGCGAGGTAAGCCGTTATTTTAAAAATTCTTTTAATGTTCGTAGGCTACGAAACAATTGTTGTTTTTTTTTTCTATAAATCCTTTTATTTTGAACGTTTTGCAACAATGCCGATGGTCATATTTCGAGCTTGGATGCCCTGTGCATAAACGAATAAAAAGTATCACACTATTAAACATCCTTAGACGACGATCTAATATTTTTCCTTTTCTGACTGGTTTAATACCCAGCTAACCTTGACCAAATTGCGAATTGCGAATTGTTTTTCCGAAAAACAAAGTGGCACGCATAGTAGTGGGCGAACAGCGGGCTAGACTCAAGCCTCTATTTGTCGTATTAAAAATCCCCGGTAACTGGTACTCTGACTACTCGAACTCAGCCACTAACTCGAACTAAGTCCATTTTCCCTTGGATTTCACCCCACTTTTCAGACATTTTTAATCGGTTAACTGAAACTCAGATAACTCGAATTACCCGCTAACTCGACCTAAATTTTATTTCCGACCCCAGCTTTAATTCATCAAAAATTCACTGAAATTTTACCCCGATAACCCGAGTTCTGGTTGTTGAACTCCACTCGGATGTCATCCCATTAGCTCTTCTTTTTGTATAATCGGTAAAAACACTCAACCAAACACTGGTCAACACTACATCAGTTTGATGGTGCAACGAACAGATCCCGTTTTAATTATCACAAAAAATGCCCAATCAAGTTATAATTACCGTTTCTGATGAAATAACTCAAATTTGCATTGCACTATACACTAAAGTGCTGAAAAATCATTATAGCTATCAATTTTTAATGTGGCGAATTGAAATTTTGAAATCGACCCCCTTAACTCGAACTCTTACTAACTGGAACTGTTTTTGGCTTCCCTTCAGAGTTCGAGTTACCGGGGTTCTACTGTAACTTGCCGCGATCTTGGCCCCTTAGTGCGAAGCCTTTGATAGGGAAATGATGTTTAAATGAGAAATGAGGTAGAAGTCATTTTCATAAGAAAAGTTTATTGCGCTTGGCCTCATTGTGAAATTTAGAGGAAGGGGAGGGGGGTTGGAACTTGGACATAGGCTTAGTTGGAGAGATGGTTCTGTTCTCAACTGAAGTCTCAAGAAGTCGTGCAGAAAAAGTCATGAAACAGTTTGTTACCAACCAAGCAATTTTATTGCGTTTTAAGATTATCAGTCACGGAAACAGGAACAAAGTTGACACGGTCAAATTTTATTTTTTGAAAAATGCACTCTTTAAAAACGGCTGGATCCCACTGCTGGGCTAATGATAATGAATGTGTAATGTTCAACACAATCAATAAATAGTGAGCAACACTGGCGGTCTTAAGTATTATGTTATTTGGTGTCCATAAAGCCACTTTTTTTACATAGTGTCGAATGGGCCTACCTATAACGTATTTAATGGTGTTAGGTTTGGTAAGCAGTAGTTTAGTATGACGTTATTTGCATTGCCGGTGTGACTGCAACAGTTCCAGCAATTGACACAGTTTATATACTTTTACGCGCTACTTGCTATTACAAGTGTTGATGAAGTTGGTGCAATCGATATAGATAAGGACGTGGATGGTTCAGTCGATGTAGATATGGACGTGAATGGTAATGCCGACATAGATAGGGACGCGGATGGTGATGCCAATGTAGATATGGACGTGGATGGTGCAGTCGATGTAGATATGGATGTGGATGGTGATGCCAATATAGATAGGGAGGCGGATGGTGATGCCGATGTAGGGAGGGACGCGGATGGCAATGCCGATGTAGATATGGACGAGGATGTTGATGCCGATGTAGTTGGCGAAATTGATACAGAGGTTGACAGGGAAATCGATGCAGATAGCGAAAACGACGTTGATGGTGACAAAGATGGTGAAATTGAAATACTTTCATTCTTCGTCATGTTGCAGACCTGGAGCAGTGTCTCGTTCCTGTTGACTGTGGGGTACAATACGCTGCTGAGCAGCAGTAACTTGTTTACATACAGCCGCTGTATTTGGGAGCTGCATTTCCTTATCCTTTTCCTTCCCCATCTCCATCCCCATCTGCTCCTCCAAAGTCGGGTCCACTCCCACTTGAAGCCGCACACCCTCTTTATTACCCGTCGAGGCAGCCAAATAGTAATGCCGCCTCCCAGTCTCAGCGCGTTCAGGCGAACAGATAATGAGGCACACAGCGTGTCATTACAGAAGGACAGGGTCACAGGGAGACTAACGTCTACCAATGTACCCTGCATATTAGCTCTAACTTGGGTATGTCGGAACCAATGATAGCGAAAACGGAATGTCTTCACAAACAAGGATATCTTGGTGATAGGTTCCACCTGAAGAAAACAAAGAACATAAAAGAGCTATTATTAGATTGGATAATACGTCCCACATAATATTTTAAACGCGCCATATTTAATTTCTTCCCATTTAGATTTTAGATTACGTCCTTACATGTGAGTTTTTTATTTTGTAATTCTTTTGTACACTTTTATGTAAAAATTTGCGATTGCGGTTCCCATACTGGAGCGACTAATTAACGGGATAATTTCTTCGCGAAAGGTGTCAAGATTGATAGTTTGAATTGCGGACGGTGCAATCAGTAGAAATCCTTGGACATTCAATACCCACACCACAACCCAAAATTTCCTGCAACAGCAAGAAACACAGTCGGCTTCTGATTGGCTAAGTGCGTAAAGGGATAAAAGTCGATCCCATGTGGACAAAAGCAGAAAAATAAAGTTTGTGTTCGTATATAAAAATTAAACGGACTCGTGTGGACACTGGTTATTTTGAGGGTTCGCGTGAGACTGGGTCTGTGTTAAGTCGAATTGCACTATGGGACTGTTTTAGGGGACGAATTTTAACCCAGTTCCCGACGCAACTTCACAATAGCCTAAAGCGCTAGCTTCCTTAAAACATTTCCATAGAAAAACTCGACATAACACCGACCAACTCAAGCCAATGGCAATCCTCAGTTTAAAAGTATGTTGTGTAGTCTTACTTGTTATGTTGTCGGTCTTCGTTCTCAGTGTTCAAGAAATTCCTGGTAACTTTTTTCAAACGCGTGCTAAGTTTACTCGTACTGCATGCTATACAAGTTTCTTTTAAAGATACGATTCTAACACTATCAGTAAGAATGCATCTTTTAAGTTTGTATTAAATCCTTCATTTTGTCCTTTGCATTTATATCTGTAGGCCGTGGGGAATTGACCTTGTCCGGGCACATATTCTCGGATATAGAGGAAAAGTGCCTGCCTTTCAATATTTTGCATTGCGAGACCTCTTTAATTAACGAAGAGCTCTTTTTCAGATGATCATGGCGCGGTAACACAAACTGAAGAAACAAAGTGCGCATTTCAAGTATGATTATGAGCCAATCAGATCTCGAAGAAACCCTGGCAGGTCCTAAGCGCAGGAATACTCTGCCGTTTAAGCAAGTTAAGCTAGTTTTGGTTTGACTTCTTACTGGGTTAGATATAATTGAGTTTCGGGATTTTCACGTTTAGCCTATAGCTTGGGGACACGATTGGTTTGGTTCTGATAAGTTGTGACTGTTTGAGAGAATAACGCGATATTGTTTGGCCAGTCACATGGAGGAGCAATTCAGTAAAAGTCAAAGCTAAGAAAAAACTTCTTTCTGAACTCCACTGAAAATTGCTGTAATGCTGCAGACAAATAAATCAAATTTAGTTAAATTTATTACCTTAACTTTCAGCTTAAGAGGATCGAGGGAGTTTCCGTCAGCAGGAAGGCTAACTCGGAACTGGACATTAAAAATTAGGAGGAGCTCTGTCGTTAGTGATTGTATGCTAAAATCAGAGAGGTCTAAGGACTGTGAAGAGAAAAATAGTATAGCAAGTTATGTTATTGGGTACTAATTACCATATTAGCCAGATTAGAAGCCCAGGTATTTAAAGGGTGTGTTCTATACTTCGTTCTTAGAGTATGATCATTACCAAGAGGCTCTTTATATTAGAACAAGTTTTAAAGAAGTTAGAACCAGGACAAATTTCTGCGGATGCCAACAAGAGAGACAGTTTGATCAAAATGGGGAGGGAAGCGGGCGTGGGGGCGGGGGAGGGGAGGGAAGCACCAAGTGGAAGAGTTCAGGCATTTGCTTTTTCACACTCTAGCTATAGATTTACACGAAAGGAGATTTGTGATGAATCTGGAACATCTTGGTACCGGATCAGTTGTTTTGTCGTTTACACACAGATGTGTGAATTCGAAATGAATATTTCCTGGTTTAGTCACGTGATTGGGTATTTGGAATACAGAATCTGATCTAAACTGAATACTTTGTATACGAATAGAATGTTCTCGTATTTAACTGATTTGTACGAACCACTGCGAATTCGATTACCCTAAATGTTGGAAACCCTGAAACATTTATATTTCTTTATTAGATTAATGTAAACGTAGCCTCACGCTAGGAAAGGCATTTCATCCTAATCATACTTACCAGAAGTATCCTCCTTTGTGCCTCAATAACTGTAGAGCCCATTCCCAACTGTGGCGGAATTGTGAAGTTTCGTCTATAAACCGTGCGGATTAAACGTACTCCAATTTTCAAAGTGAGCTCAACTTCTATTTGCGGCATTCCGACTCCGTCTATATTAACTGTCAAGGACGCAAGCAATTTCACTCTTACGCCTAGAACAGTCTCATTTAGAAGGAGAAACGTGGTGCGATTGACGAAAAGACAAACTGGAGGGATTCTATCCCAGATTTCAGCAACCTGCGACTCGTTAACGTTACTAACGTTGTAATACACCGATCGCCGTGAGCGTTTCAGCGACGCATCGCCAGAGTTGCTCTGTTCACTCGATTCACTTTGAGTATTGTTTACGGAAATGCGCGCAGTTGCCTTCCGAACCACCAGCTTCACAAAAAGGTCGTCCGTTTCTAAATCGGCGAATCCAAAATATTCAGTCTCAACGAGGGATATTCGGCTCATTAAAGTTACTTTCATCGTAGGAACACCCCCACCGCTCTGGCCGTCAATCTCGCCTCCAAGATTTAGCTGTTCAGAAAAGTATACACGACTCTCTGACACCATTCCGTTGCTCTTTTTTATGAGCGCAGAATCAGAGTATTTCATGTCCAGATCGACTCCTGATGGCATTCCAACGAAGTCTGATCCATCAAAGTGATTCTGGATGGAGACTGTGTCCTTATCTGATGTGTTTGCTTCACGGTGCATCCTCACTGACTGAGGAAGCAAAGGAGATTGTTCAGGACTGAGAGAATTCGAGTCTGTAGTTTTCCCATCCACTTTTTCATAAAGGTCCCGTTTTACTGTCGGCAGTAATTGCTGAAGAATACCATGCACCAGCCGTAGTTTGCCGTCATCAGTGGAATTCATACCATAGATTTCAAATGATACGTTGCTTCCATGACTTGAATTTCTAAAAAATATAACAAAAAGCCGTTTCATTTGTACTCCCAAAAACAGCCATGATTGAACAGTTTTTTTTAAAAGTTAGATTGTGTAATATGCCGTGTATGTCGCTGAGTCTTGGCCAATGTTTGTCTTTTATGACCGGGAAAACTTGATTTGCATTACAGAGTGACACATTATGTTGTTTGAAGTTATCTGCAAACGGTTTGACTTTGTAGTCCTAGCTCAGATAAGGACGATAAACCGCCTCTCAACCCTTGTTCGTTTTAAAACTGTGTTACGTACACTGCTCTTAAACGGGTAGTACTTGTATAAGTCCCTCGAAGGTCGAATTCTTCTATCAGAATCACAGGTTGCTAAGTAGTTTGAAGAAGGGTTTTAACCCATGTCCAGTAAGTGAGTAAGTTCAATGTAATCATTCGGGTGAGCGAACTCGGATTTCCCGAGAACACCGGGAAATTTGGTTCAATTCTCGAAGTCCCTGGGAGGACGCCCTCAGTTAAAATCTTAAGCTAAACTTGTGCATACCCAAATTTAGCCTGTTCCTTTTTACTTCGCACCGCTCCCCACTATCTGAACGCCTGGAACAGGCTAATGCAACTGGTTGTCTCCATTCAACAGGCCTGGGGTTTCTTATTCTATTTTGCTCTATTTGAATTATTCATTTTAAATTATTTCTGTGGAATCAGCATTCTAGACTAGCTCGTTGCATTTAGAGCTAAGCGCACTTTCGCTATAAACAAAGCATTTCAATAACACATGTTTTTTTTGAAATGCCAAGAGTATTTTTTTTCCGAGGGCAAAAAAGTTAATGAATATCAATTAAACCCTGAAACATGATATTTACCCAGAATCAAGATGAAAACGAATCAGGAAAAAATCTATTGTTTCATTGCCGTCTACAATGTCCACCTCCCCGCTCACTTGGGACACGTTGAATTGCATTAGGAACCAGTACTCCTCGGATGTCTTGTTGAGGACCATGATGCCAACTACCGCACGTATAGTTCCTGAAAAATAGCAATTAAGAATTATAGGTATAACTAGTAGCAAAGGGGAAGGGAAGTGGGGAAGTAATTACACTGCATGATCATTCACGTGATCTCGAAAGTAGTTGGTGAAAATAGACACCAGTTTCCGGAAGAGAATTTGTGCTAAGGCAGGCAGCTAACGTAGCGTCGAGAAACAGGAAAGTTCGATGAGAAATGCTAATATTGTTAAGACTGTGATTTTTGGACGTTATTATCAAAAGAACGTCCACGGTCCCAAAAACTCTTTGTATTGTAAAAATTTCCAAATGGTACATCAAATAGAGTCAAACATCCTCAGTTGAGTCAAAACAATAGGCCATGATTCGCGATTAAGTTTAAGCTACAGCTTAATAAGTGTATAACAGAAAATGGGAGAGAATAAGTTTGTCGATCAGTGTAAAACATCTTATGAATCCTTTGAGAAGAATTTTTTTTTGTTATTTCGTGGAACCACGCATAAATTTAACTTTAATTTTAAGTTTCGGTCAGGAAAAAGGCTGATACGGATAAAAAGAATGGGTTCATGAATAACTAATTAATATTTACATCTTCAAATGAAGTACTTTGTCGTCAAGTTGTGCTATTTACTTACCGTTGTCAAGAGTCGGAGGGAAGACAACTTATATTGTTTCCCATTTGTGGTTTTACAAGTTCTAACCACTCTACTTTCGGCCTTTTTGAGGGTATTGGCTTCACGAAACGCTTGATTGATTGGCGTGTTTTTACGGTGTTGAACAGCAAAAACGATTAGAGTAACATTTTTTTTAAGAAAAAGAAAAATGGAAAGAACCACGTAAAAGAAATCTTCTTTTTAATACTGGTAGTTCGCGCCTTTTCTACGCGGCTTTTTTCTCCGAGAGAGAAAATTACATCGGTCATTATATGCGTCTTATCTCGCTAATTCGCCTTGATTCTCACTTGATCAAAGTTTACTCAAAGATTTAAAATAAGGCGCTTAGTGAACGAAAGTTAGATTTTTTTTGTATGTTTGTGTTGCTAGTAACCAGCGATCTGGATCTCCTCAAAAAGTTATAATCAAAGTGTTTCTTTCGTTTTTGATTCTACTAAAGTAATTGCTCATTCATTTTATGTAGGTTACTAACACTAGAACTCTTGAATAAAATTGTTCAATCGGGTGGGTCGTGCCTGAAGAGAAGAAATTATGCTTTCAAGTGTAAAATGTTTTCTGAGATATAAGAACAACCCTTTAAAATATATTTTTGTACTTTTGTGTATCAGTAAATGAGTCCTGTATGTGTTGAATTATTTAGTGAGGTTAAATATGTGTCTGCCCTTGCAACATTCAGCGCCCTAAAGGGTTAAAAGTTCCTTAGCTGATTTTGTTTAATTTGATTGACTGCGAGCTCTAAATTTAAATTGGCCAAGCAAAAATAATTTATTGCATGTCAAAAATCAGTGCCAGATAACAGACACTGAAAATTTTAATAATTTTGTGAAATTTATGCTGAGCAATGCTGAAACAACACTGTAAAGAACCACTTATTAAATTTTGATTTGACTGGCCACACCCAAAGCCAGAATCATTTTACTAACATTTTGTTATCTAATTTGATAGACGGTATTCCACGTGGTATATATTCGAGTGTGATATTTGCATTGGTATAGAGAATACGAAGAAGCAATTGGATGAAATGGCGCAAAAATTTCAGCTAATGATGCAAGACAACGAAGTTTTTACGGAACATGGCCAACTTGATAACCGGACTGCTCGAGAAGTGAATGAACTGTAATCTACTTTCATCTTTGTAATTATGCAGTTTATATCAAAACTGCTTTATTTGGTTCTTCAGGATCTTTCCATTGAATATATTTATCAGTGTATTCCTCAGTTTTTGAAAGATATAACCTAGAAACTGTGTTAATGAAATTTCGATATTAAAAGAACTCTTTTTGTGTAATACTTTATCAGCCTACCTCTCTGCTTATTATTTCCCGTTTCTGCTTCTATATCCTGATCCACTTGGTAAGTGAGTGTATCGCCCGTATTCAAATTTACATCTGTTAGACGATTTGACTGACTTGGAGTCGATTGGTTTATCGTCAAATACAGCGCCACAGAAACCACCGCCCCAAGTAAAAGAAAAACTGTTAAGGCAGCGATAACGATGACTTTAGTCTTGCGGGTAGACTTTTTCAGTTTTTCATCGCTGAATTCCTCCTTCGAGTCGGGCTCTTTTTCTGCAGCCATGGCGAATCTCCGAAATGCTTAGTTCGCTGGCAGATGCGGAGACAAAATGATGAAGTGCGAGAAACTTTCTTACTTATATACCTTTAATTTGACGGTACGTAAAAAGGTAATTTGCTCCACGTGACGCTCTCGCTTGCGTGGGAGGGTAGCATAACAAGTGTTCTGTTTTGTTCAATAGTTCAAAATAAGCCGGAATATTTCGGCAAAATTCCGGCGCATTCCATTCGAAATATTTATCCTCTCGGTTTGAAGGGTGGCGTTGCAACAGTGACATTGCAAATTTACCAACCCGTTTACTATTAGTACTTCGCTTCTTTTTGTACAGAGAATGCTTTCCCCGTCAAGTTCTCTACACTGTACTAGTAAAATTCACATAAATTGCTTAATAAACTCCACATTGGGTCAGTTTAAAGTTACATCGGAAAATGAGTTGCATTCTGGGCAATCCCGACCGTCAACTTTGACCAAAATAGAAGGCTGGGGTGAAGGCTTTGTACCAGGGGTTCAGAGATACTTGGATACTCACTTACCACTGGAGAGAAAACTATAGGATTGAACTGCGCCTTTGATTTTCGGATATGGATCCGTTTATAGTAAAGTAGTTCAAAGAAAGTGCTGGTTAAGTCTCAGAATTTTTTAATGACTCAGCGAGATCTTACTTCCTCATGAAACCTATTTGCTCAGTAACAGTTTGTTTAGGGCCAAAAAACAAGAATTGGATAAAAGTTTGATTGCAATTCATTTATTTAGTTTATGTAACAGATTTAACCAGTAACTATAGCATGCTAAAACCCTGACAATTAAAAAAAAATTCACAGGAAAGCACTATTCGCGATCACAAACTGAAGCCTATCATATCTTAAAGGGAGCTCTGAGTCAGAGTTTCTGATGTACTTTAAATCCTTCAATTTAGCCGGTACGCCTTGACTAATTTACAACTCAGTGATAGCAGTTTTATGTGAAGTAGCAGTCTAAAATGTTTGGACGAAGTAGGCACTCTCAAAGAGTTGTGTCATCAAGACCCTTTGAAAAAAACCGCGCTGAGCACATATTACAACACGGCTATAAACTCAGTACTGCGAACCTGCTACCGAATAATGAAGATTCTAGTCCCTGACCCTTGATACTATAGCACTTGGTTGTTTAAGTGCTTGTTACGATTGTCTAAAGGGCGAGATTTAAATCTATAAATGCCACTGCGTCAAGGAAAGTAAAGCAACGTACAATGTTTGAGAGCGGAGTGGGCACCCTACTATCAAAGAGTTGTGTCATCAAGATCCTTTGAAAAAAACCGCGCTGGGATTAGTATAATGCAGGAGAAGAAGTAGCTCTCACATATTACAACACGGTTATAAACTACTGCGAACCTGCCTCGGAATAAGGAAGCTGAAATAAACTTCCTTCCAGTCTCGCACCCTTGATAGTATAGCACTTGGTTGTTAAGTGCTTGTTACGATTGTCTAAAGGGCGAGATTTAAATCTATCAATGCCACTGCGTCAAGGGAAGTAAAGTAAAATCACTGAATTGTAATAATTTATTTTTGCTTGCAGCCAAGACTTGGAGTTTTGACCGGATTTTTTTCATTTTCTCAAGGAAACTAGCTTTAAAGATATTGCCAACGTAATAATGACAAATAAAACCAGTGATTGTATATTGGTTCCTAAGAGTACCTCCACGCTTGCATTGACATAATGAAGGAAACCGCCAAAGCCCTTTTTCCTGTACATGATAACTGGTTTGTGCAATAAAACATTAGTCAGGTAGCCGCAAAAATGAAGGAGTCATGGATTGAACTTAACCTTATCATCAGAATGAAATTTTAAAAAAACCGTACAAAAAATTTTTTTTTAGTGAAGAAAAGATTCGCAAAACAGGAGTTTTTTTTTTATGTCGAATGGAATTTTATATTAATTCCGTTAGGCAACCAGTCCAATACAGGCGTTCGAGGTGACGAGCATTCATAATACATAAATTGTATTGCCTCGTGATTTTCTTAGTAGAAAT
This sequence comes from Porites lutea, assembly GCF_958299795.1. Classification (NCBI taxonomy): domain Eukaryota; kingdom Metazoa; phylum Cnidaria; class Anthozoa; order Scleractinia; family Poritidae; genus Porites; species Porites lutea. Next base: position 10,325,903 of record NC_133211.1, read on the forward strand.
TTGATTTTTTTGGAATTATGTTTTTTTAATTATCTTGCTAACTTAAGTTCCACCATACGAAGAAAAATGATACAACAAACTTCAAAACAAACGGACACTTTTTGTGTTAATGTTTTTTTTTATTTCTGTTATTTAATATCTGGATAGCGATTGGATAAGGCATGATAAAAAATCTGTGTTGCTTTTATTTTGAGCAATGAATTGCCTGACGGGTGGTCCTGAATAGAACTTTAATCGTGATACAATGTTATCACTTGATTGTTATTGCATCTTATTAAATAAGAATTTGTTTATTTTGCATCCCTTATATGCCTAATAATAGCGCAGTCATCAACAATATTGAAGGTCATGTGGACAGTAAGAATTAGCAGGTATTTGCACACATTCGGCGCACTGTAAAAATATAAAGGCTTCAAACAATAAAAAAATTCGAGAAATCAAATATGTCTCAAAAAGTCACCAGCTGGAAACAGCTTGACGATGATGTTGATCAAATGTTAACCTGGAATCTATGTGAACCCCACACGTGCATGTTACGTTCTCTCGATGTAGATACAGCTGCAGCAGTAGCTGGTCACGTCCATAGGAGTAACGATCATTCCAGTGTGCTTTTTTATCGGCAGTATTGCATTCAATTCAGTTGCCATGACTCGCTGATAAACAAATTTCTTTATTTGGCCGCCTGAACTATACTTTCAGTTGCTACTAATATCTGCACGCAAAAGCTAAAAGTTAACAGTTTTCAGTATAACCTTCAATCAAGTGAAAAAGGAACTGAAAGTCATGGTTAAAACTTTTGATTTTTTTTATCGTTTCTATTCCCTCAAATTATTAGGCAGGACTGTTATATGTGCAAAAAGTAGCCATCCGACAACCCAACGAAAGCGGCCTCTAGATCCGAATAGGAAAATTTTGAGAACAAAGGAGATCGGAGAATGGCCATCTTCGAGTGACCGGTGAATGGCCAAAACTGGCCAAAATTCAGTTCAGAAATGCGGTGGTATGGCGTTTTAATTTCAACTACGCTTTAAAGTATTGGTAACAATAAAAACGGAAAACGATGTCGTAATCTTTAAGGTCCAAAGTACTTTTTGCATTTCTTCAGTCATCTTCATATACAAGCAAACAAACAAACGCGCTGATAAAATGTTGACTTTTGAAGCCAGTTTCCGTATTTTCTAGTCAGCTTATCTTGTTGCTATCAAACAAGTGGATTTTGATGCAGATCTGTTTGGTTAAATTACTTTAGTTTTCTTTGTTTGTTAATTTATCTTGAAAGCGAATTGAACGTGGGACAATATCGGGGCAATGGGTTTACAGTTGTGCACTACTGAACCAATTAGTCAATAAATTGCTATAATTCTTTTAACATATATGGACCTTGCTGGTTGAAATACACCGCAATTTATTCCGGAAATAGGTTCTAGCGGGCGGGGATAGGTTAGCGCAGTAGGATAATACAGTGTCAGGCCTGATACAGCGTGGAATGGCCCTCTCTCTGATTTCTGGGATAACTCCAGCCATCATAAGGTATCTCATGGCGGAAGCAGTCTCTTAAGCTTAGTTAGACTTAGCTAATCTTGAAAACGTGAGGTCCTTGAGACACAGCGTGCAATCAATAGATCTTTTATCTGAAACGATACAATTTTGAGTAAAAGCACTGATGATGCTTTGTTTGTGAATATTGGCAATATTCTAACCTGGAAGTAATTTGCCGCTAGTATTAACGTAAAGATACGGCTTCCTACGTTCGTAGGAAGGATTTCATCTATTTAATCACTCTTTCAATTAATCAAATGTTCAACTAATTGGTCCGGGTAATCTTGGGGGGAAATTTTTAATTTAATAAATCATTTCATTTCAGTTATGACAATTAATCAAAAATTCTACTTAGTTACGTCGATCTCAGTCGAGCATAATTTTGTTCGCTTCCATTCCCTTAAAAGGAAAAAAAAAAGAGCACAATCATCAACAATATTGGACAGCAAGTCAAAACCGTTATTCAAACCTAAACGTTTTATTTTTTACGATTATTGGACTCAGCGATACACTTTTAAGCTTAGATAACATCCGTGAAAGATATGTATTATTAGTCCTTTCAAGTTGCTGTGGTTACGTTGTAGTTGCTAAGCAGAATATCTACCCCTCACTGCACATTCCTTTTCTTAAAAAAAGAAAACAAGTTATCTTCAGGATTGTGTTATCGTCAATTAAGAAAAAAAATGCACTTTATTTGATTTGAGCGTCAATGTATTCAGCACGAAAGTACTGACTGGGGACAATATTTGATTTTTACGTTTCCTACTGGAGACGGGACCGCCATTTTACTTGGTCATCCGAGCCACCCGAAGGTCTAGGCGCTTGCAGTACAAAGGAAGTAACTTCACAATTTCAGTTATTTTAAGACCCTGAGTATCGGTCCGGCCCCGGGTATCGAACCCGCGACCTCCCGCTCAGCAGTCAAGCGCTCTACCGACTGAGCTAACACTACTGTGGTCAAGATTTTGGTGCTTTTGATTGTTTCCATTTCAAGACTTCTTCGTGCCCGCCTCTTCAGCTTGAGACGACACACGAATTTAGCAAACTAAAAGCAGCTCTCGCCTGTAAAATATTTGATACTGTGATCTCCCCTATTCTTACATATATCAGTGAAATTTGGGGTGTGTATGCCAAACCAGATTTTAGACCTGGGACGGCTCACAAATCGAGAAGGCAAACCCTCAATTTTGTGAACGATACTTGGAGGTAAACAACAAAGCTTCTAATATAGCTTGTAGAGCAGAGCTTGGGCGTTTTCCTTTAAGTCTTTTGTATATACAGTCTGAAGAAGAGGAATCTCTCGTCAAACAAGCTTTTTTAATCTCTTGACTTATACGGTAAAAATAGCTTCCACTCTCACTGATGAATATGTCAGAATACTTTAAGCTTCCTGACTTTAACCCTGATTTATTAGATATAGCTATGGTAAAAAGCTATGTAAGTTCAATGAAACAGGAATCTGATATCTCATATTAACAAAACACTCTTCAACATCGTCAAAAACTTAAATTTTATAGATCTTTTAAAACCGATCGTAACCACCTCTAGTTACTTAGAGGAACAGCTGGGAGAAGGGCTTTAGTAAAACTACGAATAAGCAGTCACAAACTAATGATAGAAATAGGCAGATACAATCAAATTACGAAGGATAATAGGCATTGCCCTTTTTGCAGATCCAATCTAATAGAAGACGAAATTCACTTTATTATATAAACACCAATGAAATACCAGGTGAGCTTTCGCGCGAAAACTTGGTATCTTCACATGTGCAAATATCATGTTTCCTTCACATGTGAAAATATCACCGTTGCTATGGCTACATAGTAAATCGCGCCTTTCCTTTCGCGCCTTGGTGTTTATATAATAAATAGAATATTACATGGCCGCTTGGAGATACGAGATTTCTCTTCTCGTGTTGAAAAAATATTTCACTCGTTCGCTGCGCTCACTCGTGAAATATTTTTCAACACTCGAAGAGAAATTTCGTATCTCCGCGCGGCCATGTAATATCCTCTATTTCTTTTTCAATGTCCTACATACTTTATGATTAGGAATAAATGTTACTATAAAGTCAAGACTCTTATTCCAAATAGTACCCAGTTACCTATATACGGTTTGATCAATGAGCTGATGAACTCCTCTAATTACTTTATCAATATACAATTCGTAAAATATATTTCAGCTTGTTTTGATGTTCGTGAAAAAAAGTAACGTAATTGCCCTATGATGAAAATTTGATTCCTACAAATAGCTTTTGTAATACTGTATGTGCTTGTATGGTCATGCAAATAAAGCTCGTTGTTTTTGTTGTTAATAACGGCTCCATGCAAGAAAAAAAAAAGAATTTAAAAAACGGCAGCTTAAAGACTTGGCACTTTACTGAGAGGGAGTATCTACTATCACCAGTATTAGTGGAGAGAAACTTTTAATCTTCTGACACTTAATCAGCCCTTGGCTTTTCGACCCCAACTAAACAATTTCGTAAAAGCCATTAAAAAAAGGAAAAAAGACTTCTATTATTATCATATTGTGGACCAGTTTATTATGTGGAACGTGTTTTAACTGACATTTTTTTCTTGAATGTGACAAAATCGAAAAGGTTGTATTGGCTTCAAGTTGCGTCAGGAGCCGATTGCTCCTGGCTCCGGAAGTTGCCTCAGGCTTGTGCCCATTTTCCCCGAAATCGCACAAGTAAACCTGCACGCTAGCCTCCCACGCAGACGTTCGTGGGGCAGGAACGCGTGACGAACCCCTAAGAACGTCTGCGTGGGAGGCTACTTGCACGCAGGTTATAATTGTTGTTAAGATGCAGATATATTGGTCAATTTTAATTTGTTTGCACGTTAATTCATGAAGCCGAACCGGTTTCAATTACTTAAATCTTTTGTTGCTTGGGAAGCAAATGAAATAAGCAGTAACCACAAATAAATAAACAGTAATTGTTGTAACCGCAAATGATTGAAAAAGCAAAATATTGCTTGTATTGGATCACAAGTTTCTTTGAAGCTAACTAGAAGATGATTAAAAAAAGGGCGGGGTATGTCAAAAAATGGTGAGAGTTATTGCCGAGTTCCCAATTTCCCATGAAATCAATATGCCCACTCGGCAAAACTCAATCCTAGTAGTAGGCAGCTGGTATATCACAGGAAGCTATTCAACCCTGGCTAAGCTCCTGTAGCTTTTGGTATAGAGAGCCTAAACTAACTAGCTAACCAGGTCATATTAATCATCAGGGTTAAAATTCGCCATCACACTGGGCCCAGTTGTTCGAAGGCCGATTTTCGCTAACCCGGGGTTTAATTTTAATGCGGGATACTTTTTCTTTTGTTTAAAAGCATTTTCTCGGATAATTTTCCCTCTCCGTTTTGGAGCACCCAATCACCAAATTGCCGACCAAAACAATTAAACTGAATTTGCTTTTTAAGCTTTTATATCTGAATTTATAATTCGCACTAACCCCGGCTTATCTTAATCCTGCTTTGAGCAACCCGGCCCTGAGTTATATCGTTGCGGTTGAGGCCAATATTTGTGCTTATGCATATCTCAAACAAGTCCCACACACACTTGGAAAATGTTAACACGCAGGAGCGATCACAATTTGAATCATGAAGTCAATATTTTATTGTTAGTAGGTCCGTTAGTTTGTCGTGGCTCTACAACAACCCCAAACGCCTTCCATTCAGTCGAAAGAATCTTTCTTATGAACTTTGTCGGGTTGTCTGGTCTGTAACTCTCTATTTTAGAACAGGAGTTCGACGGTTGGGGAACCAGTGGAACTGGCTTTCCCGTGTGAGCCGTTAAAGAGTACTAAAGTGTGACGTCATAAAAATGAAATTTCCGAAATTATGGGATTTGTCAGGATATTCTGAAAGAACAATGTCCAAGAGGCCTACTTGCCAAAAATGAGCATTTCAGGGCAAATTGTCTCTGAGATCGTAGCCCAGTTATGCTTAGAAAACTCCATACAAACCCTTCTAAATTTTTCTTGGGTCGACCCAAAAAAAAATTAGAAGGGTTTGTATGGAGTTTTCTGAGTATAACTGGGCTACTATCTCAGAGGCAATTTGCCCCGAAATGCTCATTTTTGGCAAGTAGGCCTCTTGGACATTGTTCTTTCAGAATATCCTGACAAATGCCATAATTTCAGAAATTTCATTTTTATGACGTCATCACTTTAGTACTCCATACTGAACTTAATTCGGCAGTATGTAACCCTGCTGTCACTCAAAAACACCTATTCTTGGTCTGAAACCACGTGACAAGGCGGCCATATTGGGGGTCAACACAACAGAATCTTTTCTGTGAAAGGTTTGAGCCCAGGAGTCATTTCAAAAGTAGGTTGAGTTTGATCGTCCGGGTGAACGTAGTCCTGAATAGGACTGTTGTTGTTGACAGTGACTGCAAGAATTTCATCCCTGATAGGGTACTTATTTTGCAAGGTTCTTCACATGCGGCCCAAACTCACTTTACGAGGGAAGGGTGTAATGTAATTTACATAACATAGGTAGCCTGCGTAGCTGGCGGTATTGTGTGGGTGTGAGATTAAAGTTTTGGCGGCGGAGCCGTGTTCCAAAAAAAGGGAGTAGGGACGAGGCGGTTGAAATATTTCTCGCGGCTTCGCCGCTTTTGACGGCTCCGCCGTCAAATGTCACTCGACTATATTACAACGGCTCCGTCGCCAAATCTCACTCGACTACTACACAATACCGCTAGCTACGCAGGCTATAACATAGGTGACGCGCCGGTATCGCGTTACAGGCGACCGTTGGAAATATAAGAGACTTTGTATGAGAAATATATTACTGAGATCTGCGAACGCTAAATAACACTAAACCTTACAAAAGACTTACCTGCAATGTATTCCACTGCATTTTGGTATCTGTTTGTCGTTTTACTGGTGTTTTTGGCTTCATTGCGAATTCCATAGAATTAAGTTCGTTTTATGGAAGGAGTAACAGCGGTTACGCAATAAAACCAAAAAAATCAGTAAAACGACAAACAGACACCAAAACGCAGTGGAATACATTGCAGGTAAGTCTTTTGTATTCATTTCATTTAAGAAAAAGTAAGGTTTAGCGTTATTTAGCGTTCGCAAAGTGAAGTTTGGGCCGCCTGTGCGTTCTTTTGCTTTACGCATCAATTCAATAGAATAAGGCAACCCAAAGGGTGGCTTCAATTCGAAAACCTGACGGTGGATAATAAATGCATAACACTTTGAGAATGCTCCATATAGTACGAAATGAAAAGTTCAGAGCGAAATATCGATAACTTGCATGAGATGTGCACAGGAACTCCCTCACATTATAAGGCTGAAGGAAAAAGTTCAATCTTGTTAGATAAGCCCAGTTTTTATACACTTAACACCAAAAGAGAGTCCAATCCAGCCAATATATTAAGTTATTATTTAAATCAATATATTGGGTGCATAAAATTTAAGTTTTACAACCTGTGAAGGCAAACGCCATTACACGATCCGTTTTCACAGGCTACTCATTCACTATGTCAATTTAAGAAAAAAAAAAGCGCAAAAGGAGTTTTCACACTTTAAACCCGTTTTTTACAAAGGTGGTTTGTCTGTATAAATCTTTAAATACGCAAGGGCTCGACCAGACTTTTTCTGTTTTAACCCAATAATCGACATTAAGCCCCAATATCCACACACAAATTCTCCAAACTGATCTCCATACATTTTCTTAAAGAATTTGGTTGGGAGAATTTGATAAAAAAGTCAAACCATTTTCTGTGTTGTTGGGAAAAAATTTATGCTGCTCACTCTTGGGACTTCAAGAGCTAAAGCTACGTGCAAACTTACGCAACGACTCCCAACATTGTTAGCCCAACAATGTTGGGAGTTGTTGCGCCCGTGTTGGCAGTGGTGTGCAAACGGACGCAACAACTAGCAACATTGTTGGGCCAACAATGTGGGGAGTTGTTGCGTCCGTTTGTACGTAGCTAAAAGTTTGACCGGTTTCAAACTTGGCGCAACAACACGCAACAGGGTGTGGAAACGGACGCAACATGTAACATCCAACAATGTTGGGAGTTGTTGGCCAACAACATTGCGTCCGTTTGCACGGGGCTTAAGATGAAAATATCAGTAATCAGACCTTCACACATCATGCCCCGTTAACTACATCGTCAGTGCGAGTAAAGGACATATTAAATTAAGGAACTGTAAGCAATGCAAAAACACATAGTAAAGTGAATTGAACAGCTATTCTAAAAGACATAAATTATTTTCAGGGATAGCCATCTAATGACTACTTTGCCTGGTGGGCGGGTGAATAGGGATAGGGGCATTAAGGTGTAAACTAGATCGAGTCCTTGGTAAGGGAGTGATACTTCATTTTGGAATCAGCCCTTTCTCAGTGGGATTCCCTTCGAGTTCCGCACTGCATATTCATGGGCTTTGTTCACACGAATCCGGATATTTTTGAAACCACGCATATTTTTTAGTCTAGCTTGCTTTAGCCTCATGTCTGCTACACAGCCGTTTTTGGTGTCGTCACGCAACGCCTCTTCCTCCCTGTGGGGAGGAGCGTTGCGTGACGACAGTAAAAACGGCTGTGTAGCAGATTTTTAGCTGCGAGACTCTGAAAATGCGACCGCTCTTTTTTGCGCTATGTTCATCACGTTTCCTTGATTTTCGTTTATTTACACATGCGTTTTAATCAATTCAAAAACCAAATCGTCGGAAACAATACAAAAAGTAAATATCCTGAAGAATACTCGACCGTCGATAAAGTAGGAATAGAAAAACTTTTAAGCGAGGAAATCCAGTTTCGTGTAGAATTAATCGTCTCCTAGACTGCGAGCAGTCTCTTATTTTTCTCTTGAGTAACAGTAGGTCGAGAGCATAACTTTACTTTTTCGCTCGCCGCGCCTGGCTCTGAGGAAAGAAGGACGACCGCTCGCGGTCTAATCGCCTCCTCATTTCTTATCCTATCTCCAAGCAAGCGAGACTTAACGCTACTAACAGCGTTTTTGTTTTACCATAGACAATATTGACCCTCCGTTCTCATGAAACCAGTGAATCCGCTGACCAAAACCGCATCTTTTAGCTACAGAGTGTTCTAGGACCCCATACACTCGAATCCGGGTAACAAAATATGCGGCTTCCAAAAAGCCCGGATTCGTGTGAGCGGGGCCTTAGCCTTGGAAAGAAAACACAGGAAACTGAAGCTTTAAGAGTTGACAACAATATACAATAGTACATTTCGAGCAGTTATTTTTTTCCAGGGAAATAAATTATCAAAACTGAAGAAAAGTCAACCTTGTACATGATAGTACCCTGCAATAAAGAAATTACGTACACTAAACAAGTTTACGAAAAGTCGTGTCAGTTCAAGGTTGGGCAAGAGACTGGGTCGGTTTGGTGATGAATTGCCTTATGGGCCTTCTTTAATAGAGAAGAAGTTTGACCCAGTTTCCCGCGCAACCTCTGAATAGCCCAACCTTGTTCCCATGGTCCAGGAGAGGGCGCCAGGAACGAGTGTTAATAGCCGATAAACGAAGTTATGGCTTCCTTCTAACACAGTCCCATAGCGAAATTCGACAATGCACTGACCCAGTTACACGCGTACCCTCCAAATTAGCCTGCGTAGCTGGAGGAATTAACGTGTCCTTAGCCTCCTCCCCATTCTCCGCACGGCTCCGCAGCTCCTCTGCCAAAACTTATGCCCGCGCTAACAATTCCACAGGCTACGCGGGCTCCCTCAAAATCAGCCATTTTGAGACCTTAATTGTTATCTGTTTCTAAAGCAGTGACTGGTAATACTAAAATTATAAAATCGTATTTTGCGATTACAAAACCTTTTCTCGAAAAAGCAAAGTCTGAGACCTAATATTACAGCCTAAAAGTAAAACAAAATATTTTCTCGTGACAAAGCACACGGTTGATTTGTGATCCCACAGGGACTCAAGTCAGTCAATAATTATTACTCTATTTACAAATTCCTATTTTACAGGGCAAATGCCAAGCTCAGCTTCATGTCTAACTTCACCCTTTCCAAAAAAAAAATTATGAAAAAAAAAAAAATTCAAATGACTTTAACAAAAGAGTGTACACAAATTGAACCAAGTTCTCGATCATTGCGATGTTCCCCGGTAATGCAAAGCTGGCCGTTTGTGGATAAAACCCCGAGGCTTTAACTCAAAAATTGGAACTATTGTGTTGTAATATTTCTCAAGGTCATTTGTTGTATCTAATAAATTCTTGTATCAAAAATCTTAGGTTGGAATCCACACTGACCGAACCGCGGAGTAATTTCTTTCAATTTTGCGATCCCTTCAGCTTATAATTTTAAAAGGTTAAAAAATCACAGCATTTGTGAATAGTACTATAAAAGTAATATTTGTCAGTTTGGCACTAAAAGATGCCAGGGGACGAGCCAGCCTATTGTAGCTGAATGCCTTTCATTATAAAATCTTCATTCGTGCATATATGGCGTTGCGTCTGCCTTGCGGGACGGGACGGGAACGGGACGGTTACCATAACCCAGAAGCGCTTGCCCGACTGCAGCTTCTCCCCAGACACTCGCAGTTTTCTGTAATAGAGAATTCACTCTTCCTCCACTCAGAATTAATTTCGGGAATGGTTCATTCATTCAATTCATATGAGCGCCTCAGTCGCTCTGCCGACGGTACACGGCTGAGAAGGGCTTCTGGTTAGCCGCTGTCGCTGTTTAGGAAGTCTTTCTAAAATTCTGAGCAATTCACTAAAAGTCGGCCGCTTTTCGGGATCAAATGCCCAGCACATAGTCAATGAATCCTGAAACAGACAAAATATGTTCACGTCGGTGAACCTACCACAATTCCCACACATTCAGAACTGAGAAATGTTGAATTTGTTGTCACTTAGCTGGGCAGAAAAACACGCTTCTAGCATTGCAAATTACAGTTGAACCTCCATTCAGCGGCCACTAATCAAAGTCCCGAAATAATTGCAGAAAGGATTGGGAAGTGAAACCTCTATTTAGCGGACGCCCCCACGAGAGTTTTCCCAAGCACTTGATACACTTAGTTTGGCGTTAGGGACGGACCATTAGAAAAGTTATGGGGCGGGGAAGGATTTTTCGAGCCGCAGGACTTTTTCTTCGTTATCAAATTCATTGTATGAATTTTTTTTAGGCCATAGCATGAATATTTTTTAGGATAAATAGGCGTGCATGAATTTTTTTTCATTTAATTTTCCCTTGCGCGAATATTTTTTTGGTACTTCGCCCTGATTTATCCTGTTTCTCGTACTGACTTACCTTTACTTCCCTCGAGACGTCAATATTGGCTAGCGATTGTTTAACGCCTTTTCCGACTTGCCAGATAATCGCTTCGGGAATAAGCTTTTTGAATGGCCACGAGCCTGAGCACATCTCGTACCACACAGTTCTGGGTAAGGACAAAAGATTATCAAAGTGAATTCGTATCAGCACGAGCAATTAACCGCCATTTTGAGGTTGCAAGTAACAATGGATCGGTGTGGTGCCGAATTGCTGTATGGGACTAGGGGTACGTTCTCGCTTCTTCTATCGGCCATTTCGAGGATGTGCGAAATACTGGGTCAAAATTGGAACCCCAAAACAGTTCTATGGCGCTCTCTATTCAAAAAAAAATTCCGGTTTGAAATTTCGGAAATTCCACGTGCCCAATGGATGGTACATTCCAGTTGCACAGACCCGACCCAAGCCACTGCGCGTTTGGTTCTTGCTCTTGTAAGCAGGATACAAGAGAGCGGTAGTGGGAACAACAATTTTGTCAAATGGAAAGGGACATTTCGGTCCGAGGAACCAACCGACCGAAATGACCAGACCGGTCAAAGTGCATCACCTTCAAAGCTGGTCCCGAATATTTCGGTCGGACCAAACCGAAATGGTCCGTTCCATTTGATGTACCAACGGTAATTTCCGGAATTTTGGGTTGAATGGAAAGCGCCCATAGTCCTACAAAACAAAACTGGACCATTATTTTTTGAAATTCAATTGATGCGAAGACAAGTTTGTTCAATAGCGTGACATATTCCCTTTAAAGAAACAAGATACTGTGGCACCGCCCCCTCCCCCTTCCTTAAGAACAGAAGGCATTTAAGACTGAGCCTTGATTATATTACAGGGTTCGTACAGATTTTGGGATCCAAAATTCAAGACTTTTTCCAGACTTTTTCCAAAACAATAATTTCTTTTTCCAGACTCAAGGTTATCAAATAGGTGATCAACACAACGCAGGAACAAAGCTTTTTTTCGTGGTGCACTGCAAACGTACGAATGAAATCGAATAAGATTTGACCAAAACAAAAAAAAATTAAACACATAAAGTCGGCTAGTCGTAGCTTTGAAAAAAAAACTCAAGACTCTTTACTATCTCTATTTTCCAGATTTTTTCCAGGCCTGGAAAATTGCTGAGCATTTTTCAAGACTTTTTCAAGAATTCAAGACTCTGCACGAACCTTGATGTTAGCCTGTATTGCAGGCGCTTTCTACGCGCGATGGAATGTTTCTGTATAAATGTCAAGGACTGCGCAATGTCGAAACCACCATATTGAATTCAAATAAAAGCAAAGGAAGTCTCCTCCAATCTTTCTCTCTCATAAAATCAAAGATGGCGGCTACAGCAATGCGAACATAAACAAGCAACTTTCGCCCGCCCAAAATACGCCTGCAACACCAAAGATATGATTTTAATTATTCGAGTTTATTGACTTGGGAATTTTAACGTCTTGTCATACTAAAGTCCTGTTTTACCAAAAGAAAGCTGTGGGTGACTTAAGAGGAAATAACATACCCGAAGGCATACATGTCTGTTGCCATGGTGAACCGAGACGAGTCCGGAGCATCTTGTTGAGTTGTGAGCGAGCGGAGTATTTCCGGTGCAAGATACGGCAGCCACCCTTCCGGTATCATCAGCCAACCTGGTCTAACTGACTTGGCCGTCAGACCGGCCACGCTAAACAGACCAAAATCTGTGATCACTACACGGTTATTTAACTCCAGAAAAACATTCTTGGAACGCAGGTCCGTATGAACGATACCTCGAGCGTGAAGATACCCCATGCCCTGTAGATCAATATGTAGAGGAACAGAGTGATTAAGACAACACGGAAAAGTACTTTTAACTAAAATGCTGGAGATATAACGACATAAAGGAAGGTAATCATGTCAACCAGATTCGAAAAACACCCAACACTTGATTTTCAAGACCAAATTCCGAAGAGAGTACTTCCTAGAACAGTGATACGTCAATTGTTCTTTAATGAAAACAAAGAAGCGACAAAGCTATTCTGACAAAAATAAGTCAACAAGTCTCACCTGAGCGATTTGAGTGCAAATTTGAGCAAAATTTAGCAGAGGTCGGGAGTCCTTTCGTACATGCACGTGAGTATAGAGGGAGAAACCACGGCACATGCTGTTGAAGCAAAGATAATTCTTACATGCAACGATATATATTTTGTGAGGGTGGAGGGTTTGGGCAAGGATCTATTTCAGGAAAAACTTAGAGCAAGACGAATAATTCTTCCTTTTGATCGCTATGGTCGGTGGAAATGATTCAACGATCATGATCATGACGATATCCTTCGGTATTTTTATTGTTTATTATTGTTGTCATCCAGAAATTTTGCTACCATGGTAACGTGACGTCACACTTCTCCTCTCTATTAGCGAAACAATAGCATCTTAGGTTTAAGACTGAACCAACGCGCTTCTGGTTGGCACACTAATATCAATAGGTGACGTCAGCGTGAGTATCGCTATACTTGATCATGTGATCTCCAGTCTTGGGCAGCCTCGACTAGCGCTTACGCTACTGTGGGAAACAAGCTTTGTAACTAATAACAAAAGCTGTCAATAAAGTTGTTGTTGGATAATTTAAACATTACCTGGTGATGATAGCAAGTTTGGGTGGATCCATACAAGCGCCCATGAAGAGTACTACATTCTCATGTCGAGTCTTACGAAATGTTCCGACTTGATATCTAAAAGCGCTTAACTGCTCTTCTGTGGGATTTTCAATCTCAATAATTTTGACGGCGACTTCCCCATGCCAGTGACCCCTTCAAGACAAAGAAATGCCTATCACATATTGTACATTTACTAAAGTAGGTTGAATATGATCGTCCGGGTGAACGTAGTCCTGAATAGGACTGTTGTTGTTGACAGTGACTGACGTTTCGACAACCTGTGAGGTAGTCATCTTCAGAGTCAAAGTGATTTGTATCACGTCAGTTGATGGTATCATCATGTGATCTCCTGTCTTAGGCATCATGGTAAATGTATCAATTGTACATTTCCTGTAAGGAGCAAGCTTAGTGCACTTCTAGTAGACCATCTACTATTTTTCTGTAGATTTTGTCAACGCAGACTATAGGTAACGCTACAAACATTGACTTAGAAGTGATAAGAGGTGAGGATAGACACGAGCGAAGGAGAAAATCTAGTTTTCTTGCTTACTGCCCCTACCCCCTCGCTCCGTTTTGACTCCCTACAAACAAAAACATGATAAAATAGAGGGTTGCGGAAGCCTATATTTCAGGGCCCAAGTTCACAAAAAATGTCGCAGGTGCGTTGTTTAACCCACTCTTCATCCCCTCCTACACAAACAAACAAAAGTTGGAACTTCCACAGAAAAAAACATTTTTAAATATCAAAAACCTAAAAAGGATCAAAACATTGACATACCCAGGTGGACTTGTCAATACCCCATAGACCCCACACTTATGAACTAAGATTATACGTCTCTACAAAGGAGGATGCAAACCCTTCCCGGCATGCTTTGCAAAAGAAACAAGGACGCCGTCGCGTAAGGACATTGCGACCTCAAACTTCTTCCTCAAAATCCTACGTGATACTTAGAAAGATGAGGGAAGGAGAAAAACTTTTAGCTTTACTCTACCTGTAAACTTTGCCAAATCTCCCTACTCCTAGAGGACTCCACGTTATCTCCAGCTCTTCAAAGGGAATCACCCACTCTGACATTAAGCTGCCTCGTTGCTAAGGAGAAAGAAATGCAAAACGAATCAGTTTTCTGCTGACCTGTTTATACAGTTGCGTATTCAACTTGTCTCTTTGTACTCTCGCTAAGGTTTTGAGTACTCAATGTGTGTGGGAAATACAACCAATACGAGATTTCACTAGTTTTCGAGAAAACTCTACCACAAGATGAATTTTTTTGGTTTCTGTTCTTGTCGTCTTTAATTTCAAAAACGTTGTTGGACATACGTTTTCCCGCCAAAACAAACAAACAAACAAACAGAGTTGTCTCGGTGGTCCATCGATTTCCCGCCAAAAGATGGCATACGCATGCAGCAGACGGTCACAAGGTCCGTCACATTCCAGACTGGTTTACATGTAGCTAGTAGACGGTCCACCACGACTACTGTACGCTTGGATAAAATCTGCTGCTAATTTGGGAACTTTCCCTTGCTAGCAATGCTCGAGAAAATTATATTTTCTGCTCAAAGGAACGCGTGGGGAAGGAATATTACTCGAAGTCTGCTGACTAGACATCGGCTCTATACTGAAATAAAATTGTTTCAAATGTCGAGTGATCTTATGTAAAAAATTTCCACTCGAAACGCTTTTAGTTAGAAGCGGGTATCGAGTCTCGGGATACTTAAAGAAACGAGAGAAACTTTTTCAAAGTTAAAGGTTTTTAAGCGCTTTAGACACAGTAGTTTCATCTTAATTTAAAGCCCGTTGAATGAGAGCTTTACTATTTTGACTTTAATTTATTTCAATATCAATATTCAAGTTAAGCCACAATTATTTTACAACTATATATCATCGCATCTGCTTAATTTACTTCTCGCCTAAAACTATTTCAACCCGATCTATCCTAAAATATATTTGTTTAAGATCATGATTACTGCACATTTATATTATGTAAGTTAGAATATCAAGGAATTATAATCATGCCATTTAAAGCATAATATTACTCACATGTAAATCCCAAAGCATGTGTGCTTTTCCAACCTTTCATCAAAGAGGCACACAAACTCGCAATTAGATATTAATAGCATGCAACTCAACACAAACACCCTTGTTAGAAGCTAAATAGGGGGTACTGTAAAGGGGTCACTTGAACTTTAGATTAAAGAGAACATTTCAGTAATTTTTTTCCTTTTAATATTTCTTTTCAGTTTCTACTGGGTTTCAAAGAGCTCAACTCCTATCAAACCATGTTTAGTATGTAAGGCTGGATGCCATTCAGATTGAGGACATTAATCTGATTAAAAACGAACATAAAATGGTTGCACTAGGGTTTTTTTGATGTGCTTTGTGTGGGCATTCAGTTAGTTTTTGTTAGGTTTTATAATGTTTAAATCATTAGGACGTGCTGGCACGGATTTCATGTGCCTCATCAAAAAACGATTAACGTTATTCATGAAAATAATATGGTATCTTTTATTAAGTGTTTATAGAATGTGAAATCACAGATGTTAAAACGATAAAAAGTAATTAGTAAAAAAAAAAAAAATGAATCAAGCTTCGCGTGCGTGAAGCATAAGCAATGATACAGTGCAAACAAAAAAAAAACAGATTTCACACCGATAGTTTTACATTCTACAGTCTCTACGGAATAACTGTGTTGGTGGTTGAATGGGGGGAGTGGAAAAGTTTTTTTTTTACTGACTGCCACTCTTGTCCACTTGTTTTCCTCGTTAACTGCAAGTTTTCTCTCTGAAGGCTCATTATTTCACTAAATTAAGAGAATCTGTTGTCACAGACCTGGAAGGAATAGGGGTAGACAATATTTCCCTCCCCTGCGCCTTCATGCTTCGCGTTTACCCACGCGTCCAGTTTGCGCCCGACGATGGAAGGCTGTACAAAGACTTCTGAGTTATACTTACCCCTCGCCTACCACGTGACCACGTTCCAGTCTCAGAATTATAATCAGATATTTGTGCTTCAATGCCTTGATCAGGGCTTGAGACATCGTCTCCAGACAGTGTCTAGGGTAAAACCAAGAAATCAAAATAAGATAGGGTTTCAGGAACTCACTTTGAGAAAAAGTGTACCTGAAAAAACACAGGCTGAGGAAACAACCGCCATTTTGCGACGCCACTGCTTACTTCCTCGCGAAATGACGAGGAACTAGTGAAGAAATTCCATACTGATGAAGCATCACTATCCAGATCTGGGACGTGCTTCTGATTGGTTCTATTACCAGGATGTCGCATTTGTGAAAAGTAATAGCTTGCCTTGACAGGATCACCACCTTATAGTGTTGAGGCTGTTTGCACGTCTCCATGACCCCTACAGCTATGACGGCTGGAGTCTTGAACCCCTGTTAGAGCTAGCCACGCAAAAGTGGTCAAAGAGTAGAGGAAGATGAAGTATGATCCCCTGGACCCACAGGTTGGGCCACAGGTTGGGGGATGACTCTGGGCTGAGAGTTAATGACCCTGTCCTGTAAAAAGTTGTTATAGAAACTGACAGCCTTATGCATTCTCGTATGTAAATAGATGATGATGATGATGATGATGATGATGATGATGATGATGATGATAACAGCGATGTCATCAGGTGAGAGTGGGCTTACAAAACGATGTTCACTTACCGAGTCATTACTTGCCATAGTTAGACTGCTTTGTTGTGATTTCACACTTTCTGTTCTCACAAGGGTGCTTGTTGAGTCAATCATTTCATCACTGGAAAAGTGATAAAACAGAGACATAAGACTGAATGCATCTCTTTCCTACACCTACACTATATATGATTGTAAACATAACAAAATGTAACAAAAGTACATTATGTCATTTGCTGGCTGGAGGCACGAACCGGCGGGTAAAATTGGACTCTCTAAAACACAATTTTTTGCGTTCCCTGGACCGGAATTGGTTAACCAGAAAGGTTTTTTCAGGCATTAAAAAATGCT
Source organism: Porites lutea (assembly GCF_958299795.1). Classification (NCBI taxonomy): domain Eukaryota; kingdom Metazoa; phylum Cnidaria; class Anthozoa; order Scleractinia; family Poritidae; genus Porites; species Porites lutea. Next base: position 10,343,306 of record NC_133211.1, read on the forward strand.
CACAAAAAATGAAATATTTGATTTGGCAATTTTAGTTGATTCCAAAATGAAGAGTGTATGAATCTCCTGTGAGAGATGGTTAAAAATGTTCAGTCCAGTTGTTGCATTGACTCATCAGAAACATCTGGACTGTTCACAGTCCCCTACTTTCCCGTAAGATCGTCGAAATCGAGCGCTTTAAGTTACGGGCAGCCATCTCTTAGATGAGTGCCAAAACGACTTAGGGGACGCTTTAAACCCCAACGTCCACCCCCTGGGTACATATAAAACTAAGATGGCCTTCCATAACAGTAAGCGCTTTGTTAAGCAACATTGCCAGATGTATTAATTTTTAACAAGCACTCCCTTGGTGAGTTTGGGATGCCTGTGTTGCATCTGGCGTCTGGCCTGAAACAAAACCCCTGCCTACATTTCGTAAAGTAAGCAAACAACGACTAGCTACCTTACCTTTGCATGGGAGTTGTCATTCCTGAAACATCTGTCAATCAGAAGAACATGTGTTAATGATTTGTAACAGTATAGTGACTGAAAATTCTATTGCAACCTCTCACATGCACCCAACATGCATATTGTACGCATGAAGACAATAGTTGCATCTCTTAAACATCATTTAATCTTAACTTAAATTTGCCCTAGACAGCTTTAAATGCTTGTTAATGAAGCTTTTGTCACCATCCAAAAGCTTATAAATTATTCATACAAAAAAAAAATTAATGGAAACAAGGTCATGAGTGTAATGTTAAGGTCATAAAACACAGCCATACTTTTATTTAACAACAGCTTAGTACATCATGATAAGCATTGACATATGAATAATAATGATCAAATGCACTTAAGATCTCTAACCCTAAATTATTTGGGAGAATGAAGATTTTTAAGTGTGGGTGTAGTTCAACAGGTACAGCTGTATGTCACTAAGATTTCAAGTTCCCAGTTAAATACAACAAGTAGGTGGGGGATCAAACAGCTAGGGATTTCTTTTGGTTCTATTTTTCTTCTATTTTCCCATGAAAGTAGGCAGGGGAACATTCATAATAGCTGGGGGAAATCCCCGGCCCCCAGCTCTTGATAACAGCCCTGGTTCAATAAACTCACAGTTTGTGTTTTATCAAGAGTTAAGCCCCACATGTTTCTTTACAAAATTAATACTCCTCCTCATTTTTTATCCATGTAATTTTCGTGTTTGTGCTTTTGCAATTCAGCGGACCCAACTATCTCGGAGCCTGGAACAGGCTACTATGTTCATTATAACCTCACCTGTAAAAGAAAAGTGAGAATCTGGAAACTGATCAAGCTCTTCCTGTGCTGAAAGGCTGGTGCCATTAACTGCTGTGGGATGTGGTGAGGATGGTGGTGATGATGTCGATGATGAGTTGGAACAAGAATCTCCACTTGTACCAATATGTGGTACAGCACTGTGAGGTGGAACATGAGACCACTTGGGTTCAACTGTATTCAAGTCGCCATGGCTACGGTTTGCATGGATTGGTCTGCTTTGCTCACGACAGTATCTCTCAATTTGAAGAATTGTGGTTAGGGGTTCTGAGTTTGTTCTTTTCATGGCAGGACGCCTTATTGGTAATGACCGATAGTCAAAGCCTGAACGATAGTCAAAAGCTGCAAAAGAGATTAAGATGGAATCCATCAGAAAATTAAGTAATTTTAATTTTCAGTGGACAAAAATCTTGTACCAGAGTGAACATCTCCTATGGGGCCAGTTAGGCTATCATGAAATCCAGTTCATTAATGTGGAGACCAAGGTGACAAACCATCAAGAGCCTGTCTTATCCAAGTGTAATACAAAGACAACGCTATAAGTCACACACAAGTTTAGTAGTTACAGAACAGTGTATAATATTTTAAAGTTAACTTAAACACAAACTGCATGCAAAACAGATTGTTAAATTTATTTTAGCTTCTCACTGAAAATGCACGTTGACTCCATGTATCAACACAGTTATTTGATGAAGTAGACTGTAAAACAGTCTTTGCTTTCCTTGACAGTGTTAGGGCCTGTTTACATGGAAGTTGGGGACCCACGTAGGTGAGGTAACCAGCTTGGGTGAGGTAACCTGCCTGTCCATACAATAACTCATTTTAATTTGATCAAAGTTTACATGATAGGTGGGGTGACCATTTTGAGAGATTATAGGGACAGGTGGGTGGGTTACCTCACCTACATGTACCTGGGGTCCCCTACCTTCATGTAAACAGACCCTTAGTAAAATAATGAACATGAAGGTTCCTCAACATACCCCTCAAACCAACTACAGTGGCTGCACGTATATGTAAATATCTACAGCTGTACATTATCAACTAATTTGATTAAAACAAATTTTTGGTACCTCGACGGATTTGGTCTTTGAAGAACTCACCACATCCCTTGGGGAGCCCACATGAAGCAGGAGTAAGCTTTGAACATTTTTTGTGAAACTTCATCCTATGAAATAAAGTGTACAAAGAGACAACAATATAGACACATTATATGCGTTTGATTTTGGACTAAAACTTTTTAACCTGGGTTTATTTTCAATAATAATATTTCCTTTGTCTCCTGGGGAGCACTTATATAGATTTAATATGTTTTGTTGTCAAAGATCTGTATCAAAAAACTGTTATCTGGAAAGACCTGACAAATAACAGACTGTTCATGTAAGATAAAGGTGAAAGCACATGCAAGCCAAAGGCCCACACAGCCAGAGCTTATTTCCAGTTTCTGCAGCATGAAGCAAGCCTAGGAGTATTGCTACTCCCCCCTGGATGGGATGCTAGTCCATCGCAGGGTTAACCCCCAGCAGTATGTCGCCGGTACCCATTTATACACCAGGGTGAAGAGAGACAAAGTGGAGTAAAGTTCCTCGTCTACGGAAACATTGTACCGGGCGAGGCTTGAACCCCGGACCTCCTCATCTAGAGTTTGAGGTGTTAACCGCTCAGCCACATAACCCTCCACAAAAAACGGTTCATGTCATCACCACTTAAAATACTATTTTTATCTTCTAATCACAGGTCAATGCAATTCCTGTATTTAGCTGCTAGCCATGCTAACTTTTCAGCCACTGCCTAGCCACCCTCTTCATTTTCTTTGTTTTTCATTATTTTGCTAAAATAATTTTCTTCCTTTTTTTTTGTTTAGTTTCTGTGCCAACTTCTGGGAGCAAAGGATAAATAGGTGAAACAGACTTACTTGCATTCTTTGCACTTGACGCCAACAAGCAGGATTTTATGACAAAAATCACACGACAATTTCACCATGAAGGTTTTCTGGGAAAATCTAAATAAAATTGATTAATTTAGTGGCAAACTGACCTTGTACATTAATTTTGCACTGTTCAAATTTTTAGTCCCTTTTATTATTATTAGAAACAGAAAACAAGCAAGATTAAAACAGATTCTGAAGTTATTAACACAAGTCGAGAGAATTTAGTCTTGTCTAGGCATTTGTGGTGTGATAGAAAACACTATTAATGGTGCTCTTTCTTGGGACACAACAGACTAGTAACAAGTAAATGACTGCTAGGGAAGGGTTTTTGCTAATAGCTCCTCTCCTTGTATGTTATGGCCTGTGGTGATGTAAAAAAGACAACCCACTGAATCTACAGTACTTGTAGTTCTACTACTAAAGTGTACATTGTACATTATCTACATGAAGGAGAAAGTACAGAAAGAATGCAACGCATACCTGTGTTTTATCGTATGTCCCAAACCATAGTGCGCAACAGGAGTAATGGACCTTGCAGGAGATGCTATCCCATGTAGACCTTAGAACCAGAGATTAACAATTTTTTAGACTAGGAAATGCATCCTGCACTTAGACATGATGACTGCACTTATCAAATACCGGACATTATCATTTTAAAGGAGATTGAAACTAAAGGTACCATAAACCCTCTATGAACTCACCCCCTCTCTAATAAGCCCCCTTTTTTCATGAGAACAATGTTCCTCAGCCTCCCCTCTCTTTTAATTCCCCCTCCTCACCCCCATTATTCTTAAATGATAGGCTGCATTAATAATCACAACTGTAACACTTCACGTAGAATGATCTGGCATTAGATCTGGTTTATTCATGTACTGGAAGTTTGGATTTGTTTTGATCTTCGGCTGAATGAACTCCAACTTCATGTGCCCGAGCTTTTTCACTCCGCATACTAGTTCTTTAATGGTGAATTGATACCACCATCTTTACAAAATTCAGTGAGCCCCCTCTTAAAATTAATGTGCTTGAAAAAAATAAGCCCCCTCCCCCTCTTGGAAGGTTTTATAGCGGATTTATGGTATGCCTGACAAGGTTTCTGGTACTGAATAACCTGGTGAGCTGGCCAGACCAAAAAAATACAGTGTAATGTGACCTTTCTAAAAAGGAAACTTCTTTACATTCCTCAAAAAATTAAGGTAGTAGCCTACAATCCATCCTTTATTTTGTAAGTGAAAAGGGATGATTGCAATATATGTTATTTGGTTCCTTTAATTTAATCACTTGCTTGAATGATTTTTTTTTTTTACTTACTTGAATGATGATCGGACTCTGAATCAGACTGGGAGAAGTCACCACTTGTGCTCTTGGGAATTTCTATAGTCATGCCAGGAATTGCTGGTTCTAGCTTTCCTCTTCCTTGCTTCTTCCCAACAGTTGAACTTGCATGTTTACTTGTAATAATTATTCTGTTTCCTGTGAAGAAAATCCCAGAATACTGTATTATCTCATTATTGTATTGCAGCCTTTCAAAAAATCCAGCAGCCAGCCAAAACCACCACTACCTTCTTTGTGTTTTTGGCCATGCCTCCATCTGCTGGGCTATGTCTCTGAGTTTTTAAACGAAGGCAAAATCTAGACTGTGAATAAGGCAGCCCCACATCACTTCCTGATGATGGGGACATTTAGCACAAGAGTTCAAGTCTACATTCAATCTCAAACTTTCCATTAATTTGATGATGTAAATTTCTTTTTACATAGGTAATTTGTTAGTCAAGACGTTCTAGATGTGCAAAAAATGTTGATTTGTTTAAATGCGTTTTCTGTTGGGGGATGATCAAAAAAATTTGAGTTCTGTTTTCAATTGGTGTTAGCAAAACTCAAATGCTTGATTCTTTTAAAGCAAAGATTAATTATTATTTTTTCCCATGAAGAACAAAGGAAGTAATCCTGCAAAAAGGCAGTAAGTGACTGGCCATTGGCTTAAGTGGGAAACGTGGGGGGGTGGGGAGTGAATTTGACATGAGAATGAATTTAAAATCATAGAAGACCTTTTCCCATGCAAACCCGTGGAAAAAATATTATTCCAGGTCAAACCAGCACAATAATATTTATTTATTTCCCATGGCCACTCTTATACATGGGCATGGGTAGGCTGTAGATCAGATGCCAAAATGTTCAAAACTCAAGCGGAACCCCAAGTGAATGGTTTCACATTTTGATGTCATTTTGATGACCTGTTAGAGTACAGACCATGGAAAATTACATCTATGGTCCATTTCCGTTTTTACAATAACATTGACAGAATTTAATGACAATTTCCGGTGAAGTCTCTTGGAAAATAGAATGAGAGAGAAAAGTATAAAAAAAGAATAATCGTACCATCATCAGATGATTTTGGTGGACTACACTCTCATAGACCATAGCTCTCCACCAATCAGCCCAATAAAAAATGCTCTGTTATTGTAAAAAGCTGGAATTTACCAGTATACATGTACCATAAAGTTCTGAAAGTAACTACCCTAACCTCGTTACTTATGGATTGAGCAGCCTTGTTCTATTGCAGCTACTTTCAGGTAGTTAAAACGTGTACCATACATGGGCCATTCAAAGTTACAGTAATATCATATTGTGACAAATGTGAAAACAACCAAAATTTTTATTTGGAGAAACTTATTTGGTGTTATTGTTTTAAATCAGAATAACTCGAAAGACTTGTTTGATTTCGGTATGAGTTTTCAGAGAGTCTTTAGTTGAATAGGAATGTCAAGGATCATCATAACCATTAAAAATAAACCTTGGATCAGTTTGAAATGGCTTGCTTGCTATATCTATCATTTCCTTTCTTTCTTGCAAAAAGGAGAAAACACTCGTGGGGTTGCTAATTTTGGAGAGTTGTTACTTTTGGAACTTAACGGTTTACAAACTAAAACATAACATTGTCATACCTAAATTCACCTCATCAGACACACTTCTCTTGAGTGGCAAGACCAGGCCATCGGAACGGGTAGTGAACAGGAAAGGTAGAGCAATACGCTGCTTAGGACTTACAACAGATTCATTATCACTGGTAGACAGTGTTGAAAGCCTGGATCCCCCAGTGGAGTCACCATCTGGGACTGACAGTACATCATTGTCCAATGTGACAGATGAGCGGGAAGATCGCTCTGATGGAGAGGTGGAGTGGCCCCTCTCTCTTGTCTTACCAGTGTCCCAAGAGGTCCAGTAGATGTCAGAGGTGCTGTCTTTGTGACCCTGTCTTAGACGTTCTATAATGGAATAAGGCCAATGCAGCCGTACAGTTAGCATTAGGTAAATGATAACAATGATTACGATGAGGTTACTTAACAATGCACAGTGGTGGGTATACTTAGAATGTACAAACAGTACAATCACGTATTCATTCACTGGCTGAAACTTAGTTAAAACCTTATCTGCTTTAAAGTACCACCAACAACAATAAAGATTGATGTACTACCATTACAGTTTAAGTACCACAAAATTATAGTAAAAGTACATGCACAGTTCTGTAACATTCAAATCTTTTGTTTTTGTCTTAATTAATTCCAGAGCCAACTTTTATCTACTGGGGGGCTTATATATGGAGAGGCAATTTACTGGATGGGTTTTTGCGTTACAAGTTTACGGGGATTATATTTGGAAGGGCTCATACATGGAGGGGCTTATTTTCGGAATTGTGTGGTAACTTGCTCCTCCCTACTTTACATCATGTTGAAATGTGTAAATTGTACGGGAGATTCCTGCATTGTACTCCACCATTTACACTGTACTCACAAAATTTTGTGTATTATGTACCTGAGTAGACCTTAAGATGTTTCAAAGCTGCAATCAACTTCCTACTTTCTTCCTGGCCATCTTCATAGTTCTCAAGCACTGCCCTTACTTTCTCATCAGGTAGGGTCAAAAGTGCTTCCAGTGTACTACATATTTCTTCTAATTTCTGAAGACAAAAATGAGCAAAAATTAAATAATGGGAAAAATTAAAGCCCTGATGATTGCTTCAAAAAATAAAAAAGTGTAGTTATGCAAACAAAAGAAATACAATTAAATGTGTATTTAGCAGTCACCATCGGGATTTGCCAACTGATTCACTAAGTCTAAGCACTGGTATACACAAAATGTATCTGTAATACTACACACCCCAAATCTGGCCAATTTGAGAAGTGCTGGGCTAACTTTCCCTATCATTTCTGGAAAATTTAATTCATGCATGTGAAAGCAAATGCTTTCGAAGCAAAATTGTGGTCTATTTCAGTGATCTGAAAGATGAAGAAAGCTTAGTGAGATGAACAAGAAAACTCTCAGTGTGATTGTTCCCCATTTTTAACAACAGCCAGAAGAGAAGGCAAGTATCTGGGAGAAGCCCTCTCCAAAAGAGGAAGGGAACTAGCAACAAACACCACTTTCACATGGCTTCAACACCAGGCCCTGGCTGTATAAAGGCTGGATAGCACTATCAGCCAGATAAATCACTACCCATCAGATAAGACAGTGTAAAGAAAACTAATGCATTATCCACAGATAGAGATTATTTTATCCAAAGGATAGTTTTATCCACATTTGAACAGGCGAGAAGACAGTATTCTCACAATATGCCACCTTCAATTTAGCCTGAGAAAACAACTCACATTAAGTGATGCCAGCAGTGGTTTCCCCACGAAATGACCTCTGAGAAACGAGTGCATAAATCTATTACTGATGACGCATAATTACTCAGATCTGGGTAGTGCTTATGACAGGTTGGAAATTTGCCTTATCCCAGAAGTACCACCACGATCTGACTAGTGATGTGTCATCGGTATGAAATTTCTGCACTCGTTTCTCAGATGTCATTTTGTGAGGAACCAACCGGTAGCATTGCAAAATATCGGCATTTTTCTCAGGCTACCTTTACTTATCTCAACAGAACATGTTGAGCATAATAATTTACTGTACCTTAATAGCTTCTTCATTGATCCCTACAACTTGAAGCCATCGCTCCAGTTCAGGGTACTCTCGTAGCTTCGTACACTGTTTCCAGTCTTCACCGCACCTTTGCTTAGCTACCAGTTGCCTTGAAAACAATTTGACAAGCTTCCCCTTAAATCAATATAAACAAAACGAAAAATTAAGCACTTTTATAGATTAATCATACAATGTCACGTAACCACAGGTGAACATGCAACAGGACAAGTACAAAGTAATTTTTGAGCACACAAGGGCACTAAGTAAAGCATGTACACATGTACAGTCTTCATTTGACTGGAAATATATTGGGTGAATGTCAGCTGTAAAATGTGATCTGCAGCTATAATAAATAGGGGTGGCAAATGGTAAAATCCGAGACTCGCAGAGACGCCGAGATCCTAGTTAGAAATCCGAGCCCAAGATCTTTTTGGTGAAAACTCTCGAGACTTAAAAAAGTAAAAACAAACCATGAAAACACGAGACTTCGAGACTTATCAAAAACCCTTCCGAGATTTTGAGATCCTGCCAAAATTTTCTGAGACCCACATTTTTCGAGGTACCATTCGCCACCCCTATAAATCTACATCTAGACAATGCAAGTCAGTGAAGTGAATAAAATGGATGCATGCAGAGAATAAATTGCATAAAACTGAATTCATACACACAGAAAAAATTTAATAATAATTATGCACATACACGTTTACTATGAAATGCATTTTAGTAATAATTGACATTATTATGTATAAAATAGCTGTTTTATATTAATCTTTTGAATGTATTTCATTGTGCTTTTATGTCAATGGACCAGGTAATTTCAAGTGGATTTAAATAAAGGATAGAGAATGCACTCAAATTCCATTTTAAAAGCTAAGTGATCACAAAAAAAGGCAGTGATTTCATACCTAAGTAATTTTGTGTCTGCTACATTCTATTAAAATGCAAATTTTACTCTGAAAAAATAACCTAATTTAACTCATTGGCACAGTTTCAACAGCACTCAAATGTCAACTTTATTTTCACACTGGTTTAAATTTTTCCTTTGTTTCAAATGCATTATCACACATTACCAAAGGACAACAACACACTAAATATCTGGAGGTCAGAATTCTCAGAGAAATTGTCCAAAGACTTTATTGAGTATGCATTATTAATTTGGAAATACCAAGCAATCTATTATTAATTCATTTCTTCTGTAATAAGGTGGCAAGTATGATCGGTTCTTATAAATAAGTACTTAGAACATTTTTCCAATAAAATTTGTTAAGTTGGTAGCAGACAGTAATTTTGAGTATGACTTTTCTTGGACATAGTTGGTTCCTGATTATGACTTTTCTTTCAAATTTTGCAGTTCATGACATCAATATTTTTGTGACTGCTGGTTACATTTTTTCTCCTCTGTGCCTGTGAGACAGACGACTTATTTTCCTCAGAATGCGGAGAACACAAATCGAGATACAGTAATACAGTTGAACCTCTCTACAATGGCCACCTTGGGGACAGAATAAAATGGCTGCCGTAGAGAGGTGGCCATTGTAGAGAGGTGGCAATTGTGGAGAGGTGACCATTAGTAGGGGTTCGACTGTACAGTGGTGAAACTTGCAAAATAAGTCAACTGCAAAACTATTTAATATACATTTTTCAATCATACCAAGTTTGTACATCGTGCTTCTGCTATGCTGAACTTTATTCTTTTATTGAGTTCAACAAAAGCATGGGTAGAAGCAGGACGTCTGAATCAAATTTTTAAATTTGGTTCTACAGATCAATTAAATTTGACAAGGCATGCTTTTCTACACGACTTTGGCACAGCAGAGATTCAAACAACCTGCGTATGCCACGTTGAGCAAAATTCATAAATTCTGGAAATGTGATTTTGGAAATATATACTTTTGTGTTTTATTTACCACTGACTCGATACTCATTGGTGTACATTCACAATAAAGTTTGAATCTGGTACAACATCTGACTTGAAGTTGTGCCCCCATCATGCTTATGTTGAACCCTATTACAATAATTGCAATTATTCCATTTGGCACCCCAAAAGCATGACGTATGAACAGGGTCTTAGGTTGTTAATTCTAAATTAAGATGTAGAACAGGGAAGCCTGGAGGCGGCTTTCCATTATAAATTTTCTAACTTTTAGGTCTTTTCCAAGAATTTAAGACTCTTCCCAACTACCAAGCATACAGCCAATGCATCTATTTCTTGTTGAAGATGTCTCTTATGTGAAAGAATTACCCGTTAATGATATTGATTCAAGGTCTGTAAAGGGAAAGACGGCACGCGAAATGCCAATAAGAAAGTACAACCTCGATCTCGAATCTTTACAAAGTGTAAACAAACTATCTATCAAAGCGAAAAGTATGTTTTTAGGACGAGGTTTTATCAATTTTGGGCTTTCGCTTATGGAAAGCTAAGAATATCGTGTGACGATCCCTTGTTGGTTAACGTAAACATCAATAAAATTTTCAGCATTAACGACAATTGTCAATACTCGGTCACGTCGCAACCGCCAGTTAACAGCACAACACTAATAGCTTTTAAAGTGCGTTTTAAAAATGGGAAGAGCGAAAAATTCTAAGTCAAACTCCGCGACAGACAATCAAAAGCAAAAGGATTTGTATCGAAAGTAGCCAAATTTTGCCAATCTTGCATCAATATATCCCATAGGGGTTAGTAGTCGAGTTGACCGCTGAACAAACCCGGAGGACATCAAGCTCCCAACTGTTCCTAAAGAGTTAAAATTGAGAAGTTTAAGCGATATTATTTACCTCAGAGGTGCGAATTTCTTGCTGTATCAAGTCGTTGTTTCTCGGAAACTGAGTTCGTAAGCTGTTCAAACTCGAGGCAGTTGTATCTATCATGCCTTGCACGAGTTGAATTTGCTGGATGGCTTCCGAAACCGCCAGACCATTCGACGACATCTTCACCGTTCTAAGTCTCTTGATAGCCCGCAGCTTATGTTTGCAAATAGGGAACAAATAAAACACGAAATATTAGTAGGTTACACCGACATCTGCGCGGAAATAGAACCATCTTCCGCTTTGGAAAATTAGTTCTTTTCCAACATAGTAATTCTTCATCGAAAATCTGGATTGCGTTCCATCAAAATCGACCAAGGTCAGTATGAGATTGGGCCCTAGACACGTGATATTTACAAAGATGAGGGAGGGGAGGGTGGCCCCTTTTTTCAAAGCTGTGTAAGACGGAAACTAGAATTAACTTTAATCAAACAGATGCTTAAAAACTTTAATTTATTTCAAGGAAAAGCCCTGAATGCGTTTAAAAGTATCTGGGTGGCCAAAATTCGTTGCATGACGATTATACTCTATCTGGCCTTGTGACGGTGAGCTGAGTTCAAGGCCGAGTTCAAGTGACGAGTTCCGACATGCTTTCGAAACATTTTACACAATGAATGTCCGTCCGGAGGAGATGGGCTAACAGGTAATGTTGTTATAAATAGACATCACAAATCTAAAATTAAATATACATGGTTAGTAAACATACTTCGTGTGACAATATCACCCGGCCTAAGAGAGCATAGTCCCATTTTCTTACATCAGCATACCAAAGAGTGATGCTATAGTAACCTTCGGCCTTCACTCACGAGACTACGGACAACTTCAAAACAATTTTAGATATAAGGGGTGTGAAAAAAATGAGGGATTTTTCATTTTGAAAAACAGGCGATGGCAAAAACAATACTGAACAATATTCTCGTCAGATTCATTAATTATTCCGACCTGTACTTTCATCACGAGGATCTGGGAATGAGATGGGTCACTTATTCTATGTTTTCTTCGCATTCCTCCACGAGACACGTGGTCAAAAAATAGCCAGAATAACTCGCAACCAAATGTTAAATAACATACTTAAACTTAAAGTGCTTCCTGATGAATAGCTTAATTTTTTATAAAGAAAAATTCCAATTAAGTGATGCTTAACCGCTTGTTTCGACCGCTAGATGTGGATAACTCGTCTTGTAAGAATGCAGACTGCGTAGCTAGCGATATTGTTGGCGCGCACGAACAAAAAACAACTGCTACGAGGGAATGGGGCCGAGAGCACTCTGAAAACTCCCAGTGTGCAGCCTAGTATACGTAAGAATTAATGTGACAGGATGATTTTATGCTATGATCCAAGTTATTTCTTCATTTAATTTTTTTTGGTTTAGGTAATTACACAATTTTCATGTGGTGTGGACGGATGATGGAAGGAGCTGATTACCGGCTCCTGACGAACGCCGTGAAGGCATCAGGGGCACCCAACGAGAATATATTTCAAAACCACTTAAACATAGCATTGTTGAACGTAATTTAGTATTTAAACGGTAGATATAGGCATATTTTTATCCCCTAAAAGTTTTTCATCTGTTCGGATTTCCTAGCTAAAAGTCTAGTGATCCGAAAATTTTAGGGATCAAAACTTACCTTTTCGAAAATTTCAGCCAGAAAAAAGGCTCCCGAAAATTCTAGGTGACCTTTCTAGGGTAAAAATCGGTTAAAAATGAGCAGTTATATCATTTTTTAGATGTTCGAAAATCTTAAAAGAGGCAGGCAAGCAAGAAATTTTACAACAAATGTTCCGAAAATTCTAGATCTTAAATCGTCTTCCGAACAGATACTTTCCGAAAATTGACGTTGGGTGCCCCTGAGGCATGGACATGCCTTATTGACCTTGTCATTGCGGTTCAGTTCAAAATGGCGATTACGCGAACAAAAACACTCGCGCACCCAACGAAAATGCCTGCAATGGAGGCTAACAGACGTGCTATCACGCAACAACAGGAACCATAATCGATTATTGCTCCTTAACAAGCAAAATGTTGTTGATCCGGATAGAGCACGGATTTTACTACCCAGGGTGCTCCACGCTCGCTCACAAGCGGAACTTCCGGCTTTATCAAATGGAGTAGACTAGAAAATGAAAAGAGCTATATACCGTTTTTGCGTGCTTTTCTTTAATTGCTTATATTTGAGGCCCTATTTAGAAGCCTTCCCTGTTTTCAATAATCTTGAAACTTCCTAGCTTTATTTGTGGATTGATCTCTGGATTGTCAAGTTTATAAAAAAAATTATCAAGCGTTTTTTTGAATACGACGTGCAAAAATTGTAACAAAAGCAGCTGAATGCAAGTTAATAAAGTTCTTCTTACTCGCGATCGCCCAGAGCAATTCCCCTCATTTTAAGTAGGCAGTTGTTTTCAATGGAATTAAACCTCTATGAGATGAAGCCGCGTTTCCAAAGCTTATCATTTTCTTAAAATATTAGCTAATTGTGTCGATGGCACTGCCATATATTTCACTGTTTTTATGATTCTTAAAACTTCGTTTCAAAATATTTCCAAAACGCTCCCATAGAATTTGTTCAAACTTTGCCATGGCGACTCCGATTGCAATAAAAACCGGATCATAAGAAATTTTCATTTTCATATAATATAGTTGTAGTAACCTTTTCCCTATATCTTTACTCATGCCGATGTAATTAAGACTGAAACTTTGGAGGTATCCTCCCTAAAAAATCCAGTCGAGCCACCTTAAGTTTTCTTTCTTTCTCGGCATGGATGTGTTCACTGCGTATGCATATTATATTTGTATAATTTGAATGTACTATTTGATGTTTCAGCTCCAGCCGCCGGAAACGCTATTAGTTTGATATGCTTGTTTGTCCATTTTATTTGAATTTGTTTAGCTTTTAAAGCGATTAATGGACTGCGGAAGGAGTAATTCTTTTCTGCTTCTATGACAGTTTTTATTTTTTATCGTACGATCCAGAGTTGATGAAAATTCGTCGTTTGTCATTTAACGCCAGTCATATTACTGACAGTTGGTAACAGCTTGCGTGATATCGAAAAACACTCAGCAGATGATCATGACAAAAGAACTACTGAAAAGATAATCATTATTTGTTGCTATTTCTGCATGCGGTCAGCGTAGACGCAGTGGCGTGCAGTTGACCGTTAAGAAGTGCATTTGAGTGCCCATCACGAGACGAATAAGGGTACTCTTAACAACGGAACTGACATTTCCTGTGTTATACTGGACGAAAACTTTCGTAAAATTTTATTTTTAACCCAAACAACTGTTGTGAACGGATTCAAAATAAGCCAATATTTCATAGTAAAAACACGAAACTCGAACATTTTCTGAGACACTAACATCGCTTTTTATAAGTTATACGTAAAATACTTCAACTGAAAATAAATGAACGGGGACAATCGATTCCAACAGAGCAGCTGCCGGTAGAAAGCATCAACCTTTGGATCGTTAAAACCCTGGTTGAACAATATAATACAACAGCAAAATGCACACACACCAACGAAATTTGGTTACAGGTATTACTAATTTTGTATTATCTAGTGCCTACCTCCGATGCTGGGTATGATAATCGGCGTCTCCTTTTTGCTTCCTCGAGATCGTCCAAAATGCTATCCATACTTCGGTTTACACTCTCAGCCGCTTGAGAGGAGCTGAGTCGATACCTACCCCTTTGCCGGCGACCCGGTACAAGTCGATGAAATACACTGAGAGCCTCCATGGTTGAACGTAAGCTCGATCGAACGATCTCGATCTAATTGTCTTCAACACTTAACAGTGTTTGGGTTTTAACGATAGCTCCCTAGTGGTCCTTGCTATTTTCTCTTCACCTCAGTCCCCGCATTGGGATAAATTTGGACATCCTTTGCGTCGTGAAAGATGGACCGATTTCTGCTTTTGCTAACGACGATATCAATGAAAACGTAATGAAAGGTGAGTACAAGTTGACAACTTCTACAGCCCGACTGCACTCATCGCATAAATTTCAGCCAAATGCTCGAATATGAGTATGCACTTCTGCCAATCTCAAAACCAATTAGACTTGAGGGGAGTTAAATTTCAGCACTGAAAAAAACTTGTTAAGCGAACTGAAAATGGAGCCTCACGGTATCAATTGATCAATAAACAGCTAACCTAGGTCCTCTCGCTGCTGACTTTGAGCAATATATTGCTATTAGTAACAGCCACCTAATTTGCACATTGAATTAAGCAACAATCTCGATGGATATAAATACTTTGCGGAAAACGATTGAGTTAGGTCTGCTGGCAGGTGCACGGAAAGCGACAAAGAAACAATGATCGCGGGATAATTTACATGCACAAATAACTGTTTTATGACAGGAAATATACGGAAAAGTCCGCTTAATTATTTTAAGTTTTAATGTTCAAGATTGTTTCGGCAAATAAAATCGAGAAAGCATCATGTAAATGCGATGCAAGAGAGTGCCTTTGCGTAATTATTTAATTTTATGCACGCCCTTGTGTTAAAAGATCAGATCTCATTAACAAATAAGATTCCTTATCACATTCAGTTAGGTAGTAACGCAAATCTCTAATTAGTGACAAAAACAATACAAAAACAAACACGCTTAAAATACGCATGCGCAGAGTTTTTCGCTGATTTTTCCTTTTCGCCGACCGCGACCCCACTATTCTGCCAGGCAGAAGAGAGAAACGGAGGTGAGAATCGATGATAGCCGGAGTGGGCACGTTGGGGACTGACACGAGCTATTGCTTCCCTCGTTTCTTCATGCTCAATTCAGGATAATATCTATTCCGATTTGTTCCCAGCGACGTTGATATTCATGCTAATGTTGTCTTCGTTTCAATTAATGATTTTTCGCCGCTTAATGCTAAAAATAAACACGTTTAACAAATTACTAGCTGAAAGGAATTTGGACAGTCATGTATTATGAAAAGGCGCCCTACGTTGGGCTTTAAACAGTGTCAAAAAGCTTTTCATCTGAATGATAACCAGTTAATAATGATTATATCTCAGTGTCGTATCTAGGGAAGGGGCCCGGGAGGCGCCGGCCCCCTTATCTCAGGGTCTAAATGACCCGCCCCCCGCTTATCTCAAGGTCTGGATCCGGCATTCAGCGTTGGAGGGAGGAAAGGCGAGAAAAATAATCCGCGAACTACTGGAAGACACTAGCGAGAAGAAAGGGACAAGATGAGTGATGCGCGCAAAACAGGAGGACACTCGAAGAAAGAGAAGCAGCCTTCTCTATTCTTGCGCAAGTTTTCTCTTTCTCAATGCGGTACATTTCTACTGAACCGGCTCCGCAAGCTTGTCCACTCTGAAATGTTAACGCGGAAAAGTGCCATATGCCGGTTCATAGGTGGTTTTTTCCCTCTAAATATATACATTAATAAACATTCAAACAAAATGGCAAGATTTGCTGGTTGTCTACGGGAGGACATATCTAATGAGACACATCAGTCTGGTCCGGACTTCGAGAACATGGATGACGCTGTGTCTCTATACCGAAAATTTCAGGGGACACTTTTTCAATAATCGTAATATCTTGGTAATGAAATCTGAAAAAACTCACAACCTCTGAAAATCGTAGTAAAAATAATGGAAATCTCTGTATATCTTGAATGAATAGAATAGTTATCCAGAAAACAGCTTTGGCCGTTGTCGAACTTTAGAAATTTCTAGACAATATTTGCTCTTTCGAACAGTTATTTTATAGCAGTCAAAGGCAGTACCATTATTTCTCGGTCATTTCGAGACCCTGAGTATTAGTCCGGCCCCGAGAATCAAACCCACGACCTCCCACTCTGCAGTCAAGCGCTCCTACCGACTGAGCTAATCCTGCTAAACAAGTGCATTTAATCTGGACATACAGCGACATGGACATCACCAACGAAAGGAACTGTGATATACACTCTAGCAAAGGTTTTAGTTCGCAAAAGGTTGTTGTAGTCCCGGACGAGGGCACTACCACTACCATTAGTGTGACGGTGAACGGAGCCACCTGTCTTCTACAAGCACAGATCACTGGAACTGTTGTTCTAAGAAATTTTTTAACAGCTCATAATCAAAAATACTGCTGTCGAACTTGTATCATGCGGCCACCTTTAATATACCACGCGCTCTTATTACTTGACAAAGTGCTAGAAACGTTTGTCTAAACTCTACGGAGTAGTCTTATAAGCGCTTAGAGTTATAGTATATACTAATAAAAGAGGGTTTAGAGTCGTAGCCCATTCCAGGCGTTCAAATAGAAGAGTGCAGCGTTGAGATGGTGGGGAGCGCGTTCAGAGTCGTACGCGGGGAAAACGAAGGGAGAGAGATTAGGGGAGACTGGAGCTTTTCCCTCCCTACTCGTCTCCCCTCGTTTTTTTCCTAGTTTATACTACTGCATGAGGAATTTCTTCAATTTGATTGGCTAAGAGCAGTGGTATTTCAGCTTAATTTGAAATACCTACACGTGAAAATTAGAAATCCTTCGAGGGTAGTAGTATAAACAAATAATAGCATGATTTGCACGTGATATTAGGCATAAAATACCACTTGATATTCCAAAATTGTCTCAAATATAACTCGTGCTATTTATGCCTAATATCGCTACAAATCATGCTATTACCTATACTAATTTTTCGCCCACGGTCTACTGTCTGAAAGCCCTGGAACAGGCAATTAGGGTCACGATTACGGCAAACCACAAACGTCAGATTCAAATTGAACAATTCTCAAAATACAGCAGATGAAAACAGCTCAAAACAATTCTTTAAGATAAAACTGGCGTTACTCTGCTGATTTTCGTGTAGTTATAGTGATTAATAGACGAGAACTAAAGTGAAAACTGGGTCACGTGAGAGAAATTCACGGGTGTCGATGCCGCAAACATGACCCTAATTTTCTCTCTTTGAATATGGCTGATCCGCCTGGATTAGCGAAAGATGCCCGCAGATCATTTTAATAAAGTAGGAAAGTATGAAGTGTAGGTTCCTTCGGGTTATCATCTCTGTTACTCAACTTCGTGACAAGGCGGCCATGTTTGCGGACAAAACAAGGTTTATTTTCGCGAAATTTGTATGAAAAAAAAGGTTTTTTTCCCAGCGGAGGGAAACGCTTTTGTTTTTGTTCACAAGCATGGCCCCAGCGTGACGTCAGCAATCGTCTGTAACTAACGGTCACTCATGAAGGGATATCACGCCAACTTTATTCCGTTTGAAAAAGGAGGACTGAATATTCTATGAGGTCTTGTGGTGAAAACTTCGCGGAGTAACGGCGATACACCTGGCCTCGGTTGTTCAAAGGCTGGATAGCGCTATCCACCGGATGAATCTCTGAACCAGTGGACAGTGCAATTAGTTTCCCCAACTGACTTATCCACTGGATAGTGATCATTTATCTGGTGGATATAGATAGCGCTATCCAACGTTTGAACAACCGTGGCCTGGCCTTTTCATTTACATGTGTAGTTAGGTATGTCGGAACTGTAAAGAAGGAAGCTTTTCTTATTCAACGAAATATAAACTTGAAGTGGCAGGCTGTATACAACAGATCAGCTAACTTCCATTCTTGTCTACTTTTAGGGTGGTCATGCGTGCATAATTGACGGTCAACGTTTATTAAGCATAGTGCTCCATTCTTTTTTCAAAAGTCACATTCTGGGTACTTTTTTTCCTTGCGTGATCGTGCTCTACTAGCTTTAATGGGCGTTTTTCGCCGAAATATCCAGCCCCCGGGCGATTGAGATAATTGGTAAACTAGCTGTTGTTAGAATGGCCTGCCTTACGCTTTTACACGTCTATCGCTCATTCTGATTGACCTACGCACGCTTACGTGCGCACAGGTTCTATCAGGTTGACGCGCGGAGAAAAGCTGGACTCTTATACGTCAAGCTGGACAAAAATCATCAGCAAAGTAAATAAACTGTAATGGTTATGAATCTCTAAGATTTCTTTCTTGCATGTTTTTGTTATCTTTTTTTGGGACCAGATAGGCTGTTCCAGGCGTTGGTATAGCCTGCGGTCAAGCTCTCTGGGCAGCACTGGGGTCGCGGAGTTGTTGTTTGCCTTCAGAACCTATTAATTTTTTGACGTTTTCGTTGCCATCGCGTCGATGGATCGTAAAGTCCCTAATGACGCGAAATGAAGAGTAGGAGTGGGGAAGACGAGAGCGAGAAAAGAGAGAACACGTCTTATATCTTTCGCCCTCTCTCCTTAACCTCTTGCAGTTGTTCACTCCTCTTTGCGCCTTCCCTATTTCTAAAAAACGCCTGAGACATGCTATGGACTGCAGCACCGTTGATTTTTGCCGGCATTCATAACCAGTCTCTTACTATGTCATCAGGAAGTGCGTTTCTTTAAAAGAGAGTTTTCTCATGACGTCAAGTCCGCCATATTGGTGTTCCAAAACAATGAAACTGCGGCCAATGTTGGTATCTCAAGCCAGTCCTGTGGGAGTTGAACCTTCGAACACGAGAAGAAAATCTGTAACTCACTCATTGTTGTTGTTGTCGTTGTCGCTATAGTAGCAGATATGAGAGTAACTAGTGCAATGCCGCGAGAATCATGCTTTGAAAACACGCGGTTTTGCGCCGTCAAAATTGGAATGATGGGCCAATACAAGGAAAACTGGTACACCTTCCTAAAGAGATATAAAGGAATATGAGTAACCAAAAAGGGCTGCGTGTTCATGTAGGCGTGTGTGTGTGAAGATGAAAGTAGAATAGGAATGTTGGTATCAAATCTTATCCACGTGGACTCTGCTTTAAAATTGACGAGGGAGCGCCTCATACGGTATAGAACGTTTTCACTCACGTTACCAGAATTTATGCTATTCATTGGAACAAAAGGAAGCGTTTGCATAAGAAAAGAATTCAACTCCCACAGGATTGGTTTGGGACACCAACATGGCCAGCGTTTCATTGTTTTGGGACACCAATACGGCCGCCGTGACGTCATGTGAAAACGCTCTATAAATTTGCATAGCTGCTGGCCAAGTGAGTGGAAAGGCCCTTAATTTTCAATAGAATTCTAGCAGCATTTCAACTTACTTAATAAGGCTCGCTCTTGATTTCTATACGCTTTAATACTTGACTAAGGGCACAAGGTGCGAGTTTCTATGGGACGATAAATTTTCCGGCGCCTGTTAAAGCTATCGTGACTGTGCAAAGAAATTAAAATTCGAAGCGATAGTAAGTGAAATTTGCAAGTCTATAATAAAAATTTTCTATTGCATCACCGAATTCGGTTTTTGAGATTAAGACAGCTTTTTCGTTTACCAGGGCATTGAGAAATACTCAAATGCAATGTGTAAACGCATGCGAAATTCAAAATTCAATTTTTGTAATTTTTATTGTTTTAAGGCGAAAGGTTCATCCAAAAAGGTGATTATGTATTTCATGTACAAAAAGGTCACAATTGGCTTCTGGCCAAAAATACTCCTATTCCGCGGCAGGACTTACTTATACTGACTCTCTTTACGTTTACGTCAAAAATAAAGCCGGAAAAGGCTTTTCCTTAATTCGTTGACGAAAAAGTATATTTACACACAATAACTTAGGCACCTTCAACACTTATCCGGACATTTATGAAACTTACATCTAGCCGGATTTTTGAAATCTCCAAAATAGCCATTACAAAAATTAAGAGTGCAAGCATTGCTTTTTTTTCTTTTCTCCTCCTTTCTTTCTCCTCGCTCTTTCTTTTTCTTCTTTCCTTTTCCTTTGTTACTGTAATTTTAGAGCCTTTTGAGGCCTTTTCACGCAATAAATTGTTAGGTTGGGAGAAAATTTGGCGGGGGGGGGGTCTTAAAATGTTTTGAAGGGAAGGGGTGGGGGGGTGGTTAAAAATTTCTGAAGGCAGGAAGGGGGATGCCAATTTTTTTAGGTGCCACTGAGATTAAGTGATTGTAACTTTATTGATAAACCACTACATAAGTCGGAAGTTCCTTATTTTCTAGTTCAATAGTGAAGGATGTTTTTATTATAAATGTACTAAGCTTAAGCTGTCCTTTACTTTGTGCAATAACCAGCTCTATCTACATAATTATTACCAGCTTTACTTTTGTCCTACGTTTATTAATAACGTCACAGATTGTTTCTATTCTCATTACCATCATCATTATTGCCATTATTATCATTATCATCATCATCATCATCATCATCATTATCATTATTAAAATTAACCCACCTTTCTCACTTTCAAAGCTTGTAAAGTTATGTTTAAGTCTTCAGCCTCTATGCTCGCAAGATTTAAATCAGCTTTCAAAGTTCAGAAGGAATGAAATGATTAGTAATATTTGGTATATGTTGGTCTTACACTTGACTTGTAAAAACTCATTTTTCATAGTCCTTACCATTCCCTGGTAATGGAAAATAAACTTGAACCAGTAAGGTAAATTTTGACCCCATGCATGACAAATTTCAAATTCATTTTTTTCTCTTATCGATGGAATGTTCGAACTCGTAATTTGACCTTAATCATTAAAAGTAGTGGATTAACTTCCATCTCCTCTTTAGGAGAGATTTGTATTTCACTGAATGTAAAGTAAAATGGGCCTTCTCTTCAGAGGTAGGCTGATCATGACTTGCAATTTCCTTTTCTTTTCATGCTTAACTGATGAGGTCGTTCCAGTTGTAAGGCTTTTCATCTGCCTTTTCATTGGCTTTTTTTGTTTGTTTTCTTTTTACTTGGGTATGTTCTTTGCTAGTCTAGGTCCCAAATAGACCTTTTTACCGATACGGTTGCTATGTTGAATTAATTGGATTTAAGGAGTATTATGGGATGCCCAGGGAGGTGGGCATAAGCACGATCCGATATACTCGCATCAGTATTTACTCGCGCTTTTCGGGCCAATTTTTCTTTAAATGTTCCTAGAAAAAGATTGTAGTGGGAAAAAAATATCGTTGTGCCGTGTTTGGATGTACTGTCGTAATTTGCAATAACCATCCCACTTTGTAATACCTGTCGCAATTTGTAATAAACCGTGTCGCACTGTGCAATAAAAAAGCTGTCGCAATTTGTAATAACTGTCCATCGCACTTTGTAATAAACTAAGCTGTCGCAAATTGTAATAATTCCATCGCACTTTGTAATAATTTTTTGAGAGTGATTCAACTTACTTCGTCAACATTAATATAATGCCAAAATATGAATGGTACTTCGTAAACAAAGACGATGACGTCTGCAAGCATTCAAACCATTTATGTAAATAACTTTATTCACGGTCCTAAACATTTTTTTAAAAATTAATGTTGATTAGTTATCTGACGTACGAAATTCTGTATTCTTAATCCTTGCTATTATACTAGATGGTTTGCATGCAATGGTTACCTGGGGGGCGTACCCCCTTATATGGCCAATACGGGATGTGCCGCTGGACAGAGCGTTGTCAGAGTGGTGTCAGAGTACAGAATCTAGACACACTAGACACGAACCAGCCATTATTAAAAGGCATTTAATTTCCACAAATCGTAACATCCATCCGACATCATTCAAATAAGGACACCAGAAAAGCTTTCCTTTTTAGATCTTATAACAGGTCGACACAACACCGTTCTTGTCTAAGGCGCAATCTTAAAAGAAGAAATAGTGGCTTCTAGATTTTGGCCAACTTAATCAGACGAGACTTGTAAAAATTCAAAATGTAATTTACTGCAAGTAAACAAAAACGTCACCAGTGGCAAACCGTCGAACCACCACAAAATCCAATAGTCGCTGTCCAATACCTTCGTATGTAACCGTTTTTATAAAACTCACTTGGGCTGATACACTGAGCCGGCTGCTGGCTATTTGGTCCTTTCTTCTCTCTTGATTTGGTCCCATATAGGAACAAAAGGAGTATCACTCCATCTTAAAACAATTTTTTTCTATGGAGCCCTCTAAAGCAAATACCGTGGGGATAGTAAAAAATTCTCCTTCCCTGTGTACAACTCGTAAGACCTTGCAATTCTCCCGAGCGTGTTCAGAATTATTTTTTTCCACAAAATGGAAAGGATAACAAACTAAACCATCCATTATTACTTGAGTTACCCTATCTAAGGATCAAACCAAAGACACAAAGCCAACAAGGTAAAAAACGATACCCTATTTAAGGTTCGAGAAAAATGTAACTATATTGGGGAATAACTACCAGGAAAGTCTCCATTTACAGGTCGCAAAGTGCACGTAAAATTGTTCATTCAGAAGTTATTCACCACTACAGTATACTTAATTCTTGACTGTGAACTAAAGATTTTACGGACAATTCTTATGTTATTACGTGATAATTATTTACATAAAATACATTCGTGATACCACCTGCATTGCATTCAGATTATTTTTTTATTTGAGGAAAAATAGAAACAAAAGAATATTGGTCTTGCGTAATGATTTTGAAACAGAGAGAAAGGAAAAAAACACGGAATAAATGTTAGGTGTATCCTTAAAGTACATAGTCATTCTGTTAACAAGCGACGGCGTGAAGTTGCAATGGCGGTTTTACAAGTTTACCTATTGTCGTTATTTGTTGTTTGTATAACAAGCAGTTATATGTTTTCTAACGCTATCATCATAAACAATGGAGCCTACAATGTTTCTTACCATTTCAATGAATCAGCAGATACTTTAGAATTTTTAGTGGAAGCAAGCGCCACAGGATGGGTCGGGTTTGGCTTTTCTTTAAATGCAAGCGTAACCGGAATGGTGGGCTATGATGTTGCCGTAGGAGGGGTGTTGAGTAATGGAACTGGTTATCTGCGGGTAAGTGAAGAATTTTGCTCTCTTTAAACTACTTGCCAAAGTGAAAATGTCTTAGTTTTGACGATTTCCGTCGATTTTCCCATGATGGACGGCATTTAAAATGTGACGACTTTTGAAAAGTGAGTGAACCGAGGGACTAATATTCAGGTTTTTTCAGAGTTTTTGGCCATTTGGGGAAAACTGCCCAAATTTACATTTCTTGTTTAACGTGTTGCTTATAAGGTATCTTTCTAAATGAATTGAAAACCTTGAAAAGTCGCCTTTATCTCGGAAAAAAAAACATACTTTTCATGATTACTTTTTTTCAGTTTTATAGTGAAATTGCCTGTCATGAAGGAAATGTGTTCATCAACTTCCCGCTGTGGTGCTAACCACAGAGAATATTTTTTGAGGAACTTGTACTTTACCGTTCGATCTGCAACTCTGATAACCATTTTTACAGTTCATATCATAAATTATTCAAAACTGAGCTCACGGCCCGTCGGTGCACGGAAAGTTTCTTTATTACTATTTGCAGTAACCCGGCTCTCAGTCGATAACACACCAATACTCAAACTAAAGAGACATATTTTTGTGAAATGGGAGTGACTAGTTGAGCAACTTGCTTGCTCAGAGAAGAGGTAGCGAGGTTTTCATCACATTTCAGCTTCTTCTTCACTGAAAGTTTTACATACTCTCTCACTGAAGCTTCCCCTCCCTCAACACTTCACAACAGTATCGAGTTTATGAGAGGCATATATTTACACTACAATTGAACATGAAGATATACAACAAATAGTTCCAAAATATGAGAACGCAAAAACGACTACACAATCAGGCAAACAATGAAACAAACTTAATAATATACCACTTTTTTTTTAAACTTGCGTGAGAGTCATTATTTCGTGGTTCATTAACCTGAAACACGAAATCAACGAACGTCGTACAATCATTTCTTCCACTGGAGTAATTTCCATCCTGTTACAGATGACTAATATGAGTATTGAATGCTTTACCACAGCAAGACGGATATTTCACAGTTTCTCAGTGAGCGCGCTTTGAGAAGGTAGATAGCCAACGAGGCTATCTAATAAGCCGAACAGATGACGGTTTCTTCCCGTAGGGCATGATATTTCGGCTCATAAAACATAGCTGCTCTGAAGTTTTAATATCTCTTGGTTTTTAATAATGCCAAGAACATCATAAATGTGCTTATAAATTTCCATTTTCCAATACACTAGCTCTAAAAAATCACTGAAACCAGTAATTCCGTGCATTATTGTTATCACTCAACTCTCGATGCCCAAAAGCATAACTGTTTATAGGTAACCATGGGAACTACGATTGTTTGAACCAAGTCATCGTGAAACGTGCAGCCGGTTAAGACCCTGATTATGAATGCATGGGCTTACGAATTTCCGGACTATAATTAAAATCACTCGCGAATGTGAGAGTATTATCCCTGGATAACACACAGGTGTTCGTGCGTTTAAAAAAAACTATGGGCCCAAAAATATCATATCACGCATAAAATATGTTAAACCTTGCATTGTCAACCATTTTGGCCTTTTTCCTAGACGCACAACCGAGGGTTTATGGCTTAGTGTATGTTAAGCAGACCCGCTGGTTTTTTAGGACAATGTAAAATTTAGTTTGTTTTTAGGCATTTGATCGGCTCGTTAGTTCAACCTTTCAAAGAAAAAGAAAATAAATAAATTATCGCAGTTCTCTTTTGGGACCACGACGCCAATGTCCCAATATCGTGATCGAGACTGTAGTATACTTCAATATCACACAGGTTTTCCTGTTTTTTGTGGCGATTCCGGAAACTTTAAAAAAACAACAACAAACAAAACAAACAAACAAAAAAAACCAGTACGTTTAAAACTACAAAAAAGGTTACTCAAGTGAAATCCCATATAGTGCGACCTCCACATCTTTTTGCTAAGTGTAAAAACACTCAGTCCTTTTTCAAAATTTTAAACTCCACTGATCTGTCGGGTCAATATCTCATGCTACTTCATGGGCTATTTATCACGTGACCATGTTTAGAGACATACACTACTGCATGTATAAGAATTCGAGAACGGTACTGGTATCCGAGTACCAAACCTTCTACTCGGACATTAAGTGAATACTGGTTCTCTGTGTGAACACTTTCTTTGTTAGTTCCGAGGCAATCCATTGCTTTGCATACCGGTACCCAAAACTTCCTGCTACGCACACCTCTCAAAATAGCATCACACAGGAAATAGAGGGACGTTACATGTCCCGAGACCATTTTTTGGCAGTATCCAGGTACTGGTACTCGGGCACCTAATGTGAACTGCACCTTCTTGGGTTTGGCAATTAGACCACGGGTACGAGGCCTCCACCAGCAAATGAGCTAGGACTTTCGCGTATGGATCTCCTTCAATAACTTTCAGTGTGCTGTTTTTTATAGACGTTGCAGTCTCCTTTAACTAACGCGTTACTAAATAACTGTCTGTCTTTACAGGGTCTCTTATAATCCGCATATTTTTGCCTCCAATTAGGATTATTTCACCAATGGCACTGAACAACCTCCGGAGGATTCTCAACAAGATTGGGTGTTGATCAACTCAAATGAACAGAGCGGTGTAACAACGTTAAAATTTTACCGCAAGCGAAATACAAGTGACTCAAACGATATTGCTATTGAGGTAAGATTTACTTTGTAAGAAGCAGCAACGGCTAGAACGCCTGAAATAAGGTGCCAATTCCTGGGTGGATACATTCAAACGTTTTATTCCGCAATACCCTTTGGCGTCTTTCCTTCCCCCTCCCCCGGATAAATAAATATATAAATGAATAAATAAATAAATAACTAAAGCACTTTATTTGAGTACCAATGTATTTAGCACGAAAGTACTAATTCGGGACACTATTTTTACGTCTCCAAGTTGGGGCAGTACCATGCACCATTTTACGTACATGGTCATCCAAGCCACGCAAAGGTCTAGCCGCTTGCAGTACATGCAAAGGAAGCACCTTCATTTCTCAGTCATTTTAAGACCCTGAGTATTGGCCCGCCCCCGAGAATTGACCCGGCGACCTCCCGCTCTGTAGTCAAGCGCTCTACCGACTGAGCTTATCCTGCCGCAGAGAGCGAGAGTGAGTCGATACCTTTCCGGTTTTCAACAGGTTTTTAAAATCATTTCAAATCATTCCCAGCCAATGAGAAATATGCTGAATTTTGTTCTTGCGATGACCAGTTAACGTAGTAATCGAAAAAGATGACAAATTCCTCTTTGTTTCTTTCAATGCGAGGAAACACGCAGAACGGCTGAGAAAGAAGAAAATATCATTCTGCTGACCCATATTATGGACTCAAAGTGTTTACTCTGAGTCATGTTTATTGTGGATTTCAGCAAGGGGTGCAAGTTTACATTGTTTGGGCTTACAAGTCGACCGATGATGTGGATCCGGAGAGTGGGATGTTTAGTCGACACACTGAAAGAGGAGTGGAAGGTCCTGTAACACTCATCCCGACGATCACTTCAACGATGGCTGAAATGCCTACAACAACAATAGCGTCAATGACAACATCAGAAATGCCTAGGATGGCCGCCATGACTACATCAGCAGTGATAGAAGTGGGTCCTCCTACAATGGTGGAAATGACCACTTCTGCAATGGAAGGAATGACAACATCAGTATTGACAGAAGTAAGCACATCTACCTTGGTCGAAATGACTACAACAACAATGGCGTCAATGACAACATCAGAAATGCCTGCCATGGTTACAACAACAGAAACAGAAGTGAGTACACCAGTATTGCCTGCGATGACCACATCAACAATGGCCGCCATGACTACATCAGCAGTGATAGAAGTGGGTCCATCTACAATGGTGGAAATGACCACACCTGCAATGGCAGAAATGACTACATCAACAATGGGGGCGATGTCTGCATCACCGTTGGCTTCATCAAACACTCGTGCCATGAAAATTGATCCAACGACAGCTACAGCTGCCGTAGCAAGTGAGTCATTGTGATGTCATAAAATAAAAGCAATGTTCTATGACGTCTTCTAATGATGATAATAATAACAGAGATTATTATGACCTTTAGAGTTATCCCTGGCCTATTCAGGACCACACTCACATGGACGATTAAGAATAACATAACTATTATATATGTATATTTTAATCTCGATATACTTATATAAGGGTTGACACTACAGCTGCCCCCGCCCTGTATATTAGTCGGTTAATAGTATGCTTGGTCTTTGTGTAGCTCATTGAAGTATACCGATTCATAATGAAGATCATCGCTCACACATATTCCATACAACGGGTGAGATAAAAACAGGAAACGTATGGTTCAATGCACTGATTCAGTTCGATTTACACAGCTTTGATCAAAACATTCTCCGAGAGTTTCGAGAATAGTTTATTCTAAACCATAAGAAGAGATTTCATTAGAAGCTGGAATTTTTCGCTATTTCTCTTTCACTTTTTACACAGAGTTCATTTTATTTGCCGGAAAGAAAGCCTTAGAAATTCAAAGGTTTGATCAATTCACACTCGCGCGATCTAGTCGTTTCTTAAACAATAGAAGGACATCTGTCGATGAATTTCTGTAATTGTCCATCGTTCTGCTAGTGATAAGCTAGCCGTTGATTCACTCGTCTTGCTTCTTTGTGGACTGAGTCTTATTCCCCCAAAGAGAGAGAAAGAGTGTCTGAAAAATGGTTCAATTAAAGATTTGTGAACTCGTGTCTCGCAAACTCTCCAAGTGTTTACATATAATAATAATAATAATAATAATAATAATAATAATAATAATAATAATAATAATAATAATAATAATAATAACTTCATTAATCTCCTTAAAAAGGCTTTTCAGCTTAATTTACAATGTCCAATATCTAAAACTTAGTTTTCCAAAAATACCCTTAAAAAATGCTGTTTTAGACTGAAACTCGTCTGGGAGACTATTCCACAGCCTTTGGCCTCTGAAGGTAAACGCGCGCTGACCTGCAGCCGTCCTACAGAGTGGTATATGTAGGCGGTCCCTATTCCTAGTGTTGCAGTTGTGCACTTCCGATCTGGTTTTAAACTTCTGACAAAGATATGGAGGTGCAAGTCCATTTAAGCATTTAAATACCATGGTAGCATCCCTAACCTCAAGTTGTTTAACAATTGGCAGCCACTGTAACTGCTTAAGAATAGGTGTAACATGATCAAATTTCCTCGTTCCAGAAACTATCCGGGCTGCAAAATTTTGCACTGTCTGTAATAGCTCGATGTTTTTCTTGGTGGTATTAGCCCATACTGATGAACAGTACAATAATTTACTGAATACGAGAGAATTAATTATAGTAATCAACGTACGCCTATCAAACAGGTATTTTACGCGATTTATTTGACAAAGGCTACCTATACATTTCGAAGTTAATTGAGTTATATGTTCGTCGTACGTTAAATTACAGTCCATTGTAACCCCCAGGTTTTTCGCAGACTTAGATGATGTAATCTCCTTGCTGAGTAGTGTAATGCTTAGATCATCTGCTATCTTCATCAGCAAATGCGGAGTCCCCAGAACCAGAAGTTTT
The DNA here is from genome assembly GCF_958299795.1 of Porites lutea. NCBI lineage: Eukaryota > Metazoa > Cnidaria > Anthozoa > Scleractinia > Poritidae > Porites > Porites lutea. Next base: position 10,372,551 of record NC_133211.1, read on the forward strand.
GTTTTTTCCGGGTTAATGAGTAGACTGTTTTTACAACACCATGTGGCTATGTTCCTAAGATCTTCTGTCAGCTGAGCTGCGGCTAAGGTGGCATCACGTACAGGAAATGAGAGGTATAACTGTGAGTCATCAACATAGCACTCTAACGACCCTACCTTAGGTACAGATGGTAGATCGTTGATGTAGATATTAAACAATGCGGGGCCCAAAATTGATCCTTGTGGTACACCATACGAGACTAGGCGGGGTTCAGATGTTTCGCAACCGATTCTCACCGACTGTTTTCTTCCGGTCAAGTAGCTTCTAAACCATTCTATTGCTTCTTTAGAGGTACCCATTGTACGTAGCTTCTTTAACAAGGACATGTGATCAATGCTGTCAAATGCCTTGGAAAGATCTAATAACACCAAGGCAGTGACTTGCTTGCGGTCCATTGCCTCCAAGGCTAGATCTGACATCAAAATATTGAGTGTCTCTGTCGAATGTCGTTTCTTATTCCCACTCTGGTGTCCACTGAGACAGTTTCTCCTTATTGCATATTCGGTGAATTGATTTAAGGCTACTCGTTCACATATCTTAGATAGGGCAGGTAACAACGACACAGGTCTATTCCCGTTGGCTACTTCCGGATCTCCACCATCCTTTAGAATTGGAACAATTTCAGATTCTTTCCATGGTGAGGGAAATACAGATGTCAAAAGTGAACTGTTTATGATCTCTGTCAAAATCGGGAGGATGGCCGGTAGAGCATCTTTCACCACTGCCATGTGTACATATGTACAGTTATACGCGCTTGGTCCACAAGTTTCAGAACTTTCAAATATGTCACTGATAACACGTAACGCAAAAGAGTACCGAAGTCTGACTGTACAATAAATGTCACAAAATCTACCTAAGCGGTCCCTTGGGGATTTTCTGTTTTACGTCATCCTAACCATCTTGTACTTGCGGGCATGAACAATAGACACGTCGTCATTACCCAACGATTCCATGCAGCCCTGTTCAAGCAAATCATGATTTTTTCTGGCATACTGACTGTATATTTCAGCTGTAAGTACTTTCCTTAATATACGCGCGAGCTACAAGACTGCCTCCTCGGGATTTCACCTTCTGGGCGAATCCCTGCGAGGGCAATTATTTTTTTTTTACGTTTTTATATGATAAGAAACAAAAGACCCCAGATGAGGGTCAAGAATACCCCAAGAATACCCCAAGCAACACCACAAACTCCGAACAAAACAGCACTAGAGTCAGACATTTAGTCCAGACCAGTTGTCCTTTTTAAAAACTTTTATTTTCTTCACAGCTAGTTCCCCTGTAGCCACAGCTTCACCTGGCCAACCTCAGCATTTTGCAAACTTTCGTTCCTTCAACACTGGCAATTATAATGTTTCCTGGATATTCAACAGCAGCATGGACAGTCTACACGTTATGGCAGAAGTGAGAGCCACAGGCTGGGTTGGATTTGGTGTCGCAACTAAAGCTCCCAACAACATGACCTATTATGATGTAGCTGTTGGTGGAGTCGTCAATGGATCAGGTTATTTAACGGTAAATTAATTGTTTAAACTGACTTTGATGAGAATGTCTAGCCCTTTACTCTCATGCCGCAGGGTTGGTCGGGAGTTGGACGTGTACGAACAGTTAAAAAAATCTGGACTAAGAGAAGTGTAACTGAGTCCAGTGGAATTTCGATATGAAACCCTATATTTACAAGTACGTCCTCGGTATAACGAACGATATTTTTCGCCTCTGCAGTAATAGTAAAATATAGGGAAACCTTTTGACTCCAAATGGAAAAGACCCTCGATATAACGAAAACCCGTTACAAAGAACATATTTTTGGAGTCCCTTGGCCTTAATAGGAATCTTTAGCATCAGTTTTTTGAATGGGAAACCGCAAACTGCGCTTTGCAGTTTTACGTTGCCCAGATCAAAATTTTAGCAAGGCGTTCATTGTTTAGTAGGGGTATAGAATGGTTCCTCGAAAAACGTGGCTCTCTAAAAATTTTCGCCCGATCTTGAAATCTCGGGAAGAGTTTTTGGTGGGTCTCGAAGTCTCGTTTTCAGGTGATTTTGCGTCTCGGAGTCTCGAATTTTGAAACGGGGTCTCGCAGTCTCGCATTTACCATTCTATACCCCTTTTAGTCCCAAAATGTTATTTTTCGTCAAGTCGAAGTGCATAATAATAATAATAATAATAATAATAATAATAATAATAATAATAATAATAATAATAATAATAAAGCCTTTATTTAAAGAGGGTAGCACTTAATAGCCAAAGGCTAATAAACTTGTGGCCCTCATAAAATACACAACTATTTACAATCTAATAAATATAGTAAGCTAAAATATATAAACAATTAAAATAAAACAGGATTCGAATTTTATAAAAATAAGAAATTATTAAATAATAAAATGATGCAAACATTGTTGTTCCTTAAAAATCTTGGCAAACATGTTCTTTTTAAAACATGCTACAGAATCTAGTTTCCTAATTTCAATTGGTGTACTATTCCACAGTCTTGTTGCCGAAACAGCGAAAGAGCGTCCTCCCTCTGTTTCTCTTCGATATTTAGGACAAACAGCATTAATGCTTGAATATCTAGTGTTGCGGGAGTGCCGCTTATTATTCAAAATTAAGTGTTCATTTAGATAATTCGGCAAATACCCATTAATTCGCTTATACATTATTATGCATTTATCTATCTTATGTTGCTCATAAAACGGAATCCAACCTAGCTTGTTAAACAAAGCAACTGATAGTGTCATGCGATCGGCATAAGAAATAACGCGTGCCGCACGTTTTTGCAATCTTAAGACCCTATAAACCGACTCTTTATCACAATTTGCCCAAACAACGTTAGCGTAAGACATAACAGGGCGAATAATGCTATTATATATTGAAGTCGCTGTTTAAGAGGTAGACAGGCTCGAATCTTACGCAGTATTGCGATTCTAGAGGCCAACTTTTTACATACTTTCTCAATATGTTCATCAAATGACAATTTGCTGTCAATTTCTACGCCTAATAAGGTAGCACAATCCACATTACTGAGCTGTTTTCCGTTTACGAAAACATCTATGTCACTTCCATTTATGTTAGCCACACATCTTTTTCCAGTGATCGTGAGTACTTAAGTCTTGTCTTCATTTAGTGGGAGCTTATTCGCTGAAGCCCATCATTGAATTTCAGAGACAGACTTATTTAGTGATGAACTTAAGGTGGCTAAGTTTTTCACATCCGCAAAAGCGGTGACAGTCGTATCGTCTGCGTAAAGGTCCAACTGAGCACTTGTATACAAGGGCAGATCGTTGATAAACAAAATGAAGAATAAAGGACCTAAAATACTGGCCTGAGGGACTCCATGCAACATCAAAGCTTCGCTTGACTCACTCCCATTTACACGGACCACTTGCTTCCTATCCAACAAATAAGAGTGACACCAGGCAAGCTCCCGGTTCAAGGACTATACCGTACAGTTCCAACTTGCGCAACAATAGCTTATGGTCCACCATGTCGAAAGCCTTTCGATAATCAACCAGGACCATGCCGCATACATGATTATTATCTAGGCCGAACAAAAGCTCGTCAACTAACTTGATTAGAGCAGTCTCGGTACTGTACATCCTACGAAACCCAGACTGTCTAGAATACAGCAAGTTATTATCCATAAGGAAAGCATATAGAGAGTTGTGCATATGACGTTCGATTACTTTTGACACCACCGGTAGCACAGAAATTGGGCGATAATTAGAACGATCACTGGCCGCACCTTGTTTGAATAGAGGTGTCACATTAGCAGTTTTCCAACGAGTAGGAAACTTTCCTGTGGAAAACGACATGTTGATAAGCCTTGCTATGCTTGGAGCTAAAATAGGAGCGGCAATACGCAAGAACCTGGCGCTGATTTTATCAATACCTGCAGCCTTATGAGGACTGATCCCCTTTATAATCTGAAGCACCTGAGCATTGGTTATGTCTGGAACAGAGAAAACCACATCCGGATCTTACCGCGCAAAAAACATGAAAAAATTATTGATTTGAGTTAAAAAATCTAACTAGCACATCACAGGCGGATTTAGAAAGCTTCTTCGAGCCTTTAAACGTGATGATTTGGAGGCAAAAACTCTTGCCGTAAGTCACTTATCGCTGGAAGTCCTACCTGTCGTTCAAACGTACTATAAACAAAAGCGACCGCAAGACCGTGGTCACGTGACATTCTCAAATTTGCGGTTTCCAATGAAAAACCTGATGCTAAAGCTCTCTAATATATCTAGGTTCCACTGTAATTGAAACGTCACTGTTGTGGCGGAAGAGGTGGGGGACATGTCTGAACAGTTAAAATGGACCAAGAGACGTAAAAAAGTAACGTATCATAAAGAATACTAGAGTAATACCTCCATGCATGAAAAGGCATACTTTAAAAGAGGTATTCAGTTGGTCTATACCTCTATACCCCCGTTGAATAACTCAGCTGGGAAATAAGATTAAAAATGACTCAACTGGGCAAAACAAAGACTTACAATTGACAGTCTACTAAAGTGAGATACGGTTTGTTCCTTTTGTATTTTCCATTAGGATTATTTAACGCGTGGCGTTGGAGCACCTCCAGAAGATACTAAGCAGGACTGGGTGCTGACTTACTCCGGAGAAGATAATGGTATAACAACCTTACAGTTCTATCGCAAACTAAACACCAGCGATGCAAACGACACAGTTATTCAGGTACCGGCAAATTCTATCTAATTGGTTGCCCTGAACCCAGCAGTCATATCACGAGTAGGTTGAATGTGATTTTACGGGTGAGCGTAGTCTAGCTAGAATACCGGATTTGTGATGACCGAGCGCGGACGTCATAATCAGAGTCAAAGTGAATTGAGTATGGTCGACCAGTTGGTATACACTTATTCGATTGTGGAGATTTTGCTAAAAACGGCGGCCCTTGAAGCTAGACGTGCCGTTTTCTGGTCACTGTCTGGTCAAAACAAATCATAGGTGGCCCAAAACGCTTTTTTCGGATCAACTGCACATGGACGTTTTTGTCTTTGTTCTCAATCGAGTTAGACGAAATTGAGCTCATTGTGGATTGGTTTCAAAGATCTCTTGTCCCTGCACAAGTTAGATTTCAAAGTTGTCTAAGACCGTTAAAACTGATGACGTCATAAGCGGTACAAAAGACGTGGATTCGCACAGGCGGTTTAGAGGTGGATGTGTGAATGTTGTGATTTTAGTAGACTCCTGTTATTGGCCCTGACACTAAACGAGAGTACTCGGGGGTTAACTATCGTAGTAGTAATAGCCCAATTTCTATGGGCTTTTAGGGATAACTCGCCTACCCGGAACAACTTTCCGCCGTCACGCGTGACCAGTAATTGTGCCAATTTGAACGGTATTATCCAATTTCTGAGCTTAATTATAAACATCTGAAAAATTAAAGTTATCTTCGGTCTGCGAATATGATATTTTCGCTTTTTTTCGTGAATTTACGTGTTTTCCATAGAGAACTTGAAGATTATTTCAAATCTTGGACCGTTACAAAGAATGTCACGCATGACCAAACACGTCAGCAACGCTGGTAAAGTATACCCGAATGAGAGGGTAACCTTACCACAAGAGTAGCCCTCTCTCCTTGTAAACAGTCCCTTAGTGTTGCTGTAATGTTAGGTATTTGTTTTATGGTAATATCAAAAGCGCTATTAAGTAAAGGCGAATAACTGCGGGCTTAAATTCTTAACATGCTTACTTCAAAAGTTCTTTGCATTTTTCATTATTTCCAGCAAGGAGAGCCTATATTTCTTATATGGGCTTATCACAGTACGAGTGACGTTCAAACAGGCCAGTTTATGAAGCACAGTTACAGAGGTGTCATGCAAGTTACATTTATTCCCGCTCCTACTACTGCAGGTGAGTTACCTCTAAGTAAAAGCCTGTTCTTTTACTACCACCGCCACCACGCTAGCACATCAACCGCATCATTATGAAAGTGCCAGCATTGCCATCGACATCAGTGAACAATAGGTATTAAACGTGTTGTCACCGTTTGATAAGAATCTAAGTGCTGTTTGACAACAACAAAGGCACCCCAAGCTCGGAATATGAGCGTTGGCACTGGTCCGAAAATTTTCAAAGTACAAAGTTTTGTACGGAGAAAAAAGTTTGTTTAAAAACCTAAAAATATGAATAAATCTTAATGAATCTTTATTTGTAAACAGTCGAATCTCCCGTAAGCGACCACCCAAAATGAAATGACTGAGTGGTCCCTTACGGGAGGTGGTCGTTTACAAGAATCGAACTACAGGGCGCCTCTTCCAAGAAGAGGTCCAGGCACATCTACTTTATGGAAGATAATTTATTGCATCTTATATCTAAGTTACGAAATCTGTAGTTCCGTGTTGTCACTAAAGTTTTTCGTATGTTCTAAGTAGTATAGGGCACAGAGCGAACATAGAGATCAGAGAATGCGTCAAGTGGTCCCTTACTTCAGGTTAAATACAATGGAAAATTATTACCCTTCGGCCCCCAAAAGTGGTCGCGGTCGCTTACAGGAGGTAGTCGTTTACTAGAGGTTCCAACTGTAAGGCTTTGACTGGAAAACTGATGGTATTTTGGATTGACGGTCGTTTATGGGAGGTGGTTGCACGTGGAGGTTCGACTGTATTCCCCTTAAGAATCTTTATGTCTAAAGATTGGCAACAAGCTAACGTTCAAATTTCATGCTTTGGCAAACTGTGTCAATGCAGGTGAGTTTTTAAATGTGTCCTCGACAAAAAAATCTCTCATAATTTCCCAACTTCAGCGCCTACGACGCCTACACCTGTGCAGTTTGTAAACATGGCTTCCTTCGACAATGGCAACTACAACGTCTCTTGGATGTTTAATAGCAGCATGAACACGCTTCACTTTACGGTAGAAGTGAGAGCCACAGGCTGGGTAGGATTTGGTGTCGCAACTCAAGCTCCCAACAACATGACCTATTATGATGTAGCTGTTGGTGGAGTCGTCAATGGATCAGGTTATTTAACGGTAAATTAATTGTTTAAACTGACTTTGATGAGAATGTCTAGCCCTTTACTCTCATGCCGCGGGGTTGGTCGGGAGTTGGACGTGTACGAACAGTTAAAAAAATCTGGACTAAGGGAAGTCTAACTGAGTCCAGTGGAATTTCGATATGAAACCCTATATTTACAAGAACGTCCTCGGTATAACGAACGATATTCTTCGCCTCTGCAGTAATAGTAAAATATAGGGAAACCTTTGGACTACAAATGGAAAACACCCTCGATATAACGAAAACCCGTTACAAAGAACATATTTTTGGAGTCCCTTGGCCTTAATAGGGATCTTTAGCATCAGGTTTTGAATGAGAAACCGCAAACCGCAAACCGCAAACTGCGCTTTGCAGTTTTACGTTGCCCAGATCAAAATTTTAGCAAGGCGTTCATTGTTTAGTAGGGGTATAGAATGGTTTCCCGAAAAACGTGGCTCTCTAAAAATTTTGGCCTGATCTTGAAATCTCGGGAAGAGTTTTTGGTGGGTCTCGAAGTCTCGTTTTCAGGTGATTTTGCGTCTCGGAGTCTCGAATTTTGAAACGGGGTCTCGCAGTCTCGCCTTTACCATTCTATACCCCTTTTAGTCCCGAAATGTTATTTTTCGTCAAGTCGAAGTGCATCAATTTTATCACACAAAAAACATGAAAAAATTATTGATTTGAGTTCAAAAATCTGACTAGTACATCACAGGGGGTTTTAGAAAGCTTTTTAGAGCCTTTAAACGTGATGATTTGGTGGCAGAACCCTTGCCGTAAGTCACTTATCGCTGGAAGCTCTACCTGTCGTTCAAACGTACTATAAACAAAAGCGAGCGCAAGACCGTGGTCACGTGACATTCTCAAGTTTGCGGTTTCCAATGAAAAACCTGATGCTAAAGGTCCGTAATATATCTAGGTTCCACTGTAATTGAAACGTCAGAATAGGCCTTCACTGTTGTGGCGGAAGAGGTGAGGGACATGTATGAACAGTTAAAATGGACCAAGAGACGTGAAAAAGTAATGTATCACATAGAATACTAGAGTAATACCTCCATGCATGAAAAGGTACACTTTAAAAGAGGTATTCAGTTGGTGTATACCTCTATACCCCAGTTGAATAACTCAGCTGGGAAATAAGATTAAAAATGACTCAACTGGGCAAAACAAAGACTTACAGTTGACAGTCTACTAAAGTGAGATACGGTTTGTTCCTTTTGTATTTACCATTAGGATTATTTAACGCGTGGCGTTGGAGCACCTCCAGAAGATACTAAGCAAGACTGGGTGCTGACTTACTCCAGAGAAGATAATGGTATAACAACCTTACAGTTCTATCGCAAACTTAACACAAGCGATGCAAACGACACAGTTATTCAGGTACAAATTCGATCTAATCGGTTGCCCTGAACCCAGTAGTCATATCACGAGTAGGTTGAATGTGATTTTACGGGTGAGTGTAGTCTAGCTAGAATACCGGATTTGTGATGACCGAGCGCGGAAGTTATCATCAGAGTCAAAGGGAATTGAGTTTGGTCGACCAGTTGGTATACACTTAATTCGATTGTGGAGATTTTGTTGAAAACCGCGGCCCTTGAAGCTAGACGTGCCGTTTTCTGGTCACTGTCTGGTCAAAACAAATCAAAGGTGCTCAAAACGCTTTTTTCTTATCAACTTTAAATGGACGGGTTTGTCTTTATTCTCAATCGAGTTAGACGAAATTGAGCTCATTGTGGATTGGTTTCAAAGATCTCTTGCCCCTGCACAAGTTAGATTTCAAAGTTGTCTAAGACCGTTAAAACTGATGTCGTCATAAGTGGTACAAAGGACGTGGATCCGCACAGGCGGTTCAGAGGTGGATGTGTGAATGTTGTGATTTTAGTAGACTGCTATTGGCCCTAACACTAAACGAGAGTACTCAGGGGTTAACTATCGTAGTAGTACACCTTTTGTTGTTCATTACGAGAAAATACGCAATCATTTGCGTGAAATGGCCACCAATAGTGCGAAGATACATTCATTAGCGCGAAAATACGAACATTTGCACATAAATCAGATTCAATTACGAATTTTACATTTTATTCAACATTCAATAACACTTTTGGGCATTCATATGCGTCATTGGGCATACAAAAGAGAGTAATATACTTTCATTAATGCCAACATCAAAGTCATTAACACCATCTTGAAAGTCAATAGGGACAAATAAAGTGCAAACACTATTCATTAAATGACTCTGTTTGTAATTCAATAGCATTCCTGGAGAACCTTAAGATGGATAAGACAAACATTAATGCGCTTGTACAATCAATTGAGTGTTCTTTACATTTAATATACAAAAATCGATTTTCAATTAAACAATAGAAATTCGAACAAATTTGGCCTGAATTTCAGTCCGTTAAATGTTTATCCCTCAAAAACCTCGCTATTTAGGTTTGCATGAAATGGTACCCCTTAGCACATTTAGCTGCCATGTTTCTGCGCAGAGCTTCAAGCACTGCAGTTGTTGTTTCCAAACTCCGCTAGTGGGATTGCTAGGGCATTCCTGTGATACATCTTTAAATTTCCGGACTCGAGATGTCGGCCTTTGGTGTCGCTTTCAGACAACTTAAATCTTTTTCAACGAAGTCGAGGGGGGGGGGGGGGGGGAGGGGAGCATAAGCTGTGTACGTATGGGGCGGATAGCCGAATCTAGGTGGGCTGGCACTCCGTCATACGGAAAGACCACCGACTTATCCAATATCGCGATCCATTTTTTCCTCGCCCGTGCCAGAAAGTCACCGAAATTAAAAAACCGACGCAGTATTCATTGCTCTAGCAGCTGCCGAGGAAAACATTTGATAGGTAATATGTATTGCCAAGGTCATAGTCAAGTTTCGCCCTCGTTGGCCACACACTTGGCGATACGCCCTCCACTCCATGTCGCGCCCCACCATGACTTCTGGCCTTCTAGGGTAAATGTCAGCCTCAGCCGTCGACGAACACACAGTGGCGAAGTACGGCGTGATTCTTTAAACAAATTCAGGCCAATTTTGGGGGGAATTGGTTTTGTTTAATTGAAAATATATTTTTGTATATCAAATGTAAATAACGCTCAATTGATTGTACAAGCGCATTAATGTTTGTCTTATCCATTCTGAAGCTGTCCAGGAATGTTATTGAATTACAAACAGTGTCATAAAAATGTTAATGAATAGCCTTTGCACTTAAATACTTGTCTATTGTCCCTAATGATTTTCAAGATAATGTTAATAACTCGAATGTTGGTGTAAATGAAAGTATATTTTTCTCTTTTGTATGTCGAGTGACGCAAATAAAAAGCCCAAAAATGTTATTGAATGTTGATTACGTAAAATGCAAAAATCGTTATTGAATCTGATTTATGCGCAAATGTTCGCTTTTTCGCGCTAATGAATGTATCTTAGCGCTGTTGGTCGCCGTTTTACGCAAATGAATGCGTATTTTCTCGTAATGAACAGAAAAAGGTGTAATAGCGAAATTTCTATGGGCTTTTAAGTACAACCAAATAACTGCGGGCTTTAAGTCTTAACACACTCACTTTATAATTTCTTGAAATTTTGTATCATTTTCAGCAAGGAGTACCTATTTTTCTTATATGGGCTTATCACAAAACGAGTGACGTTCAAACAGGCCAGTTTATGAAGCACAGTTACAGAGGTGTCATGCAAATTACACTTATTCCCCCTCCTACTACTCCAGGTGAGTTTCCTAAGTAAAGGCCTATTTTTTACCACCACCACCATGATGTTGATAATGATGATGATGACGATGTACATGATGGTGATGATTATGATGGTGGTGGTGGTGGTGATGATGATGATGACCTTTATTGACGCGTCGGTATTATACACAGCTTAGGGGTATTAAAAATCCCATCTGGGACAAAACGCTGCGAAGGAGGGGGTTATCAAGTGGACTTTAGCGAATTGTGACCGCTCAATAAAGGTTTTTCTGTAAATCCTCCTTTAATATTCGCCACCTATCACATATCATCTCTTCTCTGTATGATAATTTTAATCCTCAAACCTTAGTTTTGTTTCGCCGATAACAAGCATTGCATTAAATTCTATGTAATAAAACTTTTTTTTTTAATTCAGGTACGCCCACTAATCCAACGGCCCAACCGACACCAAGTGAGTTCATAAAGTTATTCGTTATGAGACATATAAATATTATTTTCCTTTTCTGTTGATGATAGTGTGGAACCCGGTTAGGAAGTTGGGTTGGGCCATGAAACATTAGTCATATTAGAGGAGTAGCGTGATACTATGATACTACACCTTTCCTCTTCTCTATACTGATTTCATTGTCAAAATAATCCTTTAATACGGTTTTTTTTTTTTCAATCTGTCTTTGCAGCAGTGTTTCTCTTATCCTTTGACAATAATCGATTCCTTGTTCTGACAAATGGAAAGCGCCCTTAGTGACAAAATTTGTTTAGTCACGTAATATTTGGGACACTGGACTGAAAAATTGGCCCAAAACGAAAATGGTGATTATATTGATAATGTCGATGATGATGTTGATGACGATGTACATGATGGTGATGATTATGATGGTGGTGGTGGTGGTGGTGGTGATGATGATGATGACCTTTATTGACGTGTCGGTTTCTACACACCTTAGGAGAAAAATCCCATCTGGGACAAAACCCTGTGAAGGAGAGGTAATCAAGTGGACTTAAGCGAATTATGACCGCCAACAAAGGTTCAACTGTAAATCTTCCATTAATCTTTTCCACCCATCAAGTATCATCTTTTCTCTGTATGATAATTTTATTGCTTAAACTTTAGTTTTGTTTCGCCGATGCCAAGCATTGCATTAAATACCGTGTAATAAAACTTTTTTTTTTAAATTCAGGTACGCCCACTAATCCAACGGCCCAACCGACACCAAGTGAGTTCATGAAGTTATTCGTTATGAGACATATAAATATTATTTTCCTTTTCTGTTGATGATAGTGTGGAACCCAGTTAGGAAGTTGGATCGGGCCATGAAACATTGGTCATATTAGAGGAGTTGGGTGATATTATGATACCACACCTTTCCTCTTCTCTATACTGATTTCATTGTCAAAATAATCCTCTAATACGCTATTTCTATTTTTCCATCTGCCTTTACAGCAATGTTTCCCTTATCCTTTGACGATAATCGATTCCTCGTATTTTGGAGATTTGACGATCAAAAGGACAGTATTTTCTTTCACTTAAGAGTAAAGACAACTGGCTGGATCGGATTTGGATTCGCCGAGACAGAACCAAGAAACATGATGAACTACGACGTAATTGTCGGTGGATATAGCAATGGTCAAGGATACTTGAACGTAAGTTTTACTCACACGTCTTCTGATTACATCTACACTTCACTCGTTCACTTTGAGAAAAAATATTATGGAGGCTAATATCTCTTTTCAAAAACCTTCCTCAACACATCCCCGCGCCTGTGCGAAGGTGGCTTTGTTTCACAAGAAAAAGGGATCCTATAAAGCGGCCTAAAACAAAGGAAATACAAGGTGAGAAAGAGAAGTAAAAAATTCGGGTGCTCCCAACAGGAGTCGAAGCTATGATCTTCTAGTTACTAGTCTAGATGCTCTACCACTCATGAGCTACAGCAGAGTCGAAGGAACTAAGGCCACTGTACATTAGGAGTCCAACCTATGATCTTCTGGTTACTAGTCTAGATGCTCTACCACTCATGAGCTACCTCAGACTCGAAGGAACTAAGGCCACTGTACACAAGGAGTCCAACCTATGATCTTCTGGTTACTAGTCTAGATGCTCTACCACTCATGGGCTACCGGAGACTTGTGGGAGCTAAGACCACTGACCGAAAGGCTTGACTGGCAAAAGGTTGACAGTCAGCGTAAATATCACACAGCAGTCATGGTATAGAAATCAATAAATGGTTTTGCCCCAGACTATTTGAGCAATATGTTTACTAATCGTGACAGTGTCAGCTTTTTCTCCAAGAGACACTCAGGGAGCAAGCTGGCTATTCCTCAGCCCCGTACAAACTACTTTTATCGCTTTGGCTACAGGGGTGCGATGCTGCGGAATATATACCCTCCCAATGTAGTTGCGACAAGCAGATACACTGCACAGTTTTTTAAATGCGGGTTGCATTGACCAATTTTTATCTCATGGTTAAGTTTTTGTTTAATAGGCACCGCTCTCAAGGGAAGAAGACGTATATACATACATATTCATTTCTTCTTTATTAATTACAGAGTCATGCACACAAAATACAAAGTAGCTACATAAAGTTATTAATAAGTTATAGTTATATTAATATTTATTTATCTTACTTTGTAAGTAAATATGTTATCCTACTTTTTAAGTCCTGATGAGATACCGCGGGGAAATAACTAGGTTCTTGTGACAAACATCCTGCATACTATGAAATCAAGCTCAATCGATAGAGCATCGCGTCCGGTCATCCCAAGGGTCATAGTTCGATTCACGGTCAAGCCTGAAATGTTTTGTCAGTTTTTTTTTTCAACCGCTTAGCTTGTCCATTCAACTGCAAGAATCATGTTCACTTTCATCTTTATCGGCAGTTCAAGATATAATTCATTTTGGATCATTATACGTTTCCGGGAAACTGTCCACCTACCCCTCCCCTAAGCCAACATTTTGCTCTAAGTGAGAAGTAAGTGTTAATGTTGGCTTAGGGGAGGGGTATTCGGGGAGTTACAAAGAAACGTATAATCATTTTCATATATTTCAGTTCACCCTGCAAACTGCTAGGAATGGAATGTCGATATGTGCTTATGTCTGTGCGCAATGAGCTAAACTGCTTGCTATAGGTTTGAACCTTAAGATCCCCTTGATCTTGTTAAGAAAAAGAACACAAACAGCGCTGAAAAACATATTCAACTTACTCATTTTTATAAACTTGACGTTTCGTATGCTACTCAACATACATTTTCAAAAATACCGTCACAATTTTGAAAACTATACTTAAATAACAGCGGAAAGGGACTGGGACCGAGATCAAGCACAAAACTTAAAAGTTAATCTTTAAAAAGAAACAGCTAATTAATGAAGCATCAGCGTAGCTTTCTACTGACGTTTACATTGAAAGCTGGCTTCAGTTCTTGTATAAGCAATGTTTCCTAATATCTGACAGCCAAGGACAGCCTAGTCGAGGGTGAGGAGAAACAATCGTTCAAATAACCAACCTCAATTCTTAGCCGGAAAAAAGATACCCATAACAAAAAACTTGAGTTAGATATATATATATCTAAGCTAAGGCAAATGTAAATTTTTTCAGGATTACTTTACAAGGGGGCAAATACAGCCAACCCTTGACGCTAGCCCGGATTACCAACTCCTCAATGCATCTGAAGTTGGTGGATACACTGAACTGATGTTTGAAAGACGACGTGATACAGGTGATAACGACAACGATCTCACTTTTATGGTAAGTAGCTCACCTTTTCTATAGTAATCGTAATTAATAACTCTGGAATGGCGAGACGCGCAGAAAATTATGTCTCTTTTGAAAATGATTCTGCCCTCTTAGAGCCGGAGCGTTTAAAAAAATCAAAGCCTTCCTCCTCTTATTTAGCGTTTACCGAGGGGAATTTGACGAAAGTGAGAGAGTGGATGCAAAATCATATTCCCCTGATTCCGGGTTGTTCAAACCTGGGTCAAAATAACCCAGGGTAAGTGCAAGATTTTTTAATTCAAATATGAAAGAGAAAACAGCTAATTCAGTTTAATTCTATTTGTCTACAATTTGATGATTGAATGGTATAAAAATAATAGAGAAAATTATCTAAAAAAAACTTTGAACAAAAGATGAAGAAACCTGGGTTAAAATTTAACCCTATATTAGCGCTAATATCGGCCTTCGAACAACTGGACCCCACGATTATCATGTTATATCCTGGCCCCGGTTCCTGGAATGCCCTGATTAGTGTTAATTCAGGATTAATCGCTAATCGGAGGATAGCATAATCGGCTTTCCAGGAACTGGGGCCAGGAATCCCTTTTTAAGAAATTTAAACGTGGATTAAACGCTAATCGAAGGATACTTAAATCGGCTTTCCAGGAACCGGGGCCTGGTCACTAGTGGATAGACACAGTTTTAATTTCCCTGCTCCCATCCCCTCACCGCTTGCAAAAGCGAAAAGAGGAAAATTTTGCTTTAGCCCGCGAGCAAGCTCTCCGGGATCAGCGCTCTGGCGGCGGCACGAAAAAGGAGAGCGCCCCAGAGAGCTTCCTCGCAGGTTAACTTTGCATGGTATTTGCTGCCTCGTCCCCAAGTCTCCCTACTTGTTGCTAGGAGACTAGTGATTTGTCTATTATGGGAAAAATGAATTTCCCAAGGTGACACCCTGTGCCGCTCCCTGTTTTCCTTGCCATAGCAAAGCCTGGGATCGAGTTAGTTTTGAAGAAAATCGTCATGGTAAATTCCTAAAAAGAAACGTAACAACTAAGCAATAACCATAAAGAACATATAAGCCACTGTAACATTACTAATTTCTGCCCTTATAGTAAGGGTGAAATCTCCAGCTCTTTCTGTTTCTTTCTCGTTATTTATTTCAAACAAGGAACATGCCCAGCGGTATAACGAGTTAAATTTCTTACAATCCATTCAGTTTCCAAGCGGTTTCGTTACATGATGAACTCGCGACAACTGTTTGGCTGGAAGTCTTTCTCATTTGCACTAACCCGCCAAGAACGAATAGTAAATGATGCCAAACCAAGACTCTCTTTACTCTGAATAACTTAGCTATTTTTAAATACTTCTGTGTTTAAATTAAATTGCAGCCTGGTGGCCAATTTTATTTCGTTTGGGCCTATCACACCGGAGACGTCACCGATATCAGCAATTTTCAAAAACATTCGAGGTCGGGCGTTAGTCCTGAGAAGTATACCGTGGTTTCAGCTCAGCAACCTATTCCGACAGAAGCTGCTGCACCCTCTCTGCAGTATTCAAGCATTTGTGGACTCTTTTCTCTCTTGGTAGCAATGATAAATGCTTTATCTCTGAGCAGCTGAGTGGGAAAGAGAACTAAAATAATTCTTAAAAACAAGATCATCTTTTAATCGAGAACAATAAGATAGTCAATGCTACACACTTAAGGGACATCAAAATTTGCTACCTCCACTTTGTGTTGCGTTTGAAGGCTAGCACCTGTACTAATTAATAGAATCGGTATCTCAAGAAACCTTTCACAACTTTCCCTGCCGACAGACAAACAATAATTACAATTGGCCGTGTCATTAGACAAAAAAACTTAACATATTATAAAGATACTACAACTTGTAAGAAAATCGTCACTGTAATTTTCTTTCTAGTTTAACGGTCTTTCATTTCATTACGTTCCTTAGACATGTATAGTATTTCGAAATAAATTGAACATCACTTCTTCACCTATGTCAAAGAATGAACGTATTGTTTTTAAAAGTACTTCACATTCTACTGGGTTGTCCATCTAGTTCCCAGGGTTCTCTCTTACTCGTCCTTGCGAAGGGAGGGACAAGTTAGAGAGAACCATGGGAACGAGTTTGCAATTGTAATTGCAATTTGTTTACCCACGGAGCACTTAGGAGTTCTTAAGAACACGTTGAAACGTGTCCGTGTGTTCCAGATCGAATTGGAATTTGGACTGTTAGTTTTTAAGGAGAGGGGAAAACCGGAGTACCCGGAGAAAAATGGAGAAAGGAGAGAACCAACAACAAACTCAACCCACAAATGGCGTCGACGTCAGGATTCGAACCCGGACCACATTAGCATTTTGTAACCTGCGAAAACAGCCGTCTCTCCTCACTACTCGCCGCTAGGGACGCTAGCGACAGAAATTTGTTTGATTCTTATGTGTCTCCTGGTCGATTACGATAAAGTTTTGTGTTCTTCTGCGAATGAGCACCAGCAAAACTCAAATGCTTCTTCTAAAGAAATGAATATATTCCACGAATATTGACTGTTTTGTAGTAAATTCATCGCGTTAACATTTGACGTTTGTAACCGTTTGCCTGTCGTTCATAATTAATAGCTAAAACAATATAACTACTACGTCGACTGATCAGAGCTCCTGACCAGATTCCGGACAGATTTTACGTCATAAGTAGAGAATGGCCCTTATGCATGTTTACGTCAGACGAGCAAATTTCACCACCAAGCCACAATCGTCAAGTTGCGAAGTTTTGGATAAATATATTCCCATTAAGGAAGTAGAGGTGAATAGAATAAACCCAGCACATCAAGTGCAAATGCGAAGAATTTTTCCTTCAGACGAGGCGCGGTGGTGAAATTTGCTCCTACGAGGTAATCATGCATAAGGGGCATTTCTGTCACTGAGGCGTAGACGTCCCTCCTGGCGAGAGACCGCTGTAGTGCCGAGCAAGCGTAAACAACCACGCAGACGATTTTGCATGAACAAGCCTAGAAATGCTTTGTTGTTTACCAATTTACCTTCGATCAGTACACAGTCTGGTTTCTTTAAAAATGGTGCGTTTTTCGTTTCGTTTTGCTAACATGCTAAATTATGGTGTACAATTTCCGTATAACCCCATACATTTATTACTATTCGTGTGAAATAGTATGAAATTGCTGCATGCGTAATAATTTATAGCATTACTTTGGTCTTGTGCAATGGGCCCCATTTTCGCTAAAAACTCTTCTTGAAGAAAGCTCTCCTGCACAAGCCAAACAGTTACCGGTTATAGGCTTCTTCGTATTAGAAGATCATGAAAGCAGCGCGAAAGACGCTGGCCTCCAATATTTTTGTGCCCAATCATAAGCCCCATTTACACTACAGAAAAAAATGGGTCCGGACCCATAAAAAAGTTGGTATGAACAAGATATTTTTGCCGTGTAAACCTTACGTACCATGTGTTCATGAAATGGATCCGGACTCGCTTTTTTCTGGTTTTGGGGCCATAGGCGGCTATGACCCCAAAACCGAAAAAAAAAACGAGTCCGGACCCCTTTTGCTGTTCGAAAGCGCCGTGTAAACGCATCTTCGTTTGGTTAAGAGTAGCATCCCAGGAGCTCTCTCGCCCGTTCTTGAAAAGCTTTCGCCGCCGTTTTTCCTGACCGCCCCTGGGCCTCAGAGAATGAAATTTTATGAATGCTATCATAGAGATATTTATGTATCTCAGTCTTAAGCGTTCTATTTTAGACATGTCTATTTCCCTACAAATTTCACGCGTCAAGCCTGAATAACTAACTTTTTTACTTATGTTATATTTTACATTTCCAAGATGTTCGCTATGAAGACTCTGCGATTTTTTAGACAACAGAAGGTGTTGATAGCGATTTCACAAAGCTCAAGAGACGTATTGTGTGTCCAATCCACTGCGTTTAGAAACTATTTAGACCTAACGCTAAAAATGGAAAGAAAAAAAGCAGTTTGGTCATTAATAGCTTTCAGGTCTTACAGTGTCTTGAATAACTACAACGATAACTGAGTGTATCTACGCTCTAAAGCCCTCCTACAGAACAAATCAAGTTGCTGTTCCTTGCCTAGTTAGAAACAAGGGCACCGGGAATTCAAAGGATAGAGTGAAAAATAATCATAGTCGCACCCGCTATTACACAATTGGTGGGAGGTAAATTCGTCTCCTTCATAGTTTTTGAGAAAAAAAATATGACGACATACAAACTTGATTAATTCGAATTACTTCGAAACTAGGTAACGTTTCTTGTCATTGTGGAATTAAGAATTGCATTCATGCAATATGCAGACAAATACTTGATCGCATTGTTTTTCGACTTACAGATGCGTAAGGAAATCTTGTATTACTGTACACTGATGCAGGCTCGACAATGAATTTGTTCCATTAAATATCAACTCGTGAAACAGAGTATAGAAATCATAGCAAAGTAAGAGGTTATTTTTTGGCGTAAACAAGCTTCGCGCAATAGGAGATGGGAGAATGAGACTCTTCGTTCCAGTTACACGCTGTGTAGTCATAGCAATCAATCCCCAGAGCCAATAAGGAGCAGTATTAACCTGCCATGAAATAAGTACACCTGCTGCTAATGCATGTATCACCTGTTAATTGGTTAAATGGCGTAAAACAGTGTTCAAAACTACGTGCAAATTACTGTTTGCTACATTTTAAACGAGTTACGAAGCCAAAGCTAAAAAGGCAGCTCAAATCGCCGAAATGGCGGCCCTGAAATCAACTGGGCCGCTTTATCTCAGCCTTGAGGAGTCGATTCCATTTTTGACTATTCTTACAATTATCGGTGTAACCTCTACTGCAACTAATTTGCTAATTGTCGGTACAATTTGCAAGAACTCACAGCGAAAGAATTACGACTTGTTCACGTTACATGCCAGTCTGGTGGATTTATTGACGACGTTAGTGGTGATCCCGTTTTGGATTCTTTCCGCGATTCATAGTCAAGTTGATTTCGTGGGGGATATCTACTGCAAAATAAGCGCAACCGTAAGTTTGATGGAGTTAGTGGCACCAGTAATGTTCCTGACACTTATCGCGGCTAGTAGGCACTGCTCAATTGTCGACAGGAAAGCGTATCCAAGAATCTTCAGCGATTCTAGAACCAGAATGATGGTTTTGATTGTATGGCTGTTTGCAGTGACTATTTGTATTCCACCTCATTTTACATGGCCAATTTCTCCAGAAGTCCTGTGTCTTCCCGATTTAATCAGCAATTTGTGGTACACAACAGCGGTACTGGCTTTTTGCCTGCTATTACCACTTAGTGCTGCATTCTACTCTCACGTTTACGACATTTTTCTCTTCCAGCCAGAACGCATTAAGAGGAACGAATCTATGAAAAAGCAATGCGAGAGATTCGCACTCCGAGGAGGCGAGAAAACCACTCAAAAAGCATACTTCTGCATTCTCATAGTTCACACCATTTGTTGGGCGCCGTATACGTGCGTGGCAATGGCCCAGGCTCTGAACAGTGGGGTCGTGTTTTATTTAGGTAATATCCCGCTTCACTTTATAGCGATGGTTGTGGGATTAACGGCAACTTCTTTAAAAGGAGTCGTTTCCTGCTTTGAGGTCCCGCATTTAAAAGAAATGATCAAGAGACAATTTGGGTGTTCCGAACGAGAGGAAAATACTTCACGGGAAGTTTAAACAAAACGTTACTCGTTTCCTATGAATTTTCAGTTACATTTAGTAACTTCAAATTTAGTACTAAATGTTTTCCATGAAAGGACACTTCCGGGAAAATTTCTGCCATATTGTGTATACTATATATATCCTTAATTCTTTTCTGATTTGAACAAAAAATCGTTAACAAGTCAGTATTTTATATTCACTGTAAAAAATGGCTTTAGTTCACAGAGTAAAGAAGCGAATTCCTACTTTGATAGACGTGAACGCTCATACAGCTACGGTTTAATGACCAATATGAATATCACTACTATTCTGAATTATACAGATTGGAATGATTATTTCTAATTACAGTTAAGCTAATTAATATTGCAACATTTGCGACAAACCCGCAAAGCAGGTATCGCAAGGCTATGCTTTAATTACCATCATTTCGGTACGATTAATTTGTTGTTTCATTAACTGAAATGTGGGCTGAACCGTTGAGTTTACCCAAAGTTAATTGGTTACCCTAGTAAATCGGAGAATTTAACCCTGAATATGACAGTTTAGGACAGAATTGTCGGTTCTTAAACACTGGACAAATTAAGGCTCAGTTCTCCTGAGATTCAATCACTTCCAAGTGAAAAATATAAACTTCGCATAATTTGGGATATACCAAAAACAAACCACCTACGTAAAAAAATAATTCCCATATGAAGAGCGAATAGTTTGTTTCTTTTTTTTCTTTTTTGATGGACGAAGAAAACCTGTTTTGAACTGCTTGCAAGCTCTAAACTCTACTTGTCTAAAAAGTTAGGAAAACATAAACTGAACTAACGTTTAGAAATAACAATAAGAAAAATAACAAGGGATCGGACTTAGCAAAATTATCCAATGCGACTAAACTAATACCTTATAATTACTTTACCGTACAAAACAAAATGGTCATAATAAGCGGCTGAAAATAACAATGTTACACAGAAGCAAAAGAATGTACAATAAAACAAATGCTTTAATGCGTAGGCCACGTTTTGTTCAAGCGGTTTCCATTGTTAAGAAGCAAATTAACATTTTTCAGAGAAAAGTATTGGACCTGAGTATCCAAATTCGCAGGTTAACGCAGAAAGTTTGCCTCGAAACCCTATTGGAACGTCTTTCGTTGCATTCGCTTGCGTATAGCTGGAGAAAATCGTCAGCGCGCGCATTGAGGCAGAGGTGTTGCGAATCCGCGCGAAGAATGGGGAAGAGACACTTGGATCGGCGCTCGCATTTAGCGGCTAGTTAGCCAAGACTTTCACGGGCGCGGACAAATATATTAAAATTCTAACATGACTCCGAGGCTTGAGGGACAAAACTGCAAAATCTTTCGACTCCACTGTCTCGCAATTCCCAGGAGAGACTTGGGCACAACGAAAACCAAACCAAACATAGAAATATGACCAGAAAGCCTCAGAGTCATGTTAGAATTTTAATATATCAAACGTGGGCAATTCCGCCAGCTACGTAGACTATCGTTACATGCATCGCCATTCTCGTCAGCAAATAAATAATGTATCGAACAACTTATCGGCGTCTTTACCTACGTTTTACCGTCCTGTTGGAGTAGTTTTAACTTGAAACATTAAAAATTCAGCAGAGGTAATCCAACGTGAAAATAGATTAGAATACTAGGATAGTTCAAGGACGGTCAGTCAGATGGACTGAGGGTGTCTGGAGGTATTACATAAAACTGTAGCTAACTAGCCTGACTAATAGCAAGTCAGTGCACCGAAAATTCACTCTTCAAGCTTTTTTCGAAACAACTACTCAATGTTCAGAGTTACAGCCAATGAAAAATGAAAACTGAGAGATATACGAGTCTTCGGTTCCTAAATTGTAGTTACAGAGCTTCTATCTTAACGTTAATGATAACTTATTTCGTCGAAAAAAATTCGTGTTAATGTATAAGACATTGCCAATCGTGTGTGTAAAATGGTTGGGTTTTGATTGCGATATCAAAATGAAGACGAACTAGTTACTTTAATAATCCACACATTAGTAAGAACAGTTGCAACTAATAAGACATTTCTGAGTTGCCTCAGGCCTCTGTTTCAAAGCGAGGCTAAGTGCAAAGCTATTGATATGAACATGATTTTTTAAAAGTAAAATAAAAAAATAAAATAAAACTCATTTTCACAAGAAAGCGTTTGCACTTAGCCTCGTTTTGAAAGAGTAAGATTTGGTAACTCGGAAATGGCCTATCAAAGAAAACGTACCGTTAAAAGACTCAAGGCAGATAATTCACAAAAGCCTTTTATAACGTATAACGTAAATAGAGGATATTACACGGTGGCGAGAAGATATGAATTTTATGTTCGAGTGGCAAGAACAATATCTCACGAGTGAGCGAAGCGAACGAGTGAGATATTGTTCTTGCCACGAGAACATAAAATTCATATCTTCGAGCCAACGTGTAATGTTCTTTTTATTATATGGAGAAACCAATTCAACAAAAGCAAAAGGCGGGAATCGTGACGTCATTGAACGATACGACACTCACAAAGGTGACATACGGAAAATACGCCACTCGGGTCCCGGATGAAGTGGCGTATGGAATCTACGAGTGGTTTAGTTCCCAGTAAAACACTCTCCTCCATATAATAAAAGAATTTATGTCTCTCTTCGTGTGGTCTGATTGGCTTGCTCAGAGGCGCATGCAGACGCCCGGGGCATTTATTTAATTTTAGGGGTCCAAGAGGGGGCGTTTAATAGATAGGAGGCGTTTATTCTGATAACTGTAAAAAGCTCAACAAAACTTAAATGCATCGGTGATAATATCGAGAGAGTTAAAAAATGGCAGAATATCCAGTTTATCAATCTATACGTCTAGGCCGTCTAGAAATCTATACCACTCTTTAATCTTGACATCGATGTCGGGGCCATCGTTTTGTATTCGTTAGTGTGACTTTGAACTTAACATTGAACAAGAAACAACACGCAAACCCTGTTAATCAAGCAAGAAACTAAATAAATTGGATGATTTTGCTCCTTTTTGCTAATTCCTAGTAGTTTGGAGTAGTTGTCATTGAGGCGTGTATTAGAGAGGGGCGTCGAACATAAACTTGAAAATGTAGAGGGGGCATAGTAGATGAGAGGCATTTGTTTGAGAGAGGGCGTCTATTACATCATTTACTGTATATCTAAGTTGGGGCAACAAACAACATTGGATTGGAAGGTTTTGCTTCGAGAACCTTTTTTTCCACCCCTTCATGTCTTGTTTCATGAGCGAAAACTGAAGTTTCTTTCTGCTGACATACGGTAATAACCAAACGATACTTGACGACATTCATTCAGTCCTAGCGGTATGTAGGATGTTTGTCACATGAAACTAGTTTAGTGGCCTTGGCTTGTCTAAATTAGGGCATAAAACAACTTTGTTTTAAGGCCTTTCACGTTTTGTTTAGTGACCGAAAAACTTTAGTTTCTTTTTCCCGACATACGGTAATTAATAACCAAACAAAACTTGGCGACATTCTTTTTATTTCTTATGTCTTCATTCGTGCAATGCCTCACTCAGTGGATTCTGCGATAGCGTTCATTCTCGAAAGCGGTGATTATTTTCTCGTCCGCCTTACATGCAAATGCCAAGTCTTACAAGCAAATGTTGCTACTGGGAAAACGAATGCTCTAAAGACGCTCAGTTGGTCTGTTCATCTTGCCCTTTCGATAAGTTTCCCATTCTATCCAAAGCTCTCAGACCCTAAGCCAATCTACTTTCGATCTCCTTACTATTTCACCGCCTCGGACTCCACCTATTAAAATCAAGACCCACCTTAAGGCTAAACCTTAATTTGGAAGACTGGGAAACTAATTAAAAATGGTACGACCAACAGAGCGAACGAATTGCAAACCTCTGCATCAGTTATTATGCACAGGCAAGTAACGTCAGACGAATACAACAAACACCCTGAATCCCTGGCACCACTGCAAAGATCTTGCCTTGTTCCGGAATGACTTAATTAAGTCTTCTTTGAACAAACCGAGAAAGAATTAACGACTGTCACAGAAGACTTAACTACTACAACACGCAACAAATTACAACAACGATTTGGCAAATTTAAACAACTTATACCGACTACCTTACTTAGTACTATAAAGAAAGAGGAATATTTCTTCAGGTCCATTAGACGAGACTGAAACACATCAAGTACTTTCCTATGGACTTAAACAAGTAAACGATTACTAACTGACACTATTCTCTTTTGAGGTCAGCATTGAGGCAGTTCTGTCTCGTCAAGTTTTCTGTTATCAACAAAAGAAAATTTGAGCCTTGTAAGCGTAAGGTAAAGATTTTACGACAGTTTGAAAATTTCACAGTTTACAGAGATTTGTATTGAAAACTACTCAAACGTGAATGGATGGCAAGAGTTGTTTTTTTTTCTCATATAAATCCTTTTAATTTATTGGCGGCTGTTGGAATCGCCACTTTTGAAATTATACTGTGAAAATTTAGAAGTTTCCTACAGAATTTTTATATCCTCATTTAGTTTTGGCTAAATTATTTTTTTTTTCTTATTCCCATGTCATTAGTTAGACTAGTAGGTGGGGGTGAGAAGGAAGAGTTTTATTTTTGGGGGGAGGGGGGTAGATTTGGAAACCCCTAACTTTACCAAGTACCTTTATTCAGGACTACATTCAACCTGACCTTCACATAACACCTACTTATTAGGGGATTCAACCCATTTACTATATAATTTGATCAATTAATAATGTTAGTTATATAAGACTTTTCATTTGGTATTAATAATTGAGATCCTTTACTCAATTTGTAAAATGTCTTAAGATTTAGTGTATATTATTATGACCTACATTATGTACTTCCAAAGGAATGGTTAAGTTGTCTTATGTAATAAAAAACAGCATTTCATGCACTAAACATTCTGACAAGAGGAGCCCACAATCCTCATTTCCAGGGTGTTATTACGTATGCAAATAAAACACGTATGTGGCCAGCTTCATTTAAACTTCCACTAAGAGTGAATGGAATGCACAAAATGTAATCTGATCAGGCGGGTTTAGACCTCCTATCCCTCATAATTTGATCAAGCGTGTTTTAACCATCTATCCCTTGAAAATAATGCAAAGCACAGCATTGGTGCGAGAACATTTTAGCCTTCAATCGTTCTCACCCCTTCCTTCCCCCCCCCCCCCCCCCCACTGCCCACTGCCCACTCTGTAACCTTTGGTTATTACCTAAGTTATCAAGGTAAGGTATTCTGTAAAACTATTGTAAGTGACAATTTTGGTCCAAAAAGATAAATTGCTCAAAAACTGCTGATATTACATGTAGGTGATTACATGTACCAGAGAATACTACGACAATGAGCATAACGTGTGCATATTATCCAATGACAAAACTCATTTCAGGCTCAATTTCCCTATCTGAGCATAACTTGCAGGCCCTCTTCAGTGCTCAAACTGGCTCAATGTCAAGTTTTTGCTAGTATTGGACACAAGTTTTTCAGTCAATGTTTAGAATCCCCTGCACTTCAAACTTTATCTGCTACGTAAAGAAGAAAGAAACAGCTGGAAAAAATAAACAAATAAAAAAGAACAAATAATACTTTTCTGAAACTGCCTGATTGATAGGGCACGCAAGAGTTTGTCAGAGTGGCCATTTGCTTTTACCATTGCCCTTTATATACTATGATACTTTTTTCTTTCTCCATGTTCGTTAATGGCATGCAAGCCTGCAGTCTGGCTGACAGAAATTGAGGTGAGAAATATTAAAACCCTAAACATGGCTTCTCGAAAGTCCTCATTTTTTATTTTATACACAGTATGGTTCAGAT
This sequence comes from Porites lutea, assembly GCF_958299795.1. Classification (NCBI taxonomy): domain Eukaryota; kingdom Metazoa; phylum Cnidaria; class Anthozoa; order Scleractinia; family Poritidae; genus Porites; species Porites lutea. The sequence continues at coordinate 10,398,465 of NC_133211.1, forward strand.
AATGGCTAAATTCTCCAAATTGATTCCTTAGCATTTTTATAAACCATATGTCGGGTTTTCCTAGAGAAAATCACCAACATACCGATTAAATTCGAAAGGGTTCATACAAATAACCTTTAAATTTCCCGCCGGCCATGATGCACTCAAACTCAAACGCGTGAAGGAGTCTATTCTATTCTACAGCTACTCCATTTACAATTAATATAGACATATATCAATCCACATACCGTCTGCATCTTAAATCTTGTCTTGAGTAGATATAGCAGAGGTAGAAATGGTAAAAGCAGGGAGGAAATTTTTGGGAAGAAATTTATAAATATATTACGGTCGAAAATGCCAGGCGCGCATTTTGTGCCAGGACGCACAGCTCAGCCCTGAATTCATAGCGGTCCACCCCGCTCATTATTCTCCCTCTTTACCGAAAATACACATGGCGCCCAAGGATAAGGGTAAGATAAGGGAATGCTTCTAAAAGATTTTTTATTTAATAGTGTGATATCACTAAAAGTTAACACTTAAAAAAGGTTGTTTGATAAATAAAGAATGACTTTCTTGTGTGACTTAGTCAGTAACGTGTTAAAGGCACGCAGTAAAAGCGCGACAATGTTGGTCGTTCTTTTCCACGTGCAAGCTTCCTTGGCAATCTGCTGTCTTTAAAACAGTAGCCAGGAACGTTTCTACTGTGTGTGAAGGATTTCTGTCCGTTGATTGGAACATAATTTTCACAACTGTTAACGGTTGAATCAAAGAGGACTTCATATAGGTTGGTCGTTGAGGTAAAATACCTCTGAGATAATTCCAAGCCCTTATTTTAACTGGACGTCGGTATCTAAGCTTACTTAATTTACTTGCCTTTCTCGGAACATCTTGAATTCCCTCTACCCAGCGTCTTTTTACGTCATTTGGATGTTGTTTGGTACCGTGGAACCTCGATATCATGAAGCGAAGGGCCAAGGGACTGGCAATTTTTTGTGGGTTTAAAAAGGTTTCGATATATATATTGACGTTCTTTTTCATACATTTTACTATTACTTGGGTCAAAAAAAAGGACTTGGTTATACAGAGGTTTGTTATATCAAGGTTCCACTGTAGGACAGTGCAGTGATCAGATGAGAACCCTGAGGCTGCCTACTCAAAATTTTAAGGATTAGCAATACTAGATAAACACTGCACAAATTTAGGCCTTTGCCCCCTTCTTCTCTGGTTATCCTGCTTACTTTTGTTAAACCTTTTTACTGGGGTGATGGAAAAACCAGTGGGCGAGTTTTCTAGGGAAGAAGGGGAGCTGACATAAGGTCGAATTGAATTGATTGTTATTATAATTAATCTTGGTGAAAAAATGAAAGATTGTAAATTTTGAGCTCGGTGAACAATTGTGAAGATGAAATAATCAGCATGCCAAGAGTGTGGGACAAAGAATAAATCTGAGTCCCCAACAGGATTCGAACCTATGACCTCCCAAACACCGAGTGGGCGCTCTATCCACTGAGCTATGAGAACTCATGGAGCATGAGGTTGAAAGTTGTTTTAAGTACCATGATGTGTTTCGTCATTATTGTTTATTGCTCTAATGAATGAATGAATGAATGAACTTTATTTAAGTGTCAGGGTATTTAGCTATGTATTAGCTAATTGTGGACACTAAAAGAACATTCAAAGTACAAATAATAATGATAATAATAATAATAATAATTGATTAATTGAAACAGATCCTACAAGTCTTAAAAATCTATTTTAAGATTTATAATCATTTTAAAAACAGAGAAGGTTCATAATAAAAATCTATTCAAGAAAAATTCTTATTGTTTGTGATACTGGGAATAGCATATGGTGAACTACAGTGGGATTATGTAAATGTAAGTTGCTAAACAAATTGCTGCTACTCAAAGAATCCCTAATCTAGGAATTCTAATAAACCTTGTTTATTTCTTGTCTCTAGGAAAGTCAAAAGCTGGGGCCTCAGGAAAAGCCAGTGAGACTTCTAAAGCCCAAAAGGCTAAGAAGTCTGTCCTGAAGGGTGTTCAGCGTGCACCAAAGAGGAAGGTGCGCACAAATGTTCATTTTTACCGTCCTAAAACTTTGAGCCTTCGAAGAGCTCCCAAGTATCCTCGGCATTCTGCTCCCAGGACCAACAAACTAGATCACTATGCAATTATTAAGCATCCTTTGACAACAGAGTCAGCCATGAAGAAGATTGAAGACAATAACACACTTGTGTTTATTGTTGATGTGAGAGCTAACAAGCCACAGATCAAGGCCTCTGTGAAGAAGTTGTATGATATTGATGCCTCCAAGGTCAACACCCTTATAAGGTACCTAAAATCATGCAACACGTCTTTCTCAATTATTATTTCTCTTATGTTATCAACGTTTATGCTATAAACAAATTGTTTGAAGTTCAGTAGTTCAGTTTTTGTTAACAGCAAGATTTTCTTTCCTCCTTTAAAGCAAAGGTAAAGTTGTTGGAGCATCTGGAGCTTAGCTATCATTGCACAGATAATTTTCTCTAAGAAAGATGTTATTGCAAATTTTTCTCTTTCTGATTGCCACCTAGCCTACAACAAAGCACTCTGTCCACCAGTTAACAGAGTCCCTCCTTTAACCCTTTAAGCCCCAATATCCACATACAAATTCTTCAAACTGATCTCTATATATTTCCTTAAAGAATGTGTTGAGAATTTGATAAAAGATCAGAGCATTTTCTCTTAGATGATCATTTTATTAACTCTCATAACCTAATCTCTTGACAATCTATGGATATTGTTAGGAGAAAATTGATGTTGGTCACCATTGGGACTTAAAGGGTTAATGTCACACAGGCCTAGCAAGACTCCAAAGCCCTTTCACTCCTAACACTACCTTTGTATGATGTGAGTTGACATTGCATGCTCAGTATTAGATCGGTTTTCCTCAAATTTTGCATTGAAAGAATAGTGAATGATCTGCACATCAAAGACGAAGAGTCTTACCCCCCCTTCTACACAAGTCTTCTAGTACGACCCCTACAACTCTATGACCTCTTTGACTGAATGATTTTGTACAACAACCAATACATTAAGCCAAGGGGTATACTAAAAAAAAAATATACATGGCCTCATATATGTAGCCGATTTTTTGAAAACCAAGTACAGTACCTAACAAAATTTTCAGTCATGCGAGTGAAAAGGTGTCAAAGGGCATATTTCTTAAGCCCGAGAAGCTCCAAAATCACAGTAACGAAAGGAAAGGAAAGGAGAAAAAGAAAGAGCGAGGAGAAGGAAAGGAGGAGATGAAAAAAAAAGCAATGGTTGCACTCTTAGTTTTTATAATGGCTACTTTGGAGATAGTTTTTGGCTGAAAAAAACTGTTCGATGCAAAAGGTCCACTTGGTGATAATAATATCCAAAATCTGGCTAGATATACATAGTCTTATTTTGGACATTTCCTACTTTTTTTTGTGTAAGTGCCAAGTATTTGTAGACCTTTGGAATCTCATACTGACTGGCATTTTTTTGCTTTAGACCTGATGGACAGAAGAAAGCTTATGTCAGGCTGGCACCCGATTATGACGCCTTGGATGTTGCAAATAAGGTTTGTGATAAAAGTTTATGTAATTCTTTCCACACAGTTTTGTCATGTTAAAGTGATTTGTCGGTCTTACTTATCATAATTACAGTTTATCACCATGAGTTTTGTAGTTGCATAGAGGCAAAAGGAACTTCAAACAGTATATTTATCTTTCTTCCATCAAATAGGGAATTTTTTGGGCCAAAATCCCTTTCATTATAATTGTGGCTTCTTAAACCAGGGGTCAATTAAATAAAACTTTTACACGTGTAATTTACAAGTGTAGCCATTGTTTTAGAATCTAAGAACAATAACTACACTTGTAAAGTACATGTGTAAAAGTTTTATTAAATTGACCCCAGATCACTAAAGTGTAATGCTCTGTTACTTGTTGTTAAGTACATTAACAGTCAAATAATATAATGATTTAATAACTGTACTTACTCTGTTTATGTTTTTTTAATTCGCAGATTGGGATCATCTAAGCTGGCCAAATGAAAATGAAACAATAAAACTTGATTGTTATTTAATTATTGAAGGTTTTGTGCATTATTAATGATGTTTTAAGCAGACTACCATACAATGATCCACTACAACCACCGCCACAACAACAATATATATACAAGCAAAAGGACAATTAACCTGCAATGAAATTAAATAGCCTAAAGGCTATTGGCTTTGGTAATAACTACCGATAGGAAGCAAATCAAAAAGACTAGGAAGCCAAATTACATGATGTAAATTTCAGTACTAGGGCCAAAAGACATACATGCAAAATGGATATACATTGAACACAAACACACACAACAAAATAGTAGAAACTGCATAAAATTATTGAAAAAATATCCGCCATCTTTACTATCTGACTGCTGACTGCTAACTTTCCATATGATTATTTATGCACCAGTTTTTTGGGGCTGTTGGAAAGCTTCTGTCAGACACTTGTGGTGGCGTGGGGGTGTGGGAGGGGAGGGGTTGTTGATATGTTCATGGTAGGCAGGTATATCACTTTCCTCAACTGTTTTTACCACCCAGTACTTTTAGAGCCAGCCTTGAATGTGCTTGAATCATTGCAGGTCCCATTTTACAGATTGTAAAGTGCCTTCATCAAGTGAAATAATGACCTCCTAGTTTCCATCTCCCAAGTATAAGCAGTTACTGTAAACTGTCTTTACTCGACACTCAAAATAATTTAGTTACTGTAAACTGTCTGTATTTGACACTCAGAATTAGTTCTTACGCAAAAATGGCCACAATCTGTCATCATTGTTGTATTTCAGTCGCACAATAGTGTATTTTCTGGTGTGGATGATTTTCATAGGGAAAGCGTATTTTTTTTGTCACACTCTATGCATTTGGGTGAAGGTTTGCCGAGCAACTGGAACCCTTAGCCTAAATGTGCACAAGGCCATACAGCTTAAAAGCTTCATTTTACAGCCATATTATAAACTATTAAGAAACTAAAAGTCCCTATCCTATACCACACTAATTATTGACCACAAACTCCAGTTACTTATCTGTACTAATCAATTTCTTACCAATTTCTGTCATCTATCCCAGGGTTAACTGTCTCAAAACCATCCCAGGATAGCTTAGGTACAAAGGTAAAGGGGTATTTGCCTAGTCCCTAGGGCTCATTACTGCGCGTAGCCTATGCTTTTCAGGTGACGTGGAGTGAGCAAGTTTTTTATTGTCCTGGTCATTCGTCTTGGGTACATCACCGAAATGCATTGATCAAGAAGGTGTGAGAAGATGCTCTACAGGGATGAGGGAAGAGGGATATGCCCTCTCCCCCATATGAGTATCACTCAAAATGTATCTCTTGGGATCACATCATCTTGCATTAAAACTTAGCTGTATTTAACAAATTTACATTTCAACTGCTCATAACTGCTTGGGTTGAACCACTTTACCTATAAAACCAGTTGTGATGTCATATTTTAATGGTCCTAGCCGGTAGCTAATTTTGACACTGAACAAGTGCTTGGCAAGAGATCTTTCCAGGCAGATCCAACAAATGTGATTCAGTTAGCAGGCCAGAGAAAAATGCAGTCATGTCTACTAGCAGAAAATTCTATTAACAAACTTGTTCTACCACACACTTGTATCCCCTTAAAAAGTAATGATCAAATAATAATATTATTATTTTACAGTCCTCTAGCCTGCATTGCTTGAGATAAAATCTATTGATGTGTTTACTTTAGCAAGCAATGGCACATATTTTCTTGAACATTCTATTCCTCAAGGCTGGGCTCATCGAAAAATTGAGTGGAGCCTTGAGCTGTGAATGTATAAAAACTTGGGTGCCGTAATACTTCCCCGCTGAATATCCTTATAGATAGGGTCTCTTCTAAAAGGTTCTGACCAATCTACTTTTCAGAAGAGTTACGATATGCGTAGTTCCTTGATGCCATTGAAAGTTCTTTGCATACTGTGGATAGTGTAGTACATACACTGAACAAAAAGGTCAGACCATGTATGTGAATGGTCACTTACAAGAGGTTAAAATGGAAAATTATAAAACCAGCACAAAATTTGTTTACAAGAGGTTCTAATAATAGGCCTTTTCTTTGCCAAATTTGGTGCTTTGCACTGGTGGCTGCACTGACTTGGAGGTTCTACTGTATTCCTTTAAATGAGTAGATGTGGGACGTGTTTATAGTAGAGATCACCAGTAGTCAGTATGAACAACCACCAACACAAGGTATTTTTGGTTGTTGCTTATCGATGGTGTGATCGTTTGGTATTTTCCATTTTACTGACATAGGCATGTTGCTAACTAGACAGTATCCCAAAAATATATCCTTCCCTTTAAAAGTTAAGCCTAATGTAAACAGGTGTACTAATGGGTAGTATCAATAACAACACATAAAACTGAAGGATTGAAAATGCCATGACATACTGCCAGTAACATTGTTTATTGAACACTTCCATGCAATTCAAGTAACATCTGAAAACACACTGACAAAGACCATAAATTCTGGAAGGCCAAAACAGTGCTTGGTATTTTATGATAAAGGGTGAAGGGCTGAGGCAATTTGCCTTCTACCTAAATTTTTGAAAAAAAGTAAAAATTAATAAGACATGCAACTGTCCTGGATGAGAGAAATTTGAGAGCTGCTTGTCCTTGGACAAGCCTGGACTCGAGGTTTTTCAAGCCTGGGGTCAATTTAATAAAATGTTTGCTAGTGTAGTTATTGTTTTCAGCCTCCAAAACAATGGGTACACTTGTAAATGTTTTATTAAATTGACCCCTGAGTAAGTATTACCATCTAAAGTAGGTGACTGTTCCAGCCTAAACACCTACCAGGGAGCAAAATAAGGAGAGTGGTGGTTGTCGACTTTTGTTAGAGACATTTGCAAGGGTATGGCTATGCCCACAGTTACCATTTTTTTCTGCTTGATATGAGTGGGAGAAAGGAAGGGAAGCAAAGATTAAAAGATTAATGTGAATACTAAGAACCTATAAGAAACTCTGCTGTACAGTAACTTCATCCTGTAACTTAGTCACAAAGCATCTGTAATAATAATATGAAAATTTGATTGGCAACATTATAAATTTGACCTTGGGTCACTTAAACCTCATATTTCGGAGTGTCATTAATGGCTGAAGATTTCCTGGTGATTAGAGACATAAGCCCAACATGTTTTAGTAAAACACAAAATTAATCCATGAGGAGTTTATCTTAAACCCTCTTAGGTGAAATCACTGGCTACTTTTCCCAGGTGTTTCTTGGTGTTGTTGAAACTATAGTGCTGGTTGGCAGTTATGATGCTGGAATTGTTCATAGTCTTTTCATTCCATCATGTGCATGCCATTTTGGTGGATGCACCATCTGTAACATCAAGAAACTAAACACCTACCCTCCAGCACCTACTTAAAAATATTAATGATGGCTTTGTTTTTTCCACAAAACCTTGCCAACTAATAAAGGAGCCTGAAAGCCGTTTTTGTCTCATCAAGCAAAGCTCCTCCCCAACAAAAAAGGAGCCCAATAGCACCACATAATAAGGCAACCTTGGATGCTTAAAACGAAGACAAAAAACTTGAAAATTTCAGAAGGTTAATGATGAGGTCATTTTTGGAAATTCCGACTGAACATTCATACAGCACTGACTCGCAGGTTTCACCCCACTCAGGGGTGGGAACAGGGTGGTACGTCAGCACTTTGTAAATAAAAATGATACACAAATGTCAAGTAACTTTCTATTTGAAATCATGGCTTACAACCATAAAGTTTTAAGGTGACTGATACTAGACGTGTATTATTCAGTACCTTTGAAAAACGTTCCTCAATAATAATTATTAAGTGTCAGAAATCTTCATTCGAGTTCTTCTATGGCGGCGAACTCATTTTCAAGTTTAAGTTTCTTTTCTTGCCAGTTTTCTATTTCAGCTGTCAACTCATTTATTCGTCGAAGACTACCATTTGCCTTTCTGTCGATCTCCTCACACTCTTTGACCTTCTTGCTCAACTCATCTTCCAACAATTGCAACTTCTGCTCATAGTCTTGTTCTCTCTCGTTCGCCATGGCGTCTTCCATTTGCATCTTGTGAAGATTCTCTCCAGCGGTCTTTATCATCTTTTCTAGCTCAGGTATTCGATGCAGAGCTGTATCCCTACGAATTTCGGTACGAGAAAGCTCGTTCTCCATAACGGTCAGTTTTCTCTGCGCGTCGTTCAAACGCAACTGAGCGTTTTCGGCGGAAGATTGGGCATCTTGTACTTTAGTTTCGATGGTCCTAAGCTGTTCATCCGTTTCTACTTCAGCATAGCTCAGCTCTTTCCCTCTTTCACCTTCAACCTCAGCCTTCTCTTTCAACTCTTTTAAGGTCTTTTCTTTACCTTCTGTTTCAGACAACACCTCCTTAAGTTTTAATTGCAGTAACTGAATTCGTCTCTTGTACCCAGCAGCTTCATTCTCCTTCGCAAAGGCCTCCAGTTTCACCTCTTTTAGCTTGAATGTCGCATCTGACTCCCTCTCTTTCGCTTCCTCTGTCTTGTCCTTCACTGCAAGCATTTTCTGTATCACGTTCTCGACTTGCGACATGATTTACGCTTAGCTGTTTCTTCGTCTTTTCGCCAACAAAACAACCGTAATCACACCCTGTTCACAGCACCAGACAATGCTCCAAAGAGCATGACCCGCACGGGGAGACCACTGACAACTTGCAGTTTCACACCCCTCCCCTTATTCTTTCCAGATTTTTCCAGAAAAAAAAAATATATATATATATAACAATGAATTTGTTTCAAACTCTAACTACTCTAAAGTTATTAAAAATAATTTTATTTTTCCTCTTCTTTTTTTGCATAAGAGAAAGTCTCAATCGAGTTCCAGGGCCCCACTGCCTCTTAGCTGAAGAGCCTGAGACGAGATAATGATCGTGAAATGTGATTGGCTGAAAATTTTGGAGAGACGAAATTCGAACAGTTCGGTGGAAGCGACAGATCATTCGGCAGTCACATCTTTTGTGTTCCTACAACTGTTTTCAGTTCACATAATTCCACCATGAAATCAGTGGAAGTCTGAAATACTATTGTATTTTTTTTAACTGTAACGAGGGCAGGAAAGGGAGCTGTTGTAACTTTTGGGTCCGAAACAAACCTTTGTCTTCTTGTAGTAAACAAGGACCCGTACCGGGCTGAGCCTGCCAAGGCTGTACTCTACATAATTATTGGAAAACTGAGCGTCAGAATGGGAAGAAAAAGAAAACGAGGACAGTCAAAGCATGATTGGGGAATTCCAACGTCAAGGAAACAGAAAAAGAAGAGAAAAATTCGAGGAAAGATTTTTAATCGTGGAGTAAAAGCAGAAAAGCAGGGCGCTTATTTGATAAATTCCATGATGGAAAATATTTCTCTGGAAACATCGACCTTGCCACGTGAAAGACATCAACAAGATTCAACTCCTCCCTGCTGCATCAATATTCCTGCAAAACAAGTTTCGAAGAAACCGAGGCTCTGTGGAGTAAGCAGCTTCTTTATTCGCCTGAAGAGTTTTTCAGGCATTTTTCAGCGTCCAACCCGTTTCAGTTCAGTCCGAAATGTTTTCCTTTTATTGGATTGGTTGAGACAAATCTTTGGGTGTGGATTGCAGACACTAGGAAAGGTTAGTTGAACGTGATCATCGTCACCATTAATTGTTCTCGTCATGTTCTCCTACAAATATGATGTTAAACAAAACAATGTATTAAGTTTAACTGCAGTAGTAAAGATGTTCCCTGCTAGCCGCGGGAGGGGGGGGGGGGGGGGTGGAGAGGCCTCTGCTAGCAGTGAAAGTTGTCTTCTGTCTCCAGGGCCGGGTTCTTCAAAGCGGGGTTAAGATAACCCAGGGTTAGTGCGAAATTTTAATTTAGATATAAAAGCTTGCAAAGCAAATTCCCTTTGGTCTGCAATTTGGTGATTGGATGCTCTTAAAATAATAGGAAAAATTATCGGGGAAAATGCCGTTTAAACGAAAGAAATAAAACCAGGGTTAAAATTCGAACAACTGGGCCCAGCTGTTTGAAGGCTGATTAGCGCTAACCAAGGGTTAAATTTTTTACCCTGGGCCCAGTTGTTCGAACGCCAGTTAGCGCTAACCCAGGCTTCTTTTTCTTTTCATCGAAAGCACTCTTTTGGATAATTTTCTATATTTTTTTAGAGTATCCAATCATCAAATTGTAGGCAAAGAGAATTAAACTGAATTTGTTTTTTAAGCTCTCATATCTGAGTTCAAATTTCCCACTAACCTTGGGTTATCTTAACCCAGCTTCGAACAACCCAGCCCAGGTTCCTTTTTCCTTTGTTCAAAAGAATTTTCCCAGATTATTTTCTCTATTCTTTTTAGGCCAGCCAATCATCAAACTGTAGACAAAAAGAATAAAACTGATTTTGCTTTTTAGGCTTTGAAATCTGAATTTTGCACTAACCCTGGGTTATCTTAACCCTGCTTTGAACAACCTGGCCCTGGGCTCTGGATGACAAAACATGAGAGTTACCTGTACCCTTAGTGGCTGAATATTTTGATCGTCTTCCTTGTCATGTCTCTTAAATGATAGGTGATTTTGAGTAAGAATAATATAAAATGTACCATTCAATTCCAAAACCACTAATCCCCCCGGGAATTTGACTGGAGTTTCCATACAGTGGGGAATTTGACCCAAAATGAGGCCCACCCAGTTGGGCATAATTTGACTTTTATCTCAAAACATTGGTCAGCATGGGAAGAAAAAGGATAATTTAATTAGTAATTCTTTCTTCATTCAGCATGTGCACCAGATTCACGGGTTCATTGCCACTGTATTCACTGTCTTGTAATGAACAAAATGCTGTAAGACAGTTTTCAGAGACTTGAAATAATTGGTTGTGTGTGGGTGGGGAATTCGACCATCTAAACTGCCAACATGATATGAGGGTGTTTAACCAAAATTTTTCGAAAAAGTCAAATGCGCGGGGATTTGCCGGGGGTGGGGGCATGGATGTTTTGGAATTAACTGGTACATAACACTAGGCTGAAAACCCATTCAATATCCCCCACTGCATGAGGAATAAAAGGCCAGAAATGAACATTTTAATGATATGCATGTATTGGTCTAACTAACTGTTGTGTTGTTTGTTATTGTTTATTGTGCAGATTCTTTTATCGAAAAAGAATATAACCATTAAAGATGGTGGAAACAACTCTCAACAAGTTATGAAGAGGATAACTGACCTAGAGGAAGAAGTAACATTTCTCAAATCTGAAATTGCCAAAATTATGGTAGGGTAACCTTTGATTTTTAACTACTACCTGTAACAATGATCACAGTGCTCATTTATCCCATTTAAAATGCAGTCTGATAATGGCATTTTCCTTATTTCTCTTAGAAGACAAGCTGCCCATGTGGAAATAATGCTGTTGAGTGTTCAACAACTAAAGAGGGATACATGGTACATAGTCTTTCCAAAGTGATAGCTCCTCCACCACCCCCTCCTCCTCCTGCTCCTCCTCCTCCTCCTCCTGTTCTGCCTCCACCTGCTCCTCCACTGGCATTTCTCAAGAGAAAACAGGTAATGCAGGTGCATGACTATAACAATAGTGCAGTAAAATTATGGTGGCCTACCATAAACTGCTGCTTTAAAGGCCTTAGCCTGCGAATACAGCTGTTTCTCCTATTCTCCTATTTCTCCTTGCCGCTAAGGACGTTTCACCAAGAGGAATGTCTGCAACTGAGCTCTGATTAGTTGACATAGTAGTCATATTGTTTTACCTATTGTTTATGAATGACAGATGTCAAAGACAAAATACTACAAAGGTCAAATGTAAATGTGGTGAATCTACTACAAAACATTCAATATTCCTGGAATATATTCTTCTTTAGAAAAAGCATCTGAGTTTTGCTGGAACTTGTTTGCAAAAGATCACAAAACGTTGACCATAATCGACCAGGAGAAACATAAAATCAAACAAGTTTACATTATTTGGAACCCCATGACTACAGGATTTATGATGTAAACATTGATTTACATTATCAGTATGAAATTTCTGTCGCTGAGTCACAGACGTTCCTCCTGGCAAAACATCCCTAGTGGCGAGGTGAGGAGAAACAACTGTATTCGCAGGCTAAAAGCCCTGGGCTTAAACATCTTTTGGGAGGGCTTACAAACAGACTGAGGGGTTTATTTCCGAGGGGGGTTTAACCCTTATAACAGAATAGGAAAGGCTCTTCAAAACAAGCTATATCAATGCTTGTCAAAATAAGTACTTTTGTATTAACTGTTTTTTTTTTTTAATGAAGCTTCAAAAAATATAATCGAAGTCATTTCAATACAAGCTAGAGGGGGCAAATATAGGAGGGGGGGGGGGGGGGGTTAATCGGATGTATTTTATCATTTACAGGTAGATGGGCGTACTGCCTATAAGCTTGGGGGACTTTTAAGAAGCAGTTTATGGTAGTCCACTACATGTAATGTATTAAAAAGTAACATCGTAATGATAAATATGTTTAATTTTATCTTAAGTTTATCGTTTTTTTTACAGAGTGGATCAAAGGGTGTGGACTCTAGTGATACTAAGAAGAAGCCAACAACTGCTTTAGTGACTTTGGAAGATTTGAAAAAAGTCAAGTTGAGAAAAGTTTCACCAAAGAAAAACAGATTAAGGGTCAAAGAAAATATTGAATCCAATACTGGGACTGATGTAAGTTTGAAGATTCAGCCCCAGAAACCAGAACTTAGGAAAATTAATCAAAGAAAGGATTTACCACAGTGTGTCATCAGTTTGAGGGAGATAAAGAAGGTCACTTTAAAAAAGAGAACGGCAGAAAGTGAAATTGATAAAGTCAAGTTGCGGTAAGCTTCAATATTGTATCTTGATCAGTGGCACATACATATATAACAGGGTGTAAAAAAGTTACTGGTACAGCTTGTCCTTTGGGCAAGCCGAAGCCAGCATTTACCAGCAATAGTTGCAGTTGTAGTAGCCTTATTACAGTCAAGCCTGGTCAAGCATAATAATAAAAATATTCAAAAGTGAATTTGTTAGTAGTTGTAGATATTTCAGATTCATCTCACCCACAGTAAATTAAATTTCTGCCAGCTCAGTTTTCTTGAATTTGATGTAAATTTCTTCAATAAGCAATTTTGTCCCTTCAAAGATTTTTCAGTCGGACAGAATACAGAGAAATCATCATAAAAAATTCACTGCCCATTATGCATGCAGGAATGCAGATTTGAATTTGATATTGGCTCAGTTTCAACAACTAGCAGATTTGTTTTCTCATTTTCTTATTAGGTGATTCATTAATGACACCTAAGGGGTCATGCGCAACCTGGCAGGACTGTAATAAATTTACATGAAGTCTTATAAAACAGATGTGTCTGTCACATGTTGGTGAGAGACATCCAGCTTGAAACTTATGTCTGTTTTTAGGGATTCTCTGAAGAGTTTCCATTTATTTTACAGAACACCTGAGGAAATGATCATTACAAGAAGTAAGCTACGAAAAGTGAACATTACTCGAAGCCCTGGGGGAACTCCTTTGGTTTCTAATAGAAATAAGGAAAATGGAACTGGTCTAACACCAATGATGACAAAAGCACTGCAGAGGAAATTCCAGGTAAATACGATTCCATTTGAGAATCCATTGATTTATTGGTAATCATCAGGATGATTCAGAGCTTATTTTATTGAGATGATGCACGAATAGTTTTTTAATAGTAATGTTTCTGATTTATAGCAGGCTCATCCTTATTCTTCACCAGATTCACCAACAGCAAGAAGAAGCAAGGTACATACTTGAGTTGTAAAGTGTAAAATGTTACATCTCAATTCACACATATTTACTAACAATAGCAGTGGCGAATCCAGGGGAGAGCCCCCCTTATTTTTGACCAAATGGAGGCCTGAAGGGCAGGAAAATTTTTTGACACTGTCCCCCCCCCCCCACCCCCCTCCTTATCTGAAGGTCTGGATCTGCCACTGCTACATGTACCTTTAGCTGTTTCTTATTAAAAGTCCAGTGATGTGTTCAAAGTGGAAATGAGATTTTAAGATGCTTATTATGTGTACTAATAGCTATCATATGTTGTTAAAATTCTTTCCATAATATAATTATTTTGTTATTTAGTTTTACTTAATACATGTATTGGTATTTTGAGCCACAACAATTTGCTGACTGTCCCCTTTGAATTTGATCAAGTTCAACCTAATGTGTCTCACTGTTGGGAGTGTTTTTCCTGAAAGCCCATTGGTAATGCCCCGCCTAAAATACCATAACTGAGAACAAAAGTCTCTCATTAAGGAAGTCTGGGGACCCACTCCCTTCAGAGGATTAACCCATTTACCCCTGAACGCCCTTAACCACTCTTGCAGATCCACGGCCCTTGCACTGCTTGTGACCCTATCAGTTTTATTCATCATAGGGAACTTTGACATGTTGTAGGATAAAGAGATCTTAATTTTGCATTAAAATGATCCTAAAATAGAGAGAAAGAAAACAGGCCAAGAAAAGTGAATGAAGATAGGGGAGGGGATAGAGAAAGTGAAAGGTACCAATCAGTAGGTTCCATACAGCTAATAATAGTCGTCATGTATAATTAGCAGTTATTATTATTATATTAATTGTTGATAAATGAATTTTATTTCTTTTCAGAGTTTTTCTCCAATGGCTGACTTTTCACCAAATACTCCAAGTCCTTTATTAATAAATAAATTTTAATTCTATGGAGAAGACAAGAAGTGATCAAAATCACAATTTTTATTCTCAGTGAAGTAATCAATTTTTAGTTTAATGGCTTTAAAAGTTCACATTTCAGGGTTTTTTATCAGGGTCTAATTTTTCTAGTCTTTGTAATATTCTTTTTCAATATTATTCTCTTTCAATCTGAGTATGATGTACCGTTTCATAAGTATATAGACCTATCAGATGACTATATAGCAGAATATTGTATACGTATACCAAACTAATAAATATTTTTCAAGGTCCCAATATTTTTATTGCCCCATGTACCTGTACGCAGTCAGATCAAACTGATCCCATGCACTGTACAACTTACTCCCCAAGTTGTACAGTTGCTCGAACTCTCCAACATCATATGTATAAGAATAATTACAATTACAGAAATGAAAAAATTAAATGAGATTTGAAATTAAAATTTCTTTCATACGCTCATGTTTATAATGCAAATATGAGAACTTTGATGCAATTAAACAACTTGAGTGCCTAAACAGCCATAAAAGTGGTGCAATGGAAAGCCTGGTTTAATAGCATGGTCCCTGTTCCGCCTGATTGGGACTGTCTTGCTATGATTCCTGCTTATCCTGTTCTGAGTCCATTCCCCAAACCTCTAAAACTGTTGTGTGTCTTTCATTTTTTTTGAGTTGGTTATTTGGGGGGGTGGGGGAGGGGGTAACACTGAAGACTTCAACTGAAGACTATTTTGTTCTCGCCCGAGGGAAGCTGAAACCGAGCCCAAGATCTAAGATGGCGGCGCTCGCACGTAACTTAAGGATAAATCAGTTTTTGAAAGTTTTTCAATCTTGTAGCGGTCGACTGCTCGTAACCCAGGCTTCAGAAAAATGCTTTGCAGACATCAAGTGCTCCCCACTGCGAAAAAGAGGTCTATTAAAACTGAAAGGAAGAGATACCATTAAGTTTTTGCAAGGACTTGTGACCAATGATGTAGAGACGTTCCAACTGGAAGCGGAAAGAAAAGCAATGTATGCTTTTTTCTTAAATTCTAGTGGTCGAGCATTGTACGATGTCTTCCTCTACAAACATCGCGGTACCGAGGAATCGCCGGCATTTTTCCTCGAGTGTGATGTGGGTGCAATTTCAGACCTGATGAAGCATTTGAAGATGTTCAAATTACGCTCTAAAGTGGATATTTCTCGTGCGGAAGATTGCGAGCCTTGGGTGATTTTTTCCCCTTCCGGTGCTGTAGATTTGCAACACCCATCAGCTCGTTCAGATATGCTGGTACTTGAAGAAGACCCCAGGGTAAAACTGCTGGGATTTCGAATGGTGCTGCCAAAGGGTTCTAGCCCCTGCGTGTGTTTTGACGATATGTATGAAACTGGAGATACTTTTGATTATGACGTACATAGAGCCAAGCTTGGAGTTTGTGAAGGGGTGGATGAAATACCACCAGGAAATGCGATGCCTCTGGAGTATAACATAGGATATTTAAACGGAGGTAAGGTGCACACCATGTGTCCAAAGCATTGCAGTCCCCCCCCCCCCACCTTAACATACTTGCATCTCCAACTATCCCTGTAGGGGGTAGTCTGGTTATCAGGTCTTCCTTAGGGGTTAGGGGAGGAGATTTGAGCAGGAAGGGGGAAGAGAAAAAGAAACTTTGTTTCCCTTTACTCTCTCTCCTTTTCACATCTCTCATCGCCCTTTCTCCCAGAAATGTCTGATCCTCAGGCCATGGGTTTTGATCTGACAGCCCCTTAAAGTCATTAAATGACAAAAGGTAATTAGGGATAGGGTTACTGGAGGTTGATGTTTTCCCCAGGAAAAGGTATTTAGGGGTTTGGATTTGGGACCTAAGTTGAGCCCCAGGAATGGGGGAAGGAGTGTAGGCAAACTCAGGGCACCTGGACATTAATAGGAAAGCCAAAGTGAAATTCGTAAATTGTAGAAGACAGCTTCATGTAAAATTATTGCTTCCAAAGAGGATGGCTCTTTATGTCAATATTTCCTGGGCATAAATTTTAAATAAATGTGTAATAGTTTCGAAAGAAACTCTGGTTTTTCATTAGCGGAGGAAGAAAGTAATAAAACACCAAGTGTTTTAAAAACAGGCGTTTGAATTTTTTTATAGTGGTAAAATGTTGACTTTGCATTGTCAACTCAATTGATAAAACCATGTTTCTGTCCCGCGCATTCCCTGTCGCCATCCTGGGGCTTATTATAGACAGGTGCATAAATGAGTGTAAAAAGTCTTTAGTAGGTAGTCTTTTTGGAAGTAGGAGAAAGGACTAATATAGTGTATGAGGAACCTTGATCTTAGTTAGGCTGAAGTTTTGTAATGAGATTTAGTTGTATGATGTTAATGAGGCTTATTACCTATAATTCTTGCAGTGTCTTTTCACAAGGGATGCTACTTAGGCCAAGAATTGATCGCAAGAACACACCATACTGGTGTTGTAAGAAAGCGAACAGTACCATTAAAACTAATGGATCCCAAAGCAGAGTCAAGTCATTTTGAGTCAGGTGCTCGGGTAAGCACATCTGAAGGGAAGGCTGCTGGCAAGCTTTGCATGGTTTATGGACAGTATGGGACAGGGCTCATGAGACTGGAGATGTTAAAGAAAGAAGAGAAATTTTATGTTAAGGATAAAGAGGGCAAGGATATAGAGCTTGTGGCATCAACTCCTCAGTGGTGGCCATGCAAAAGACATGAAACATAACATGTACTCTCCACAAGGAACCAATAATTTACATCACCTGTCAGTGAATGAAGTTCTCTGATATGGGATGGTTGGAAAATTCCCTGGCTGTCACTAAGAGCTGGCATGGGAGCCCGATATTTCCCCTTGCTACTATCAGCATGACCCTTTGACTGCTTACATGGAAAACAAGATGAAAATGGAACTCAAAAGACCTTCCTAGCTGTTTAATTCCCTGCTTGCTGATCGCATATACCCAGGAACTGTTAGTGACAGTCCTACACTATTAAAACTCATTACTTATGTCACAATACTGTAGTGTTGAAGGATATTTACAGTGTCTGCAATTTGGCATCCTTAAGTGTTGGCCACTTAAGGGTTGACAAGACAAACAAACAGTTCCTCAAGACTAGTAGATGAAGTCTCACTTGAAGTGCTGCATTTTTACACAGGGCATTACTCCTTCACGTCTATAACTAAAGTTACACCAATCTTATTCTTTATACTGTCAAATGATGAATCAATTATTGACTCATTTACAGTATAAAGATGATGTCTGCTTGTCTGTTTTAGTAAAATAATGTGAATGTTCCATTTCTGGACAGATAGAATAGCTTTAGTTGAAGTCAGTGTTCTTGTAGGATGGTATCCAAAAAGGTTAAAACAAAACCCTCCAAATCCATAACTGACTTGCAGTACTATTTTTGAAAAAAAGGATGTCAGAGTAGTCCAAGACCTGTAGAAATTATTTTTGATGTTAACCCAAAGGAAACTAACAACTTCTAAGGAATTCTGTTGATACAATATTTACTCTCTTCTGCTCTTCAAAGTAGAGATCAAGCAGCCTTAACTGAAACTGCCTTTCTACACTTCAGAACCTTGGCATAACAAAATTCCTAAGTATTGGGATTATGTTAAGTTTTACAGGGTTACATTGTATTAGAATCCTGTTCCATACTTACCTGGTGTCAAGTATATATTTTTATATATTTATTATCATTATTTTTTTCTCTTGCTTATGTCACTTTACTGCTAGTAATACAAAGTCATGAAAATCTCCCCAATTTTGGAAAAAGGAGCCCCACATTGCTTTGGGTCCATAAGAAATGCATGTCATTTCTGTGGTCCTCATCCTCTAGAGGTCTAAGCTACCAAGCCCAAAGTGTCCCCCCTAGATTTTAGTTACAGGTGTGGTAGATATTGGCCAGTGCACCAATCCCCCTCTCCTCCCTGGCTCTTTTTCTATCTGCCAAAAGAGAAGGAGAATGACAAAGTGACTTTACGATAACTTAAATGTTTGCTGCAAAGAATTGAGCTCTCCTTTATGGCAGCAAGTTAGATACCCAGCTACTCTAGCTAATAGTTGGGATTGTAGGTAGATCTGACAGAAATACAGTTACAGTCATTTGGGCTTACAAGCCTAAATACCCTTAAGAAAAAAATAAAATGACCTGATTCACCTATAATAGTGAATGGCCAGTAAAATTATTCAAAGATGAAAAGCTTTCTAAAAATGAACACCAAAATATCATTGACTATCATGCCATCTTTACAGCCCCCTTGTTGTTTATCTCGATGACTTTCAATGCTCTGAGAACCTGAAAAATAAAACCAGCAGAGACAAAAAATAACGCTATGATCATTACTTTTCATTACATGTACCTCCAGGCCAAAAGGCCTTTGACGACAATAATATTGTTGATCTCATTGTAAAAAAGTTTGTCACAAATAGTTGAATTTTGCTGCATGCCAAGCCCATTTTGGCCACAGTGTTAAATAATTATCTTTAATGATTTTGAAACTCTGATTTTCCCATAGTAAAGGTTAAGGATTTAATGTGCCTTCTAATGATTCATATCTCACTGAGGAAGAATTCAGCTGTATGGCCAAGTGATCAGAGTGGTCAGTGGACTTGCAATATGGTAGTCTGGCACTGACCTTTAGCTGGATAATTTTTACTCCTGGTCACCCTAGCCAAATGGTTTGCAAACCTCTAGCTACACAGCAAGCAGTGGTTTCTCCAGGCCAGACTTAACATCCAGTCAAGAGAAACCACTGCACTCAGGGTAACCTCTAGCTGCCAGCTGTGTTTCTCAGAACCTTCTGGTCCCAGGTGTTCAAAAGGTGGCTAGCACTATCCGATGGATAAATCTCTATCCAATGGATAAGGCAGCGGATAAGTATTTGGGAAACCAGTTAGGAAACCAATAATAATAATAATTATTGGTTTCCTAAATACTTATCTGCTGGATAGTGATTTATCCAGTGGATAGCACTATCCAGCGTTTGAACAACTGGGGCCTGATGTTAACTTACACATTTTTAGAAGGGCCACATGAAAAATACTGGGTCACACATAATACACTTATTAAATAAACACATATTAGAGTAAGAAGAGACGACCATTTTAACAAAACCAAGTGCGCATGAATACAACCAGTATTCACACAGTCATATTAATTTTGGTATAAATGGCATATCTACACATAACAGGCGTAGCATGCAATCCCTACCGATCTGTATCATAGCTGAATAAAAATAGGCAAAAAAGTATCATTCTCAAATTGATTCTCACATAATGATAAGCTTTGACGTATCATTAATTGTTTGCCAAAGATATAAAAATGTGCTGTAAATTAAATCACCAAATACTCACCCCACGTAAGGAACTGGAAGGAGGAGGAAGGGGTCTCAAAGACCAAAAAGATGGTAATTTCTAGAGGGTTAGACGGTCATGGGGAGGTATCAGTGGTTATTTTCTGGAACTTTGCATTAATTTCTATTCATTCAGCAAGCCAGGCAGAAAAAGATTACCTTTAATTTTGCTTCTCCAGTTGCACCAGTTACCTTGAGCCCCATTTTTGTCATTTCTTTAGGAGTGAGACTAGAACTAATTATTCAAAATGGAGAAAAAATCAGTCAATTTGTTTGGTGAGAAATATAAAATATTAATATTAATATTGTAAATAATACGAATAATATATTCAGTACTGTAACTTGGAAATCAATGTGTGTAATGATGTTAAACGTTCATTGTAAAAACTATCATATTTAGTAACAGTGCTGTGTTGACCAAAACACACACAGCAATACATGTACCTGTTTTTGTTTTTCTTAAAATGTTGAAAAAGGACCTCGTAAACCTAAAATAGTAAAATTGCAAATCTCTATAAGTACATGACAGAATAATCAACCCTTGATTTAATGAATTTATAGCATGAATATTTCTTGTTTTGGGGGGTCATTAATGAGAATTTAGAGGTGTCTTGTTTCAAGCAAAGTTAAAGTTAACCTTTTTGGCGATTGTAAAAAAATTGCAAAATTAAAGACCGGAAAATAAGAATCCCCATGAAATTTAAACACGCGAATTTTAATACCCATATAAAATTCAATCACAGAAAAAAATAATCTACATTTAATAACAACACCATGATAATTATGTATCAACAAATTCACAAATTATTTAGTGATTTGCCTGGCAAGTTTCATTCTGTATCTTCTGTTGTGAAAAAACATTAATTTATAAACTAAGATTTCGCATGAAGTATAGAATCTCGCTATAATCTTCATGTTCCAGTTTATCTAAAAGCTCAGACTTTTCAAAAAATAAAATGAAGTTGAGAACGCTTTAATCGCAAAAATAAAACCCCGCAAAATACTGCCTCTCCAAAATCACAAAATTAAGTACCAATAAGATACTCCAGTTTGGCATATGAAACCATTCATCAGCTAGATACCTATACCTTGTTGACATCTGCCAGTTTCACTCGGCCTCGCACAAGGTCTGACACTGACAGAAATTCTTTTTCATCTATTGCAATAAATTCCTTTCTTCCTCTTGAAACAGGTTTTGTAACAGTTTCTGAAACAAAATGATTCGTGTATATTAACAAAGTTATTGAGTGTTAAGATTTTAAAAACTGATAGATGCATCAATTGTATTTTACATTAATTTGTATCTCTTGCATGTACATGGTTTTGTATAAAAACTGCAGTACCTAGTTGAGGTTGTTTTCCTCTAGTTTGATCAACGGATGTATTGTTCTCTTTGTCTTCATCATGGACACTCTGTTCTGAACTTGTTGTGTCTATTTAAACAACATGAAATCTTAAATTGATCAAAGACAAATGGCAAAGACTACAAGACTTGGTACATCATATCAGTTTGATTTCTGCATTTACATACCTATTCTTAAACGTGTTTCTAGTGCTCTCAAAAACTGCTCATCAGCGTTTGAATCTAAAACCTGATAAGGCAAAAGAGTAAGAAAGAGTTAAAAAATTTATACCTTTTTCTAGAAATTGAAATTTAAAGTATTGTACTAGTTACAATAATATTGAGTCACTGTGTTACTGTTTCTCAGTTATGAAATAATTTTGTATCAATGAACCTTTGAAAATCTTTTATAATAGATGACATGTTAGACTAAGTAAACCTACTGAGAGTCCAGCACACTTTTGCAATTGACGTAAAAGATCCTGGCAAGCCAGCATTTGATCCGTAAGAACGTCTTTGATTTCCTATTAAAACAATCACAATATAAATTACAAGCATGCACTTATTTAACCCAAAATTTTAAGATTTGGGTGAAGACAAGATGAGTGATGACAAGATGAGTGTAACTATTTGGTGTCATTGACAATCATTGACTCTAAAAATAAAAATGTAAATTAATTTTTATAAACAAAATTTTATACTTTGACAAACTTAGAATAATTTCAAAATACAAACATACCATTTTATTGCTACAAAACAAATAAAAATATTATTAACAGAGGGCACTATATATCGGGGTATAAACTTAAATATGTCACCCAGCTGTTACTGTCTCTGAATGTACAGAAGTGGTCAACTTTTTTTACTAAACTTTGCCAGGTTACACCACTGTACTAACAATCACGAGACTTAATATGAAGAAGTTATATTTCTTTCATAATTTTCTTTCGATTGATATATGACATACATGGAGAGAGGTCGTCCCCCTTTGACCTATTTTTCAAAAGAGCGTCTACTAATTCTATTAGGATTATTTCAGTCAAATGCACCCTGTATTCAAAGACTGTACCTCCTGTTTAGAGCAAATGCAGGATGCTTCTTCAGAAAGGCTCTTAAATCGTTGTTTGGCTTGATTTATCCTCTTCAACAGTTTGATGGGATTCAGCTGAATAATATATTAAAACCATTAAATCTTAATACCTTTAAAGGAAATGAATCAGTTGCTTCCTGCAACCAATACCTCAAAAAAAGGATTGACTGAAGTAGATTACAAAATATTTTGAAATAAATGTGTCATCATATTCATCAAATCAATTAGATTATGATATCTTTGAAAGGGATATCAATGTAAGATGAGGCTTCAATAATGTTTAAATGGATTAATTTCATAAGGTTAGAACAGCTTGATTCTCAGAAGATCTTAGGCACAAGGAAGTGTGATCCAGGTACCCCCAGTTTATCTGAGAACTAGGTTAATCCTTGATCTTTAATTAACCCAAAATTTTCAGTGCATGAAAACTGTAGCCCAGCCTTAGTTCTGTGGGCAGTATATAATTCAGATCATCCACACAGCACAGGATCTTTCATCAGACTGACATTTTCCCTGTACTGTTTGATTGTTATTGGTGTGCTTGTTTTTTATTGTTGTTGTTGTTGTTGTTTTTTTGTTTGACTGCACATTTTTTCTAAGTATATTCTGCAAAATTGTATCTTTAATCATTAATGTTTAATCACAGTTACACTGTACATCCTCAACTACATAAATGCAGGGCTTAGAGTACTGGCTGGTCAATTGACAATGTCAAGCCAGAGTGGGGTCTTGACAGGCCAAAAGCTCCACTCGCTGGTCACATGGAAAGATGATGCAAACTCTTATTCTTTAGTAAATACCCAAATCCTCACCTGTAAATCTTAGATATTTTTGTCTCTCTGTAAAACTTATGCAATCACATTCATTAAGATCATATTACAAAAGGATTAGTTCACTTTTGTTCCAATTTTTTGACCGGTCAGAAAATGAATCTTGACTAAGCAAAAATTTGTCTGGCCAGTCATCATGTCCGGCCACCATCTGAAAATTAGTTTGAGCTCTGTAAATGTAATTGATTACAGGTTATATCATCAACATACTTCATCTTGACAACTTTCTGAAAACTGCTGAGAGAACTCTGTCTCCAGTCTGAGGGAGATGTAGTTCAGGTCTGACTCAGCCTTCTGAAACTGTGTAATTCAGAGAAAGACAACCAATACAAATTGATGATGTAGGTGATGGAAGTGTCTTGTTTAACATAATTAAAAACATGTGCAAGAATGGATGCTTGAAAATGACAGAGTAATGAGAATAATTCAAATAATGTAGGACAACTGTTTAAGCAAAATTCGGGTTATGTTGTATGTGTTGAAACTGAAAAATTAATAAGTATAACAAAGCATAGATGACAGTGGATAAACAACAGAACATAAAACCTTCAAATTTTGAAGATTTCTGATTCAGAAATAAAGCAAAATTTGCTACATTCAGCTTGTCCATTTCTTGCAATACTACAATACATTGATTACAGCAGAATGTTTTAATTTAGATTCAGAGATGCAGCAAAATTTGCTACATTCAGCTTGTACATTTCTTGGGATGATACAATACATTGATTACAACAGAATGTTTTAATTAACAGTTCAAATTATTGTTACTTTTGCATAAATTCCAGCAAGGAAAAGAATTTCCGGGAGGAAAGACTCCAGTGCAACCATAAGGATCCATATGTATATTAGGGCACGTTTACTTTTCAACTTAAATTTTTTTGTATTTGGCGCCAAAAACTGTCTCAAGCAAAAACAACTTTTTGTATTTGTATTAACAGAACACAGAGGAACAGAAAGCGAATTGACAGTATAATGAGCATAAAATTTGTGTTTCAAGAGGGATCGAGTGGAAGTAAGAGAAAAAAAAGCTGATATTACCAAGGCTTCAAGCTTGTCTACCGCAGGCTCCATGTCAACCATTTGCAATTCAACCACCCGTTGTGTACGACACACGAAAAATACTACTTGGACCCAGGACCTATCACCGTTTTGACGAGACCTTCCGTTTAGCTTTTCAGGGAGGGTTGATTAAAGAAAAAATTTCCTGCGAAAAGGCCCATTATTAGATGGCACCCACCCCCTTAGGAAAGTAATTTACTGGCAATCGTGGTGCTCCGCTACAGTTGATTAGCTCTGAGTTTCCATTAGTAGTGAGTTTAGAACGGATAAGTCTTCTGATTTCAAGTCGTCAAGACGCAGTGGCCACGGAAGAAAGTGTGCGACGGTCCTAATGTTTAAACCTGAAATATGGGTTCCTTATTATATTTTAATTTCAAATCCAGCCACTTCTGTTGCGTCTACTTAAGTTTAAAGGGTTACTTCAGAGGATTATACCAAAACTTGTTTTTGACAAGAAAATATTCTGCGGCAAAAATAGCAAGATTTCTCAAGATCTTTAGAAAACTAGCCGTTCATGTGTGGTAGCCCTACTGCCTGTAACAGTTCCCCTGTAATCAAATTGTGTAAATACTTCGTCATGATTGCGTCACTTTCACATGTTCGTCATTCGTTAATGACGTCATTATGTCCTCTGTTATCTAGATCCTGATGGTGAAGCTAAGCTGACTGAACCAATCAAAATTCGAAGCAAATACCTTTTGCCAAGCGTCTCTTTCACTTTGTGGTTGGGCCAGTCAATGTTGGCCCTTACAACATCGCCCTCTGTAAAGTCAGCCGATTTGCGACTCTTATGTTCCCCTAGCCTGTTCCAGGCGTTCAGATAGGTACAGCTTAACTCGCTGCCCACTTACCGCCGCGCTCTACCGTATCTGGACGCCTGGAACAGGCTAACGTTCCCCATAATGAAATTTCTTTTCTCCACATTTCTTTTCTTGCACAAGTATTGTTTCCGATTTCTCTTGGAACTAACAATTGTACCTTGAGAGACTAAAAACAAAACTAAAGCAAAATTTTGTGAGAAAACAAATTGCATTATTGGGAACTTGAATGTCGCAGATTTTCCTTTCCAGAATGCCTTCCCGAGAATGCTTCGAACTTCGCTGCTCCAGGTAATCACGCGCGTCGTCTCGCAATACGCTTCGAACTAAAGCGCCTGTTGCAGAAGTGTTTCCGGCTTCAACGAGTTCGAGGAAATCACAATAGTTTTCGTTCTCAGACTTGTTCGTTTCTTTTATTTCTAATACTTATATTATAATATTAATTTCATAAACATTGTACAATGGACGAACGCTTGAGTGACTTGTATTATATACAAAACGAAATGCAGTGCATGTTGTAAGTCCAAAATACTGAATACGGAAAATAACCTACACCAGGAGCCTTCCGAGCGAGGGCACAAGAAAGCCTAGACTAGCTTGCTTGCGTGTAAGCTTCCAGAAGCTATACTACAACTCCTCTCTTGCTGCTATTATATTAGTGGAAAATACTTTACTCTTTCACCGCGATTACCCAGTTCGATAAAAATGGTCAATCTTCCTCGCTAGAATATTCCCATACAATTCTATATTTGTTGTTTAATATCAACAAAAATCTATCTATCTATCGAGTTAGCTTTCGCAAAGACTTACTGGGGACACACCGTTCAGCTATTAGGGAGCTTAAGCAACGACGACGGTGACGGCAACGAGAACGGCAAAAAAGCAATAGGTTTATATTGGCAAAACAACAACTTTGCACGTGCATCACGCCTTTTTGTACATTTCTTAGCCGTCGTTGCTTCGACTACAACGTGAAAGTGCCTAATTTCACGTTCTGTCGAAGACGGGAAAATAAGACAACAACTCTCCTTTTCTTTTCCTCAACTTTGGTACAATCCATTAGAATTCAACTCTAAAACAATTTACCAACTTTTCCGTGTCCCCAGTAACAGTCCCAGAAGTCTTTGCGAAAGTAAACCCGACCCAGTTCCGTTCTCGTTCAAGATGGCTGGGACGTCGTCTTTGGTATCCGCATGATTACTGAGTCTTCTCAAATATGGCTTGGCTTTTAAAGTCCTCACGCCTGTACACGTTCTACAGGCATCCCCTTCAGCGGGAAAATTCACTTGTAAAATAATAAATTAATTGTGACTCAGTCTTCCATTCTTTATAGAGCTGGGAAAGCCGAAGGTGTATCTCTTTGACAGTCATTGTCCTTCCCAGTCTTCCTCAGTGTCAGTATGCCTTCTTAAACCTTTGTAGCGCTTTGACACATTCGCGATTTTCACATATTAACGGGTGTTCACTACACGGGCAATCTGAATTTACTTTACAGAGACGCTTGAACACTCCAGGGCACTGAAACAAAACAAACGCACACGAGTGAGCCAAACCATGATAAAAAAGGTTTTCCCACTCCTTACTCTATACATATTTCATACATAAGATACTGACGAGGAAGGTTTCTTTGAAGATCAATAGATTTTATTTTTAGGGATTGTTTCCAGTAGTTACTGTTCCGGTCATAATGTCGTTTTTTTTTCCTTTATACTAAGCCGACACGGAAAAATGAAAGTCTCGTGAATAGTTTTGTAGGTTAACTCCCGTTGATAGCAGTGTCGCTTGAAATTCTAACTAAAGCAAACATAAATCAGTTGATAGCCAGGACTGACTTTTGTAAAACTATCTTTTATTTATTCCTCCAAAGTCGAACTACCTGGCCTTAAACAAGTGTCAATATGTTGTGATATTCAACTTACTGGTTGAAGTGACATGATATGATGAGGACTTTGTCTCTCGCATCTGTTTTCACTATTGCAGGTAAGCGTCTCTTTGGCATTATGGTGGTTCACGCATACACATTCTGAGTCTTTACTACAGTTCCGGCCCTCAACTATAAAGCACTAAAAGAAATGTTAACCAGCCTTTCATTAAATACAATCAGTTGTGTAAAATGTGTCTCCATATCTACTGGCCCTAGCTTTTTTTAAGTTCACTACGACTGCATTAAAAAAAAGGAAAAGAGGAAGAAAAACTACCCCCCCCCCCCCCCCGCCCCCGAAGAGAAAAATTTAATTAGCTCCGTGCGAGGTTGGGAAAAAACACATCCGAGCTACGAGAGATTCATAAACGGGGCGCGGTGTCATTCAATAATTTGCTTTTGCGGCGTCACTCCACCACACCCTCACCTTGGCTTACCTTTTTTGCCTTTACACATTCGCGATCTTCACAGATTAAAGGTTTTTCGCTGCATGGACAATCGTCATGTACTTCACAGGTTCTCTTGAACACCCCGTGGCACTGAGAAAAAGAGCACTGTTGGTTAGATAAAGGCAAGGCAATTCAGTGTTACCTTAATTGATGTTCTCACCAGCTGCTTAGCACTGTGGCAATGGCTCATATCACTTCCTTGATATCAAACGGTAATTTGAAATTATTGTACGGCCCTTTGATTTCATGTATGATACTACCACTTCAAAGAGGACAGACGGCAAATTGTTGTTGCTCGAAATATCTAAAAGTCGTAACTGTTCATCAGTAGGATGCCTAAAATGTGTGCAATTCCACAATTGGTTTCGTAACCATTAAATCCTGTACCAGTTGTAGAACATGTTAGGAGAAGCCACCCACATTGTGAGCACAGTTACGTAAATATGAGTTCCCTTCTGTAAGCAGCCTCTAGCATATAGCAAATATAGACCATTTCTAATTCCCCCTAACATAATCCACCCCCATCGGAAAGTACAGGCTCTTTCTTCATTAGGCATCGTATTGATATAAAATACCCGGACGAGGGGATCGAAACTGTAGGTACGGTAGTTAAGGAGAACACCGGGCGGTTTTAAATTTGTTTCAACTCCTTCTTATACACTGGGTGTACCGGCCGAGCACCCTGTAGGATCAGAATCATAGATGATCCAGTGCGCCAGCCACTGAGAACCACTTTTTGTTGATCAAAATAGTTAAGTTTAGTTTACCTTACTTTATTGGGTAATACACAGTTTATCAAAAGCGATAAATACTCAATGAAGTATAAGGGAAAGTCACGAAGGGGGCACTCAGACCCATGCGACGCGCCCACCCAAAGGAATACAAGTTAATATAAACACAAAACAGACATATTTAAACACGCACCGGTTGCTTTCTTATGATATCATCAAGAAACACTGATCTCTTGCATTTTTTCTGCCAGTTACAGATCAGCGTTCCATTATGGCGGTTCACGCAAGCACATTCATCGTCCTCCATACAGCGCCGACCCTTGACTCTAGCGCACTGAAAATTAAAAAATAAAGGAGCAACTTTGACAATAGATCTTCCTCCACTATATTTTCTATAGAGACACTAAAAATCGTGATGTATTACTTCATTTAATTATTTTCTTTTTAGTACGCCTCTGTAATAATATTTATTTTTTCATCTAACGACTTTACTTGGCCCCTCATAAACATCGGTGTACATCTGTAAACATCCGTTAGAAGGGATGAAATGCATATCGGAAGTCACTTCTTAATATAAAGAAAGTTTATAATTTGCGCTTTAGTCCCACTGTAAATAGGTTAATTGGGAGGGATCATCTTCCCTAATTCTCGACAATGCCAACGCCCAGTTTAAAGGCTAACGAAAGGCCCTCTCTCCTCAGAAGAGGCCACTTTGTGTCGTGGGGGGGAGGCTATGCTATTCTTGTTGGGTACCCAGCGGTAGCCTATGCAGAGCAGAGAGCGAAAGGCCTAAGCTTAAGCCACATAAAGGGCATAATATTAGTAGACTGTTACTTAAACCAGTTGTAGTGACAGCTATGAATACAACCATTATACATGTGTAATATAACTGCTTAAGTGACACGTCTTTTGAACAATGAATCTTAGTATAGCTTACGCCTGTGTGGGCTGAAGCACTTATGCTATTCATTCACCGGATGCAAAAATACCAAAGTACCTTCTCTCAAATATCTGCATGGCACTTCAGGACGCTCTTGGGGGGTTATAATGGTTTTAATACCGAAACAAGCGATGAAAAGAGAAAGAAGGTTAGGTTGTGCCAAGTTATTTGAGTATTGACAAGGTACGATATTCATTCGACCCAAGGTGAAAAAGAGCTAAGCTGAAGGACACTGTCGGTGTTCTCTTCTTCTGTTTACAGGAAAAAGCCACGCAAATGATTTTGCGGCAAGAGGGAATGTTTTGCAGCTGGCCTAATAATATATTTCTTTCTTGTTAACGGGGGAGCAGTTCACATAGAACCACCTCTCCATCACAGTCTAAACTGTGGCCAACGATCGATGGACCACATCTTAGGCACTTTCAAGCAAGCAAACGCAGTCCCAGGTTAATACCTGTAATTCGCATTTGCTTTCACATTACACTGATAATTGAGCATCATTAATATTACTTCCAAACAGGAAATGCAATTCAGCCATAACTATTCCCACTTGCAAATGAAAGTTTTTTAGCTCCTCTGCAGGCAATTGTGTTGAAAAATGTCCAGAGCTTTTTCTAGGCATCCCGTCGTCTTATAAACCTATATGACCTTTTTTCAAACGTTGGACAGTGTTATCCGATGGATAAGTATAACGGAAACCAATTGCGTTATCCACTGAATAGATTTTTATCCGGTGGATAGCGCTGTTCAGTGTTTGAACAATCAGGGTCAGAAGTTAAAATTACTCCCCAGAAAGCGGCACATCTCGAACCACACTGACTGACCCCACCTCGCCACCCCCTCCCCCATCTCTTTTCGAGCCCTCAATACAACGCAGAAATACAAAGATTCGATGAACTGGCTAAAAAATGGATCAAAACTGAACTGTAAGGAGATCTGCTAGAAATTGGAGGCTGGAGAAACTGGTTAGAAAGTCTCTTTGTTTAATGCTGAAGAAGGTGGTATGTTAAGAGCTCCGCGCTAACAGAATCTGTCATTGATCACCTTGGACACGTAATCCTTTCCTCTTAATTAAAATCGTCCTCTCTCGAAAGCACGACAATTCCGCTATAAAAAGAAGTTCGATAATATAAAAAAAAACTTGAGCATATTAACTACACTACAGTGAAGTGTTCCTCAAAATATTATGTGCATGGCTTATGCTTGTCCATTGTTATGCCACAATAAGGGTGGGGGTCTAACATCGATAGATACAAAAACTGAAAGCCAGCATGAATGTCTTAAATGTGCACTTGTACCACTGGAAAGAAATGGTCCTTCACTTTCATTTAAAAATTTACCACTGTAGGATCTCGACGTGCACAGAATTCTTAAGTTAGACGTACCACGAGCTTTGCTTCGAAGGTTACATTTAAATGTCGTCCTTTCTGAGTGGTACGCTTTAATGAATATATGTTCATGAGGAAAAAAGAGAGGAAGTCCGAACTGCAAGTGCAATCTTAATAATCACAGAATTGTCGAATAATATTACGTCACAAGCGGAAGTTAAGGTCCATCAAACACTCGAGAGATTTTTTGTCTCATCTGCTATACACAGAAACTTTAGTCGAGTTCTTTTGAATCTCGTGTCTCGGCTGCTCCACGCTTTGATTTTAAACCGCATTTGCCAACGTTTAAAAATTTGAAAAAGTATTCCTTCTCTTGTTTAATATTTTACGCCGTCAATCCACGGCTTAGACATACGGGTGACCTGTCCACCAGCATTAATTTAACCACAGGTTTACATTGTACTACCTTCCCATACAAGGAGCACCTTTTTACAAGTATAAATGACAAGTAACATTAGTGGGGAATCATTTTTTTTTCCAATTACCATCCCTCACCAGATATTTATGACCTATTCTTTTTTTCTCTGGCGGTAGGCTAGAAAATCAAAACCCCCTTCTTAAAAAATGTTAAGTTACCGTGAACGTAGGCTGGCCAAAGAAAGATCGGAACTTGAAAAACCTGTTCTGTTCCTCAAAAAACGATTTAAAAAACGTGACCTCTCTCCTTAAAACCTCCGGTAGCACAAGTAGAATTAATGCTCAAGTTGATTATATAATTTGGCACTTGCACAGAATTTCGGATTTCCTCGGCAGACACGGAAGTTCCAACTCTATTCTAATGGGCACCTAAACTAGACCCTAATAACCAGTAAGACTGGCTGAAGCTGAAACACTAAAACGGCTCTTTTACTGAGTTATGGAAAGCTGTATAAAAATGTGACGTATGAATAAGTGTTCTTTGATGGAAGAAAAAAAGTGTCTTTTCTTATTTTCTCTCTACTGAAAGTCAGTGTAAAGTAGCAT
Source organism: Porites lutea (assembly GCF_958299795.1). Classification (NCBI taxonomy): domain Eukaryota; kingdom Metazoa; phylum Cnidaria; class Anthozoa; order Scleractinia; family Poritidae; genus Porites; species Porites lutea. The sequence goes on from NC_133211.1 coordinate 10,430,060, forward strand.
TTAGCTAGGCAATATCGTGGAAGAATTATTCATACTGTTGGTATGATCAACACACAGAACACAAAAGTTCCTGATTCCCTTCAAACGCTCATTTGAAATTGACAAAAGATGGGTGTACCCGCTGAGCCATGACTTCAATAGACTAAGGTCAAAGTTAAAAAAACGTGACTTTGCTTCTTAAGTACTGTTATAGGAAAATCAAGACAAAATTGGCCGGTTTCTGGTAAAAACGACCGAAAGGGTATTTCAAAACGCTTTGAAGTCTTTCCTGGGCACAGAAGTATAAAACCAACAAACTTCTTAATTTTATTCATGTTGACCTTTTAGAAGAATGGCCTCTTCATCAATTTTTTTCTATCAGCTTTTGAGGAAGTATAAAGAGCAGTTGTGTTTTATTGATTGTAATTCAGAAGCGAAGATAAACGAGACAGAAACAGAGTAGAGTAGTCTTTTGTGAAGCAACAATAAGCTCTCTACGAAGAGCGTAAGTTTCCAAAATTAATACACGATACGACCAACAGTTAAACGAGAATGTGAGCCGCGGGCAAGCATATAGAAACTTAACAGGCAGTCGGCAAGAAACGAGCAACTTTCGAGCAGATATTTTGCGAAAAAGAAAAGCAAAAGGAAATTGTTATGTTATTACGACAGTGTATTTATATGTTTTTAGTGAAGAAAATACGTCAAACTTAGTAAATTTAAGTCGCTATTATAATCATAAAATAAATTGATAAATAAGTGAAAGCAACTTACGTGAACTTGCTGTCCGTGTCGACTGTTATTTCGAGCTGGTCTGCCCTCATTCAAGACAACCAGGGTGAAAAGCATCAGGCAAAATAGAGTTTTCGACGTCTTCATGGCAGACCTTTTTCTAAACTGAAACAAAAGGTACGGGCAGTATTTATTAATTGCCCGAGACAACACCCTATTTTGACCCTCATCATTGTCGCAATTGACATATTTGAATTTACTTAGAATACAACTTTACTCCCGATGGCAGGGATAAGCCACAAATATACAGAGGGTCAAGCTCTTTAACTCCTTAGCGGTGACAGGTGTAATCTGACATTCTTTGTGAACACCTCATATGGAAAAAATAACGCTGGAAATGGGGCAAGATCGCAGGGAATACATTGGCAAGTGTCATTAACTTGCAAAGGCACAGTTAAGGGTTTTGCTCTCTTACGTGGTCAGCAAGGGTAAATTGCATGACTTAAGGCTTTTCTGTTAGGTGCAAAGTGGATTTCAAGTGGTATTCAATCAATATTTGGCATAACAAGATCATTAAGGATGACGACCGTCGGCTTGTTGTCAACGGAAATTGCGAACACGAGCGGTTCAAAGCAACGACACGCGTTTTTCAATCAGCATGTTCTCACTCTGGACCTTTGCTGAAAGGAGATGAGACGTGTTGGCATTTAGTTTTTTTTTTAGTTAGCATGCAAGGATTTCGCACTATTGACGTACTTGTCAACATTCGGGCATTATCACGAAATCGTGACAACAAGTTATGAAAAGGTGCATAGCGCTGGGGTTTAGCCGTTGAAATGTAAACTTCATTAAAAGACTTGCCCTCAAGAAGTTTAGAAAAAAACAGTAACATTTTGCAAAAACTGTCAGCCCCTGATTAAACATTCTTTAAAAAAAGAGTTGTGTTAATTGAAGCGTCCACCCGAAAAAACACCCCCATTGAACTGAAAGACTGTTTTTTCTATAAACAAATCCACACTTTTCTTAGGCCAATCGGATTCTCTTCGGGTAAATATTTGGTTTTTTATATATTTTTTTTCGCAATAGGTGAGAATCGCGAGATCTAAGGCAAACATTTCCTCTTCTGAACATTTGCCTAGGAGATCTTATAGATCAACGTAAACAGAAGAAGTCTAGCAGATATGCTTTAAAAGTTCAGTCTCTCTCTTCTTCCAAGATAGTCAATATACAGTTGGTTGCCTTGAAACGTTGTACAGTGCGTAATATTTTTGTACTGATACACTGATACTGGGTCAAATAGTGTATGAAGTGTTAAACTGTTCATAAAATTTAATTTAGTGTCAATACAGGACTGTCTGAGTCTTAATGTGACATCTTTGATTACATCAATATTTTTCTGTGATAAAAACTGATAAAGCCGACCAGCCGGAATGTTTTTCTTGCATTCATTTGTTCGTTGTTGTTGTTTGTCTCAAGTTTACAAGTTTTTCTTTCAAAATCATCGAACTGATAAAAAAGAAGAATCCTAGCGATAACTGAAGAATGACAGAAAAGAAATCTTAAATGCTTCAAGATTAGCATTCTCTAAATTTGCTCCCTTACAAGTCATGGACCTATTGTCGTAATCGTCTCTGTACATTCCGCACCTAAATTGCATTAAACGGAAATAATAATAATAATGATAATGATACACCCGTAGTAACACGGACCGGACTTAAAACTAAGTTTTCCCCGTTTCTCGGCATTTAACATAGTGCACTTTGTGTTCCGCCCTGAGAAATCTTTCCAAACCGAGCGATTTCCGTACAATAACCGCTAAAACGGAAACCACTTCTCGACTCAAACGGCCAGAAAAGGTAAAGAGCTTAATATCTCAAAAAACTGTCGTGCCTTTCAACTCTTTAAAGTGGCCAAATAATCCTTGTCAACTCATTTGTCTTAACAAAACCATTTTTTCATGTAAAAAGAACGCATCTAAACTTAGTAAATGAGCAGTTTTGATAGCTTTTGAATCGTTAAGAGCGTTTTTAATCTTCCGGTTCAACATTATGTATCCCGCATGCATGTGCAGTTGGACTAAATTCAATTAATGGCACCTGTATCGTTGTCTGAAGACATCTTTGACTTCACATGGAATAGATACTAGTTTTAAACCATTAAAGAACTCAGGAACAATCAACTCAATACATAGCCGGCCCGGGGTCCGTTTCTCGAAAGTCCCGGTAACTTTTCGGGCCTGAAATCAAATATTCAAATCGAAGTATAATGAATAAGAGCGCGGGTCCTGGCTAGCAAACTACTCCATTTTGTTTCATTAACTGACAGTTTTATCACGCTAGATGCAAAACTATTGAAACCTCGATCTTGCATGTAAACAACAGCAGCTTTACGGGACTTTCGAGAAACGGACCTCAGGAAGCAGTCAGTTAATTAACCTCGGAAATCGAGTTCTTTGACTTTTATACTTCACCCGACTCGTAAAAAGTTAGTCACCCGCCTTTTTCTTCAGTTTCAAATGCTTTAGAATTGACGATATTTTGTGTGTGCGTATATTCTTCATTTCTAGTCTCGGGTTGTTTCTCTTGATACAGATAAGACATATTTTTTTGTTTACTTTGGCTGCTTCAAACTGTAAAAAGGAAAAACAAGTCGTCACCGAAGAAGGTACTGAAAAGATAATCGGGAAATAAGTAGACGATGACGACAGAGTTTTTTTCCTTTTGTTTTCTTTTGACTTAAATAATATTTTCCCTCTGTTTAAACCTAAGTTTATACAATGTGATTATTTTAATCGCCTGACCCCTCTTAATTTCAAATAGATGTGCCCAAAGTTTACAGATAGGTTGTATTTTCTTGTGTTAGTCTGAAAAACTGGGAAATATTAAATTATCCGAGAATTGGGTAAAATAGCCGAGATCGGCTCGTGACAAAGTTTACTTGTCTTCGCCCGTATTATCTTTCTCCGTCGCGTCAGCCAGAGATCATCCGTGTTGAATACACTTCCTGAGCTTTTGTTTGCGGTATATATGGTCATGCTTTAATATTCTCGAATCAGCTGTGAATAAAATCTTCACTCGAATATGCCTATCTATTAACACATGACCATATACAATTCGGTGCTACCTTAGGCGATACTCATAGCGTTGCTTTACTCTATGTATCACTCGTTGTTTTATGAAACTCTGGAGTTTTTGATTGGCTTAGCGACTCGAGAAAATTAACCAATAAGTCGTCTTTTCGTCGCTTTTACAAAACAAAGTCAGGAAGAGTAATCAATATTTTTGACTTGTCCTTGTTTAATGGCTGTAAGTATATATTCCAATACCGCTTGTCATAGCCAACGAGGCGCGTATCTACCATTCCCCTATGTCTAACGTGTGCTTATGAAATGATTATTAGTTACAACTCTTATAGAATGCTGGCTTGGCAAAACGTGTACTCGTTCTGTTTGAGTTGAGAGCCTCAGTCATTACAAGGTACATGAACTGTCCTTATGTGTGTGTTGTTTGCGTCCATTGTGAAAACCACATCTTACATGCTCCTGAGATAAGATTATACTTCGACGGAACGCATATTCTCTTCACCGAAAAAGCAGTTCTACTGCAAATTGCTTCCGGCACTGAAAACCTATATCTAATGTTTGCAAGCCCCGCACGCCGTTGCGTGTTCCGCAAAAGGATTGCTTTCGTTGCCTTTCCCGGAATATGTTGAGGTATTAAATTTGAGAAGCAGGAAGAGGGAAAATATATAACTTATTCTTTTTAAAACCGCAGCCCAAGTGTTTGTCATTAAACCTTCTCTGGACAAAAGAAAAATGTCTGCAAAACAAGTGACCCGCTTCCGTAGGAATTTGTGCTTGCTGAGAGCACAGAATAGTATTTTTGGCCGAAAAATAACTAAGATCTTTTGTGGAAAACAGGACAAAGACATGCAATTTTTTTTATATTTTTCTCAAAGAAAAAGGCGGTTTCACACAGGTGGGCAAGCTAGCATTTTTGTCTTTGTTTAGAGTTGAAGGCAGAGTTGAAGTATTCATTTTTTTTCTGGTTGCTATGCTGAGACGACACACAACAAAGAACGACAGGCGGACAAATATCAAGAGAGTGTATCATAACACGTTAGCAGTTTATAATAAACCTTTTACTGCCCAGACGTTAAGTCACAGTCTAATTCAGGACAAGGACATTTTTGATAATAAAACTTTTGCTAAAAAAATTGTAGCTCGCGGAACTGAGTATTACCACACGATAGTGGCTTGTTTACAGCGTCAAAAGGGAAAGCTAAATTTCAGACCTCAATAATGGCTTTTATAAGGAAATTTAGATCAAAAAGCACCTTTACTACCACTAATTCCGTTTAATTAATACTTGGATACTAAGGGCGGATCCAGAACATTCAGAAAGAGGGAGGCGAGGTTTATGCAAGGTGCCAGGTATTGATACTATTTATTGATAAAAGAATAATTGATAAAAGCTTGAATTCTGTGAGCTTCTGTGTCCACAAATTATGGTTTTGGAAGATAGACTTTTGGAAAGTTCTTTAGAAAATAAACAATATTTCAGACAAAAACGAGGAGGGCCGTGGCTCCTTCGGGCCCCTGTCTAAATCCGCCCAAGGATGAGCAAACAAGATCTGCAAAACGCCTATAAGTTATTATATCGGCACCAACGGTTTTTGATACCAAATTATGTCGATGCCATTTGCAAGAATGCACTAGAACCGATTTTGCCACGACATTGTTAGAGCCGAGAGGATTATTTCACTCAGTACTAGTTAACAGTGATGAAAACTAGTGGTAATATGTTTCAGTTTGATTATAATGAAGTTCAAAGATCTAGTAATTAAGTCAAGTTTTTCAGGACTTCCGAAATATCATTTGCACAAATAAATTGTTTACCCGACGCTCGCAGAGGAAGGAAGATTTAGAGAGAAAGATTTTCGCGCATAATGTTAAACATGCTTTCAAATTAATATAATACTGCGCTTTTCAAATGGTAGCATGCAATGCTACTATCAGCTAAGATAAGATCCTATCGGAAAAATTATTAAAATGACATTATGAATGTACGCCGAATAATATGGGTGTTTCAAACAGTGTCTTGGATTGGCGAGGTAAACTTATTAAAAGTATTATTTTAGTTTTGTTCATTATTAGTTAGTTTAGTTAAACTTTCTCCCCGAACACGAGCGAGTTTTCTATTATTTTCTGAAATCTAACGGTAAAAAGAGGAATAAAAAAGGGAAAGCTGTTATCTATGCAAAAAATATATAGTCTATAATGATATTTCATCCAAAAGTAGGTATTGAGCGAAAATTCACCAACCTTTCAAATAACCTCCCTGGGTACAAAAATAGCCTTCCTCTCTCCTTCAACGACCTTTGCCTTTTCTCTGACAATACTGTCGAACATTGGTTTTCTGGCCGCTCAGGTTCTTCGTTTGACTGACGTAATAGCTAATCTGGCCGGTCCCCGCAATATTCCCTCATTTATTCATGTGGGCAGACGCTTTCACGCCGAAATAAGAATTTCTGCAATGCCCCCGAAACAATGCCACTCCCTTGTAGTTTAGCGAGAGCCAAAGGGACGATTTTATTGAAGGTCACCTGGCTATCAATAATGAGCTAAATATTTCAGTGATTTGTAACTCAGTCACAGAAAAAGAAAGAGGACATAGCGGAAATAAGTGAATGGCAGCTAATGGCATTGTGTATTCATAATTAAAGCACCACATATTACGACGAACTGAGTACCTTTCATCGTGCCAAGTTAAGATAAGCTGTGCATGTCTACCTGATAACGTGTTTTTGGTGAGGAATTCACGGTACGAATGTTCTAGATTAGGAAAAGGAGCTGTGGTTGGCGCCACCACGAGTATGAAAGTTATGTTCGCATTGACAAACACGTTTTTGGTGGCAAAGAGGTATCTTGGACTTCGTCCCGGCCTACATCCTATAAAATGTTTCAAATTAAAGCAAATTTGTTCATAAACATTGCCGTTTCCTTTCCACGAGGGAGGTTTTGATCTTTATTTCTTTTGAATAATACCACAAGATGCCTGTGGTTTAGTACAAAGGTACCCCGTCGATACAATTTTTTTGCTCTCACAAGTTTCACTGTTAGTAGCGGCTGCATTGACGTGTTGTTTATGGATTGTAAGATAGAGAGTGAAACATTACAGAAATAACTGAATTGTCTCCTGCTCCGCTCTGAATGTTCGTGTATAAAAGGTATTGTGCGACTCACGTTGAAACAGTAGCAATTAATTTATAATATTGAGGCAGATGTAAAGGGGGACACGGTTGGCCACTTGCAAAGCACGGCAACTACAAACTGGTGCAGGTGCAGTTCCAAAACTTCGTCGTTTTCGTTTTTATTTTTTTTGGTCGTTTAACTTATGGCTTACTGTTTTGTTTAACGGCTGCTTTTTCTGCGACACAAGCCGATCAACAAAAGTGCTGTCTTTTGGCTGCCCAGCAGCTGATAAAATCTTTTCCTTTTACTCGGAGAAATGAAAACTTGAGATTACTTCAGCCCACTCATTGCTCTTTTCAGTCTGATACGACGATTAATTGTTCGACGCTTTTTTTGACAAACGTTTAACTGAAAGGAAATTCGTCAATATCGTTTTTCTTCATGGCAGAGTTAGTTTTTTCCTGTTCCTGTAAAACGCCATTTTTGAATTCCATTACTTTAAAAGAGCTCTTAGTGCTTTTAAGTAGCTGGTTGGTGTTTACGCCGGAATTTTATGTCGTTAAGTTCTGCCAACTCTATTATCGACGTGATTAACTGGTTTCGCATGCACACAAATGTTATTGTCGGTATAAACGCGCAGATTTATACGCATAAATATCAAACGACTTTTAAGTGTTTGAGTACTGGTGTACGCGTAGCTGGTACACCCGGACGGTAGTTATCAAAGTCGGCATGTCGAGTAGGTACACAAATCGTAGTTGGGCGACTTCTCCGCTATAGGTTAACATTTCAACCTATTTTTTAAATATTAGTTAACTATTTCCACTCTCATAAGTGACCAAAGACAAGACTCAACAAAATTTCCCAATTTCATTTTGCGAAATGCTGTAAAAAATTTAAAACAAAAATAAAAATGAAAAACTGAAAAAAGTGCCAGGTGAAAATACTACTGAAGTGAATTCATATGAATGGTAACACCCTTGCTAGTGCTTCGTGCTGACAGACTAAAAAAGTCTGAAACACCGTTTAAAAATCCATCATTCATTCGGATCCCAGATCTCGACTCTATCAGTTAAATAGAACTTTGATTTCTCAACTTACAGTTAAACTGATATTTTAAATCAATTCTCAGCAATTGGTTAAACACCATCAAGGGCCTCTAATTTTTTTTAGATTAGGATGTAGTTAGATGTCAATGATGGACAGTGGTTATCCAGACTGAAATGCTTTCCAAGCGAGTAACGCGATATCGATCCACTCCATTTTAAGACCTTTATATACGTTAAGTGAGAGCAAATAATTTCTACTTAGACTGACTACATTGTATAGTGATCTGTACGCCCTCTTGTCTTAGACTTACCTTACTTATAAACAGAACTGTGGCCAACACGACAGCTGACTCAGGCTACTATGGTCACTGTGCACTGATATCAACTTATTTGTATATATCACTTAAAATGCTCTATATTTCCTAAGTATTCTCTCTCTTTGTTCTCCAATATTGTATCGCTCATGTTTTCGAGAGTGCGGTAAAAAACTTGACGCTTGACTTGGCTTGACTGATCATGAGACAAGCAAATATAAACTTAATACTATATATTCTCAGCGCAATATTCAGTAAAAAACAAACACTTATGTCAGAGAAGAAACGAGGCCTATATATATACTAGGGAAGACAAATATCTCTGTTAAGTAATCAAGAATTTTCTTCAATGGTTACAAATGATAAATGTATATAAAATACATATTTTTGAATTGTTAGTGACCGACAAGTGATATCAAATAGGACATGTTTTAACTTACAGCTTATTCAATTTTAGGTCTGTATAATCGATCCAATTTTCACAGTGGGTGATATTCTACCGTTAATCCAAGTTATATTCAGACGAAAATTAAACCTTCCACTAGTAACCCGATTTTGGGGTTAAGTGAAGAGAAATAAGCCTACAGTTATTGCCTGCAGAACTGCCCAAGAATACTTGTGTGGTACATCATCAACTTAGAGTCTTCAAAGGTAAAATACAAAAGTGCTTCTTAACGCTTCTAACATTCCGCAGCACTACAACGATGTTTTATCCAGCCCACCCCTCAGAGTTTTAATGCTACCTTATTCTTTGGGCTGCTTGGAAATTCTTCCCTTACGGCAGTTTCTTGTGCCGGGTTAACGCCATTGAAAGATTCGCTGTGTGAACTGCTCGAGTATGTTTAATCCTGTTTTCGTTTATTCTGCTTACAATGAGGGGATGTTTTTGTCTGAGAGCTTAAAACTATTTTTTTCAATTGCAAAGTCGTCAGTAGAAAATATGACAAACACGCTGGTGGATTTGTACTCAAACGATCACAGGTGTTGGACTCCTGATAGGGAGTAGACACTTGAGCCATAGTAAACTTTCGACAATGTCTTGCTGCTGGGATATAAATGGCTAAATTGGCTTCTTTTGTTCCGATCAAGGTTAAATCCATAAAATACCCTTTTAGTCTTCGTTGTTTTAGAGATTGTCTCGTTTGATTTCGCCCCTTGAACACAGAATAACTCAAAAGGACTGCTACATGCAAAGAGACTAAGCACATACAGCCGAGTCAGTTACAAAACTTGCAAAGGACAGCAAAATGAAAAAAATAGATTTCTCTAATCACGCCAATCCTATGAAGTCGACCCATTGCGTACTGTAGACGCCTGATAGTGTATGCTGATCACACCTGATTAGACACTTGAGATTCACTAAACTTTAAAAAATGTTTTGCTTTCAAGGACTTCGAGTTTGCACTGGTCAAGGTTAAGTCCATAGAACGTGTTGTATATAAGTTATATTTCCGCTGATGTTGGTGTTGTTGTTATTTTGGACGGCCTAGTTTATTTGATTTTACACCCTGATCACACTAATCGCTTGATAAACTAAGCCACGACCAACTCAAATAGGAATGGGTTGAACAGAGACAACGCCTTCATTTCTTACTCCGGCGCAAACTGTTCGATAGCGATGAATGATCTCAGTTTTCAAGAAAAAAAATGATCATCCATCCACTAATGGCTAATGTCACTGCTACAGTATTTACTTGTTTTGATCCAGTTTCATTAGCTTCGTAGCCCTTGCCTTGCAAATGAAAGGTGCTTTCAGACAATCAATGATCATTCTCATAATCAATACGTTGATTAGAAGTTTAATCGTACCAGTTTGAATTCTTGAAAAAAGCGGTGTGACCATTCAGATGAAACTTGTCTACGGCAGTATTCATTATTGCATGGTAGTTTATGATTCGGCAGCATTACAAAACGAGATTCGTCTTCTGAAATTTTGTACTTCGAGTACTTTTTGGCACTGGGCTTGCCGCTATTAATAATCTAACACTCATCATTTTGAAGGTTCTTGAAAACAGTCTGAAGACGAATTTATGATCCTAGTTCCACTCAACGCCATATAATCCGCAAGAGAAGAAACTATATTACACAGCTTGAACTTAAAAGTTTTAGTTATGGTCAGTTCTTTTTCACAAAACAAAGATCGTGATTCTCAAAGAAAACCACCTTGCGCAAATATTCTTTTTTTTTTTTCTATTCTCACAGCATGTATAGATTTCCACGATGATAGGCGTGGCTGGGCGAACATTCTTGTATGTGGGAGGTCATAATTAAGACGCATCTTGTCCTGCGCTCAACACCAGCTTGATTTGTAGCACTGAATGTAAGTCAGACTATCTTGAAATGCGGATGAAGTACATAATGATATGCATATATAACGGCGCCCTTCATAGCGGAATGTCATCCGAGCATGAAAGCCTAACACTGAAATTCACGCTTGACCTGTAACGCACGTGTTAGTTTACGCGCTCAATATCTGTCGCGAACGCAAAAAGCAACTCCTGACGTTAAAACTACTCTTGCGGTTTTGCATCGGTCCAATACTAATAAACAAAGCAAACACAAGCACGCAATCCGAGGCCTGTTTACATACATAGGAGGCAAAGAAACTATAAAGGAGTAGGGTTTGAAGGCACGGGAAATCCTTTGCGATCTGTTAGCCCCAGACTTCATAAGTTTTAACATAAGTTTTGTTTAACGCTGAGTGACCGTTTATTTAGAATGGCTGCACCAGGAATATTGAAGTCACTTCCCACATCTATTAGGGATGCTGCCATCGTTAACCTTTTAAAACGTCAGCCAAATACAAATTATTTTAAATTAGCATATTTTTTTTAGCTCAGAGTTAAAGATTGATTCATTTCTCTAAATTTTAATCTGTAATGTGAAATCTATGCAATGGCCACCACAGAAAATTCGAATTTATACATAGCTATATCGTATATATGTTGATCTAACTCTATAAAAACACAAACTATCATCTCGTCAAGTAGTCTGAGGTATATAGGCCAGAAGTGGCTTTAACAGTTATGAGTGCTTAATACGCCAAAAATGGCATTTCGCACATCCTTTTTAATTGCATATATAGTGCTTTCCATTTGTCAGAACTGGCCTGCCGGACCATTGCCCGACCAGTCGGTTTGATTATGAAATACTCTTTTTCCAAGAGTTTTTGCTGAACAACCATTTCCTTGGTGCATACTACTTAGGATTTGACTGATCTGGCTGGAGAGATTTGATTAAAATGGAAATTCTCATTGCGTTGGGAATGGTTTGGCCGGCCAGTTCTGACAAATGGTAAGCGCCCTAATACTAATTTTTTAGTTTTTTTTTAAGGAAATTTTACCTATAATTTTATGTTGTTTTTTTGTTAGTGCGTATTGGATCATATTTAAATGCTATTTTGCAACTTATAAACAATAAAATATTATTAATTATTATTATTATTATTGTCCTTGGTTTTGCCTGAGTCATAGTTCATAATGCTTAAAATCATATAACCATGGCCCAGTTATTCAGAAGCCGATTACCACTAACCTGGGATTAAATTTTATCCGGGTTTCTGTTTCTTTTCTTTGAAAGCATTTTCTCAGATAATTTTCTCTATTCTTTTTAGAGCATCCAGTCATCAAATAGGGCATTTAATTTGCACTTACGATGGCGTCAAAAAGAATCCTTTTCGTTTTTCCTTTCATATTTAAATTTTGTAATCCCAGTGAGGTTTATATAACAAAAGCCCTAATTAGCACAAGAAAGCAAAACCCTGAAGGAATCTGGTCGTAGTAGTAAAATGATGTCATAGTGCAAATGGCCTATTGTAGACAAAATGTAGCAAATTAACCTGAATTTGCTTTTGACGCTTTCATTTCTAAATTCACATTTCGCACAAACCCTGGGTTATCTTGAAACCAATTTTGAACAACCCGGCCCATATCTATAACTCCTGCAGTATAGAGACAGTCGCAAAAGAGAGAGAGAGAGAACTGGGCACGCGACAGAGACAGCGCTCATTACTTTCAAGCGCCACAGGCTATTTAAAGACATGCTATGCGTTAAATTTCCTACTTTCTGTGGACGAAATCCCAGGGAGGTGTGTGTGACTACTCTCAGCTTAAATTGGATCAGCTTATTTAAAAGTGGAAAAGAATTGTTCGACTCGCGGAAAACCAGAGAGCACATAATAAAGTAAGGAACTCGAGCAATATCCGCTTATGTCTCCTGTGAAAAGGTGATGTTTACACCACTAAATGTTCTCCCAAAATAATCGATACGGGTTTCACGAAAAGTCTGCAGTGATTCATATTGTTCATGCATTTAGGTTTATGTTTATGTGCAAATTGTATTTATATATTAAAAAAATGTCGCGACCTATGGGATTCAATAGGGAAAATGAAACCTCCTCAGCAGTACTTTCAGTTGTTTAGTTCCAAGGCAGGTTTAACTTTTGCAATTGAGTCTGGAAGTCAAGAAATCCTATGGTGCTAGTCTTTTGTGAGTACTTTTATAGTACTGATGTAGTTCTAACTTTTGTAATTGAGTACTTGGATCAAGTTTTAGGGTGTTAGTATCCAAATTAAACATCTTCAGCAGTTCTTTTGCATTGGTCGCTTTTTGTGATTAACTTTGACTCTGGGCTTTCTTGAAGGTAAACATGCAGGCTTTCAGTTTTTGGTTGATTTTGACACTTTTTTTTAATATTCTATTTTTGGGTTTTTTTTCCCTCGACACAAATGTGCCTTTACTAGTTCAAGCGCTTATATTTACATTTAAGTCCCTGGAATGCGTGTCTTTCTTTCTACAGATGTATAGTTTGGAATCTAGGTTCCATCTACTTTTACACCCAACGTTGGTTTACAGGTTCTATATTTCTCATTTTGTATACCAGCGGCAACGAAAATCATTTAATTCCTGATAAAACAGGACTGAGTTTTGAGCCGTTTCAAAATTATCCAAACTTAAAGTTCAGTCAGGAAAGTAATAATATCAACAATTACACGCATTCACTAACCCCGTCTAAAGTCGGCACTTGACTCACGGCCTTCGGCTACAGTAAACTGATAAATTATCAGATGAAGATCAGAAAAAACGTTTTGATGAAGTAACATTATTTGTTTGGAACTTATAGTTATTGTTATTTTGTAAATAAATTAGACTTTACCCGATCATTCGATGAGAAGATGCAAGACTGAAACTTATTCCGTCAGTGTTAGGTGATTATAACTCCTTGCCAAGCAGATGATGTTCAAGACTCTACTAAACTAATCAACCCTTAAAAAGGCGATAGAAGCGCGGTGGGGTTGCTGTTTGGAAGTTTAAATCATAATCCCCCTCTTCCGTTTGTTTGCAATCCACTTTCGAGCTAAAGACATACCTTCTTCAAAAATAGAACACTTATAGAAAAACCCCTCAACAAATGAGTTTCCTTTAAAATGATATTTAAAACCTGATAATAATTCATTGAGGAAATACTTAAAGGATGTGCGTGAAGCTGATAAAACATGGCTGAATTTTCCTTCCGATCAGTCTTCGCGAAACTGCATGTGAACCACACCCAAGCATTACGTAGGAATGCTTCTTCTTCCTTATTTCCCTCAAGCCTCGGTGAAAAACTTGGCTAAGCAGATCGAATGACTTGTTTATTAAACAGTACTCCTAAAGTCAGGAGCAAAACAAGGAGAGGTATTTCTTATAAATGTCAATAGTGGACATTTCGCATCAAGAGTCCTTCTAGAAACACCAAGGGACAATCAAAATTGCTTACCCCAAATCATGGGCACCCAACGTCAATTTTCGGAAAATATCTGTTCGGAAGACGATTTGAGATCTAGAATTTTCGGAACATTTTTTTTAAATTTCTTGTTTGCCTGCCTCTCCTAGGATTTTCGAACATCTAAAAAATGGTGTAATTACCCATTTTTGACGGATTTTTACCATGAAAAGGTCACCTAGAATTTTCGGAAGCCTTTTTTCTGGCTGAAATTTTCGAAACGATAAGTTCTGATACCTACAATTTTCGGATCACTAGACTTTCAGCTAGGAAATCCGAACAGATGAAAACTTTTTAGGGGATAAAAATATGCCTATATCTACCGTTTAACTACTAAAATACGTTTAACAATGCTATGTTTAAGTGGTTTTGTACTATATTCTTGTTGGTTACCCCCGGCAAATGTTCGACAGCCAAACAGTATGTCTTGTTTAATCATGAGATCAGCGTGTCCTCTAGAGGTGGTCTATTTGTATATTTTAAAGATCAATGATGAATTGAACAAATATGTCACCTTGATGGGTGGGGTAAAAAGATCGAAACCTGCGTCAGCGGTACTTAACCTTTTATACACTGAATCTTTGAAGACCCTGCAGGACTTACCTAAAACTTCTTCACAGCAAGCTCAATTAACGGAAAACTACACTTAAGAAGTCTGCAGAAAATACACCACTTCTGACGACTAATGAATATAATAGACTTTAGCGTAGTTACGAGCCAATCACAGTAAAGGATCTTTGGTCTGCACTAGCTGAGTCTCATGTCAGTGTTACCTCTACTTGTCCTGCTGCCAAAGTTATATAAGATTTCGGTTTCTGTGATGTCTAGCCACAATCAAAATACATGTCGCTCGCTGACGTTTAAAACAAGAATATTACTGACCTTTGAATCTTCCTTTTCATTACCCTTAAAATGTACGCATTTTTAGCGATTCCTCTTGTATTTTTAGTCCTTTTTGTACCAATAATTCAGCTACTTGACATTACACTTTGGCCTTTACCTGCAGGTAGCAATTCCAGTCCAAAACAATTGCAGTCCCCTACAAAGTAAGCTGGTTAAAATTAGATGTTTAAGATGTCATCCCGTTTCCCCTGTAAAATGCGGCTTTTTTACGGTAATCTACACTGTAAGATTCGTGTAAAACAACTGTATAACGGTAAAACTCCTCAGATTATGAGATGAACAAAGACAATGAAGGGACCTTGCATTGTAGTAAGAAGGTAGCAACCATTCCGTCATAAACGTAATTGTTCACATATGTGTTTAACTTACAAGAGAGACAAAGAGAGAAAGTTGTCAAACTTTGACCAAAATCCCTTAAAAATGTACATTGACATTTTTCAACGTTTGATATGAGATTCCGCGCTTTAGAACGCTGATAGCGAAGTGAACGTAATGTAAACTAAATCTGGTTCAGATGTGAAAATTGAGTCGTTTCGCTGTTATCAAAGAGCTCCCTTTTTCAATTCACATTGTGCGGTTTGACAATAAAATGGTTAGGCGGAACTTTTCTATTTAAAAACAAATTCTGTCTAAGACACTCTGGTACGTTTTATGCCCGTTTGATCTTAGCCTTGAGCCAAGCCAAGTATAGCCTTGCTTTCCAGAGCGATTGCATAATTCAGTAAAAGGTACAGAACTATTCTAATAAAGGTTTAACTACTGACATAAACGTTCTGAGGCAAAAGTCATGCGACTAGCTCTGGTACATTAACTTACGATAGTATAAACTTAAAATATTACCAGCTTTGACACATCACTGAAAGACAAGTTTTAGATTAAGAGCTAAAGTATGCATGCTTATGTTTTTAACCGTATTTTAATTTTGTTTTTCCTAGTATATATTTTATAACATTCAGAGCAGCCACAGGGAGGAAGTGTTTGACCCGAGGCGTGGGAGGCGTGGTCTGTCCCGCTGACGCAGGGATCGCTTTCATAACCACTCTTGTAAAATGAGAGAGAAAATCAGCTCTGAGAGAGAAAAGCAGGGATTTAGACCACTTAAACCACTAATTATTCCTGACTTATGACATCCTGTTATAAGGCCATCGTCTTCCTCTCCTTTTTACAATGAGAATTTTCTAATCTCGGTCTTAAGAACGGGGGTAGGTGATTATAATTTGCAATCTCTGTAGCGGTTACCCGTTCAAGGCGACAATTAGTAGGGAAGGCGTAAAGAATAGTGAGCATGAAACGAGACGTTAGAGAGGGAGGAGGGAGGGGGGGGGGGGGGATAAAGGCTTTCCCTTCTCTTTCCTTCTTTTTCTTCTCCGTTTTAAGTGTCCCCACTCCCCCCATTTCTCACCACTTTCCACTATTTGAACGTCTCGAACAGGCTGCAGCTAGCGGATACGATTTAGGATGAGAACACCCCCACTTTTTTGAGCAAAACTAAAGCTTTGTAGACACAAATAAACGACTCTTGAGTAAGCAAACTGAATAATTGACTTAGCGTCTTCTTGGGTGGGGAATGCACTTCTTAGTTTAATGATTACGCTTAGTACCTAATCACACGATATTTGCGTCATTCTTTGGGCACAGACTTTAAGCATCGTCTGAGACCCTAAATCGGTAACATTCTGAAACCTAACATTTCTTGACCCACAAATCTTGTTTCGGGAACCCTGTCTGGTGGTCTTCACCTTTCAGTTATATACATTGGTTTTTGCATTGATACAGGAGTGTACAGTTGCTTTAGCAAATAACGTCACGTATAATTGTTTACTGGCGGCTGCATGGAAAATTTAAAACATGATGCAGTTACATCCAATAAGCTGAGATATACTCTGTTTAATTGGATACTGGACTTTGTAACTTTTTTTAGTAAAAACAAATTTAACTTGTTCACGCGCGGCACAGATTTTGTTGATTTTTTCGTACTTCTTTCTCCCTTCTTTCCCATATTTTCCTCTGATCTTATTTGTACCACTCAACGCTTGATAAGCCACAAAGTAATATGGCCTTCAAGGTCGCTTTAACGAACAATGTAGTCAGAAACTTGCGGCAAATTTAGCAACAAACAATACGCTCAATTTCGCCCTCCCTGACAGTCTTGATTAAACTATAATGACCTTCGCTAATGTCAAGCCGACGGTAGCAGATCGATTTCTGGCTCAGTTGGGGGCCTTGCCGCCTATGATATATGTGCGTTTTCGGCGTCGAAACTCAGAATAGAGGAACCCTTGTTAGTCAGATGTTGAGTCTTGCAGGTGAGTGAACGAATGATGGCACGCGTCGCGTGCAGTTAGTCACGAGAGCCTTAGTGTGTTTAAAGTCAGCTGTAAAGTCTACGGTCCAGTAGTCTTTGAAATTACTTTTTCCTCTTTCTACTTATTTTCTCTCCCTCTGAAAAACGCAAGCAAACAAAGGGTAATCTATAAAAACAAGTATATCTAGACATTTTTTACTCACGCGTTATTCATTTCCCCTCAAGAATTAGCGTTTCAATGTATCGTTCACAAGTTAGTGTACTATGATGCAATTAATTGATTTGTTATAGTTATGGTTAATTTACACACCTATTGAAAAACTAATGTTCTATTAGTTACAGAACAAACGTGATGGTATTAAAATTACATAACTTGGTATAAATAACACCTGCCAAAACAGGTCATTTAAAAAAGAAAAAGAACAAAGACAAAAATGCAATGCTTCGTTCTCATCAGCGACGCCTAAATGGCGTTTACAGGAAGTACTAAAGCATTATTTTGTCGCGGTAATTTTGGGTGAGGCGATCGTTGCATTATGCCAATATTTTTTGCTACTCCTTAGTGGCGCGCATAGTTTTCCCTTTTAGTTATTCGGTTGATTTAAGACCTTGTTGTGACTAGCCGATAAAGGATTAGCCTTGAGTAGCTCGTGGGATGAGCAGAGAACATTCCCCGCGACGGCAACGAGAACTTTAAAAACGCAATAGACTATGAGCAAAACAACAACTTTGCACGCGCATTTCGCTTTTTCGTACATTTCTTTGCCGCGACCACGACTGGGGACGTGAAAATGCCTGATTTCATGTTTTACGGAGGACGTAAACAAGCAACGACAAAACGTTCTTTCTTTTCCTGAAGGAGAGCTCGCATTCATTTGCCAAAGTGAGTGAGTTGGAATAATCCTGATGAAGATTGAAAACCCGCGAATTCACTTTTACAGCTACGTTTTCCCTTGCCTTCGCTGTCCTTGCATCGTAAGCCCCCTATCATTGCGAGTAGTCTTTCTTTTCACTTTCTACCGTTAACTGAAACTAATCCACATTAAGAAACTCCGTATTGAGATCAACTGATAACTAATCGAGAACTGGTCAGAACCAGTTTCACTGATAGCCGAGAAAGGCTAAATTTTCTGGATAACGTTCCATTCGTCTAAGATATTCGGAGTTGTTCTTCAAAGTTAATTACCTACGATTTTCGGAGGTGTGTTTTTCACCTGATTTTTTTTAATCAAGATATTGCGATTTTGTTACAAAAAACACTGTCTCCTAAAAATTTAAGTATTAAGGCAAAAAGTCACCTAGGATTTTCTAATGAAATGAGTACGGCTACTACTCCTTCGACCAGACCCATCAGAATAGATAACAGAATGAGACGAAAAAGCCACCTACAACTAACGAGACGATTAAAGTTCCCCTAAGACATCCAAAGTTAGATAGTTTTTTGGGCAACTCCTATTTAATCAAACAGGCTTGTAAAGCATAGCTAGAGAAAACCATTTGAGACACTCCTGACGTATTTGGAGACATTCCGTCGTTGGATGGATGCCCCTGAGTTCAGACAAGGGTGAAGATTCACTACTGTGTTTTCATTAGTTACGTAACAACACCCACATACTGTTTTAAAAAACTTTAATAACTTCTCCTTTGGAGAAATGAGTGTAACCAGTTCCGTTCCTATCTTTCGCAATATAAATAATAGGATCAGTGGTACGGTAGGCACAATTTTGCGTTCATTTGAAGTAAGACGGTCCTGTAAGGTGCATGGGTTTTTAGCGCGCACTTACAGTTATTACAAAGCAATACAAATTTGAAAAATGCAACAGATGTTAACGTTATGACATGCAATTTCCGCTTCTTACGTTCTTTTAATGTGCTGATCTGGCGATAAAACTGGCCACATTCGAACAATTATTAAACGAAATGTTTAGAATAGGCACCCATCAGCGAAAATTAAAGTTAATTAGGAACAGATCAGAGGTAAGCAACGTTCCATAATAATATTTCAACCTGTGTGTCACAGACAAAAGCTCTCACTTCCACTCGAATTTGCAGCCTCAGTCTAAAACTCGAAAAAAAAAATCCAAACCTCGTACTGGGCACCATTACTCAGCTGCATTGAAATAGCCGTACTTAACAAGAGAGAATAAAACTCACTTACACTTAAATAATTCAAAAAGAAGAAGCACTTTGCACAGTACAACAAACAGACTGCGGAATGAGATAAGCTTACGTAATGTTCGTTTCCACTCGAGCAGTGGTCATTTCACTGCGGACCCGAATTTATTTCACTGAAATCAAGTTTGTGACTGGAGTTCATCGACAATATCATGAATAAACTTGTAACCATTGAAACGGATGGTCAAAGTTATTACTAAAAAGAATGGTCCAGCAAAGACTGTGGCAAACTCATAACAACCATAACAACGTGTATTACTTTTTTCAATATTTCGGCTTGCCAAACTAGCCTTCTTCATATAGCTGAGTGCCATAATCCGAATATTCTTTTAATTGAATGGTTATAATTTGATAAAAACGAAAAGTTAAAACAGAAACTGACACATGTGAAGCAATTAGACCAATTTGTAAACTTTTACACGGTAATCAAATCCTAAACACACCCTGCATATCCGTTTTTGTTTAATATGGAGTTGAGATTATGCTAATGTTTAAAGAATTCATTGATTACGGATGGCTTACGGATAAAACTTAACATATGTTTTCGTAATAAGTCATGTCCATGGGAGCGTGTGATACCATACACGCACCTCAATATTTATAACGTGTCGTTTTCTTAAGAAATTGTTGCCATTCATTTTCTTCCGCCATCATGTTCTAGTTAACCCTGTCTCTCCCAGAATTGCAGAAGTGACCAAAGCCCAAAACCCGACAAACATTTCAAATATGCTGAGCACATAGTACTATGTCATGACACAAATCACAAAAACAAGTTTTCTCGCCTCTTCCAAATCCATAAAATGCCTCTGTTGGCCCTTTTTGGTCCTTTTACAGACCCAAATGACAGATTTCCCTACTCTTTCATAAACTTCAACTAAAGAAATTTCTACCCTTTCATATACCTGAAGCCTGACAAAGGTACCCCTTTCAGGCGGAGCCTCCCTACAAAGGGAGTGCCCCCCCCCCCCCCCGGGCATAGGATTTTGCCCGCAACCTTGAATAGTAGAATCACCTAAAAAAGACTCCATCCGTTTCACACTCGGATAAGGTTCGAAATTCCATCTTTGATGTGTACATTACTGCAACTTAAGACGCTTCAACCTGTTTGGCTAGAAAATCCTTCAATAAGAACGACCAAGACCAGGTTTTATGAGCCCGCGAGACTGCGGAGCACCCCAGCCAAACCCTTGTTTTCACTAAAACCGCTGGACGCCACAACCTGGTTGATTGGTGATTGGCTGGGAATACAATAGGGATTGTGACATAACAATGCCCCTACCCCTGAAAACAATGGAAGTGCAGATTAAAGGGAACCAATGAAATAAGAGGTTTAGAAGTGTGCAGGTCAACCGCAGTAAGGACAATTGACAGGAACACTATCAGACGTAAATCAAGTCTAGAAACAAAGACGAAAGACAGCGTTCTTTGACATTTGTGAAAAGCAAATTCAATTCAACCTCGAGCACTCTATGTTTTTAGCTGCCACTTGACGAAAAATGTCGTTTGACGTGAATTCATTCGTTACAAGTAAGAAAGAAGTTATCGTTTTCTTAAAAACTCTCGGAAACAATTCTGGATGGTAGTCCTTAAATCGTCCACTCGCTTTGACGCGATCTTTCTGTCTCCCACACTCCCCTCGAGAATAATCAAGCACGTTGACCAAAGGTTTTCAACCATTTCCCTTTACGAAATTCATTTCTTTGAACGATCTTATATTGGATGTGTTATTGTGCGCCAATTTCATAACTAGCTCAGTTGCGAAAACCAGTTTTAGAAGACTAGAGGTTTGCTATTATTCTCTCATTGACGTTACTGAATGGACGATTGAGGTCCCCCTCTCTCTTCCTCCTTTTAGGCTAGCTTAAGTCAATGGAGCCAGAGAGAGGGAAAGGGCTGAAGGTAGCTTTGAAAAGTTGAATGAGGAATAAATACCTCATTTACTTCATAGTAAAGAAAGAAACGACAAAAAATAACATTCAATGTCGAGCAACAGTCGAGGAATTGACGCAGGTATTGGGAAAATTTTAGGTCCATTTTCGACCTCTAGAAATATTTGGAATGAAGAATAAACCAACTACTGAATTCATCTTTCGTATGATATCGGAGGAGCTCTTCGTTCTCCATAATTTTCCATCCAATAATTGTTTTCTATTATATAATATAATGGCCATTTTCAGGTCCTGACCCTGGAGTAATTTACCCTGCGAGCAGAGGCTACTTGTTCGCGATATGTTCTTGGGTATGCTTTCTCACTTAAGTACCTACCGCACAAAGACACCCTTTGCTCTTGGGGGAGAAGAAATTCAGACTCGTTCCACAAGTCGTCGCCCATATTCGGACTCGATAGTTAATCCTGTCGTAAGTTGTCACAAAGTGTCAAAACCCATGCCCTAAAGGGTGGCACTAATTTATCCATATATTTCATTCCTGTATTTATCCTACGCTAAAAAGATTGAAAGCACATTAACGAGCTTGATAGCCGTTGCACATGCCGTGGTGCAGGTTATACTTACTAATAAATGGTCTGCTATAGAACGAATTGAACGCGAAGTTGGCTGGGTAAATCGTTTCGTCTTTCTCGCTCATCTTTGAAATCTTTTGAGGAATCCGCAAAATAAGCGGAAAGGTTCTAGCGCGATAAGAAACGTTTTAGGAGGTCAAAAGCGTGTTAATACACGAGACGTTGACATGTTACCCGACTCGTGACTGCAAAAAGTCGTTTATTTATATGAGATAACAGAACTATGCACTTGTGAGAGGAAATATTTTTTACGACTTTCAGTCATCGGTATCCTCTCTTAAGCTTACTTTTAGTTACATGGTTTAGGAAGCCAATTATAACAACAGTCTTTCCACAGGACCTTTGAGAAAAAGCACCTTTGAGCTACTTTCATCTCTAATACCACTTTATTAGGAGCATCGAGTGGGTGTCTAATTGGTAAGGGGCGGGATCTAACTAACCAAAACATGTTTAGAAATAGATTACGTATCTGCATGTATCGAGTGACGCTTTGAGAACTGTTTCTACAGATCAACGATTGCAGAATGTGCTAAATCAAATACAACGTGATAAACAAATGGTTACCTTATCAGTTATAACCAGTTCAAATTTAGAACATCTTGGAAATCCACTAAGCAAAGAAATGAAGAAAAAGACAAATTTAACCAATCACAAAGCTAAGCATTTAATCTACCCGAGTGATCTACTTGGGGCAATCGATGTTACTGAAAGTTCTTCTCCACCTTAGCCTCAGGGTAGCTACGATAACAATGCAGGTTGAAATGGGATAATGACAATATTTAACCTAGTATATCTTACTTTTTTGAAACACTAAGGGTCGATTATTTAAACGAAGTCTAACTTAAGCCGCGGTTTAACAAATCTTTGGACATGAATATCTCTTCCTTAGTGGGCTATTTTAAGACGATAAATACTTTTCTTGTCTACTCTGTATGCTTGCACAAAACTGTTCACAATAAATGGTGTTCAGATAAAACCGTTGGGCAAATAGAAAATGGCTTAGAACGCGGTTTTGTTAAACACTTGCTAAACTACGTTTAAATAACTGGCCCTAAATTTCTTACCGTTGTTTAAACTTTGAACTTGAGAGTTTCTTCCCTCTAATAAGAGTGAAGTAATCGGTTTAATTTCATTACGTAATATACTTGTGAATGACCTGTAAACGGAAGTACTGATTGTGCCATAGCATGCATGGCAGACCGTGACAAACGCTGTATGAGCCAGTCCAGGAGAACAGGGAGGACTCCCTATAATGGCTCACGGCGAGGTTCCGCCTGAAAGAGGAACCTTTTGCACACTTGAGGCATATGAAAAATAGGGATTTCACTAGTTAAAGTATATGAAAGGGTTAAGAAATCTCTCATTTCGGTCTGTAAAAAGGCCCAAAAGGGGTAACAGATGCATTTTACGGCTGTAAAAAAGTCAAGAAAACGTTCTGGTTTTGTGGTTCATTCATAAGGTATTCTTAAGACATTGCATTTACAGCAATGGATGGAAATTTCTAAGCTAGGTATGTGAAAGGGGTACCATTGGTCAAGACGAATTATACGGAGCCCTACCCCCCGTGTAAAACTTTATTGAGTAGCTACCCCGGGGGTGTACCGTAACCCCCCCCCCCCCCCTTAATATACTGAGTTTTACTCTTAATACGTGTCAGGAACAACCAAATGTATATCAGCAAGAGAAAAGTACTGCACAGCCCACCAATATAGAGGACCATTTCAAACAAATAAAGCACAAATCATTACGAATTAGCCTAATAACAGCCTAATGTTCTAGAGAGAGAACCCCAGAGAGATACAGTCACGTGCGCTACCACTAATACACGGTTACATAAGATTGCTCTATATTTAGAGCAACCGGCTAATTTGATAATACATTTTAAAGAGCGTACATTATTCGTACGTACATTGAGCAGTTGCTTAATTTACGTTACTTAGGAGATAAAGTCCCCTCAGTGTGCAAGAGTCCATTTATTTGCGTTTCCTGCTGATCTCGCCTATGACATAAGTTGCGACCTTCTTTAATACAGTTGCTAACTTAAATTCTGTTTAAATACCGTTTAGTGATGGAGAGCCTGAAATTTCTGTCTGTGCTGCTGATTTCAGTCCTAGTGTTGATCAGCGACGCAAAACCAACCCACCATCGGCCACATGTAAGACTTTTTTTCATTTTTATAATGTTTACACCGTACTCAGTGTTCAAGACTAGAAGACTGACTTAACGAAACGAATGCAAAAGGCGATATCTTTTGCCAGTATCAAGACGCAGTCCAAAAAATAAGTGAGGCAGAAGAGATCACGAAGAAACAAAAAATAATTAAACGGTCTGATAAATCCTATTATGCCTGTGCCTGACTCTGGCATTTCTAATCAAACTAAGGTTAACAAAGATGTCGGTGAATTCATCTTGCTCCAAGGCAACAAATGAATTTCACTACACTGGTGTTTCGTTTGCCCTTTTGCTGTTTCGTTTAGTCTGTAAATTATAGGGATCAAAACTTACCTTTTCGAAATTTTCGACCAGTAAAAAAGCTCCCGAAAATTCTAGGTGACCTTTTGAGGGTAAAAATCCGTAAAAAATGGGCAATTATACCATTTTTTTATGTTCGAAAATCCTAGGAGAGGCAGGCAAGGAAAAGATTTTTCAACAAATGTTCCGAAAATTCTAGATCTCAAATCGTCCTCCGAACAGATATTTTCCGAAAATTGACGTTGGGTGCCCCTGTGTGTTTGCCGAGGTCAAAAACGCCAACGAAAACATATAATCTAGGATAATTTTGTTATCACTTATTTGTACTCTTAATCGCAAGGCTAAAAGGTTAAAAGAAAAAAAAAATAGAATGTTCTCGATTTAGTAAGTCATCTTTAGGGTAAAAGACCGTCCGCTAAAATTACATTTTATAGGTTTTAGGTGACTACCGAAGGAAACGGTTTTAACTATACCATGCATGTAAAATAGAAATGTTATTGGGGTTCCTTCTATAGATGTGAATGTTTGGTAACATCTGCTATAATCAAAAAATAAGGTTTCCGCGACCACCTCGGTAAACCAAGAACAGGTGTTCTGGCATATCCCCACCACCTAGTGGCCTACGCCATTTTATACGTTACCGTGTATCAATCCCGGCTGGGTTCGTAGAAGGTACCCAAGGTATCAAATGACTGGAGTGTGTTTTTTTTTTTTAAAATTGTTTTTGTAGAGCAAAGAATACACGTGCAGATATTCATCTAAATTTCTTTTAAGCACAGACAATTTATTGATGTGCCATTTGCCGCCTCTAAACATTGTCTCATGCACGTGCCAAAGTATTAAACTACTTTGTGGTTATGAAATTGCGGCACGTGCCAAGTCACGTTTATCGACTTTTTTTTTAGAATGGCACATAAAAAATATATCAAATTTCAACCTCTTTTCAACCGAATGTGAGAATGTGTCAAGTGCCGTTTGCAGCTTCGTCACTCTCTCCCCAGTAGAAATCCCCATTAGTGAATAAAAAAGTAATAATTAATCATTATATTTAAAAAAAAAAAGAAACAGAAGCCTCCTTGTGGAGAAGAGAGGCAGATGGATGAGATCTGTTATTATTTCTTGATAACTATCGTTTGTTCTTTATCATTTTAGTGCGCAAAGCTTCGTGGCAGTGTTTGTGTGCGAGACGAAGACTGTGCATGCTCAAGGAATCTCTTCTCTGCATCTCTGATCTGTAACTACGAATCGAAGTGCCAGACTGAAAGCATATACGACAAAATCCAGAGGAGAATGCCAGTAAGTTGCTTTACAAAGTGACGGGATTGAAGCAAAAGAAATTTTAAAATATCGACCCTTGCCCTCTCCGAGGGGTGGCCTAAGTCAAAATTCGACAAAATTTTCATTTCGTAAAATGCTGAAAAGCAAATAAAACTAAGTGAAAATATTGCTAAAGAGGTTTCATTTGAATGATAGCACCACGGGATTTCGTTCGCAGACTCAAAAATGAACTACTATTAAATAGTGCCATGTGAAAATACTTCTGAAGAGGTGTCATTTGAATGGTAACACCACAGGATTTTGTCCACAGACTCAAAAGTTAGAACGTTAATCAAAATAAATAGTACCATGATGTGAAACTACTTTACACGCAGACTCAAAGTTAGAATTTCATACTAAATAAAAAGCACCTTGTGAAAATACTATTGAAGAGGTTTCATTTGAATAGTCCACAACATAGGATTTCATCCACAGACTCAAACAGCATTACTTGGCTCAGTCATTCACTCAAGGGCTTTCTTCCATCGACATAGGAGGGAAGCCACTGATTTTGTATAATTTAATGATCAAAATCCACAGACTAAACAGTAAGAGCCATCTTGTACTGACATCCTTTAGAAAACCACTTCAAGACCTTAATGCTTAAGAGCATTAATGTTTGATCGAAGGAATTTCGTCAACAAACTTGACAAGGATCCTTTTTTCCGAAACGTAATAGACAACACACAGGAAAGTGCAACGTTTTTGTACTTTTAAACCGGTTATCAGACTTGAGGGTTTCACTTGTAATAACACATAAAGTTAGAAACACCATGTGCAGCAAAATAGGCAAGCAACTAGAGAACGAAATTGTATGAAAGTGTATATTTATAAATGGACACAATTTAGGTCTCAAGTCCTTCCCCTAGCAGGTTAGGTCGTACTTTTGAAAAACTACTATAAAGCGAAAAAAACAAATGCTGAAAACAATGAGACAAAGTTTTGATTGGTTAGCTGCAGCAGCTGATGAATTCAAGGAATCAATACATTGAAAAATCGACGCTGAGAGAATACTGTCAAGAACACTAAAACTTTCACCAGCCACTCACTGAACACTGTCTAGAGGCTAAACGCTGTGAAAATTCGAAAATCCCCTGTGCATTAGCCACGCATAGAAAAAAGTTTTAACTGCACAAAGAAACTCGCACTATTGCTATTATCGCGCATAAATAACGAAAACCAGTAGAGCAGACTACTTACAGTGAACACTGAGAAGCTTATGCAGGTGATCTTAGCTTGATACGATGTTCAAGAGTGTTTAGAACTGGAATGGCTCCTTTGACGATTCAGCGCCTTTACATTAAGCTTTATAGTTTTAAAACGCCATGCTGAGTAATTGGATCAACTCTATTTGCTTCTCGTGCTAAGCTTGTGGTCTACGTTCCTAACGTTCGTACGACGGATAAGTGTTCTACACACGTATTGTTTAGTAGGGTTCCAATGTTTTTCCAGACTACATGTGTTGATGGTATTACCAAGCTGACTTAAGTTGCGAACTCTTTCAAAATCTGTATCTCTAGAAAATTATCAGCCTCACACCGGTTTTTGTCAATCAACTTACGTATTTACTGAATCTATCCCACCCTCTTTTTTGTCCAAAAATCCTTATAGATGTATGTTTGATTTACTGAAATTTTTATAACGATTTTTTTCTACGCACACGTATTGTTTTATAGGGTTCCAGTGTTTTTCCGGAGTACATGTGTTGATGGTATTACCGTGTTGACTTGAGTTGCGAACTCTTTCAAAATCTGTATCTCTAGAAAACTATGTACTTACACTGGTTTTTATCAATCAAATTACGCATTTACTGAAATTATCCCACTAAAAATCCTTATAGATGTATGTTTGATTCACTGAAATATTTAAAATGATTTTTTTTCTACATTGTAATACCGTGTTAGTACGTATCTCTAATTGTATTACCATATTGACTGAAGTTATCCCCCTCAATCTAAAACCAACATCCTTGTACCACAGTTATTTAAGTCGAATGTTTAAGAAACCCGTTAGACTCTTTTGTTACATGTTTTTGTTAGCTTTTTTTAATCTGACCGTGCACAACGTTCAATAGCATTCCTATCATTCTAGACTTACTGACCAACAGAAACTTCGCATTAATTTATTCAGTCACAATTTGTGAACAAAAAACAAAGGATTGTGCACGTTCAGGGAGCTTCCAACTTTGATGTTTGCCGCGGGCTTTCATAACCAGCCTCCTCTACTAACAATGCTGTACAGTCATCTTAAATATGATAACCGTATTTACCGAGATTATCTCACTCTCTTAAAGCCAACATCCTTCACTGGTCACTTGAAAAGCGACGGAATAACGCTGACAACACACGATCTATTAAATCGTTAAATAACCAAAAGTTAAGTATGGTTTTAAAAACTTGACCCGGATGTTCAGCGGTCAATTTGAAGGACGGATAAAAATTGAACTTTTTTTGTACGGCTTTACAGGGGTTTAAGGAGATTATTTCTATTACGTATTAACAATTACAATAAGGTCAAGAATGTATCCCCTCTGCGCATGTTGTCGAACCTGTGGATCGAAGTTATATGTTTAATCCAAAGACGGAAGACTCACTGGAGAAAGGATTTGGGGAATTTTACAGAGTATAAAACCATTGACGACTTTCACGTTTTAGTCGATAATTTAT
This sequence comes from Porites lutea, assembly GCF_958299795.1. Taxonomy (NCBI): domain Eukaryota; kingdom Metazoa; phylum Cnidaria; class Anthozoa; order Scleractinia; family Poritidae; genus Porites; species Porites lutea. Next base: position 10,458,450 of record NC_133211.1, read on the forward strand.
TGTCAAAACGAATCTAACATGTTATCAACCGTAAGATTATTATCCAAAGATCCTTTTCAATTTTTTCTTCTGCCGTGTAAATTGAAATGCGAAAAAACGCTATTAAACCATGGCCTTCCGGAGGGGGTGGGGAGGGGAACTTTCTATACCCCGCCCGAAAGGGGTACCTTTTTCAGGCTTCCGTCATATATATGAAAGGGTAGGGCTTTTACTAACTGAAGTACACCTGTCATTTTTAGTCTGTAAGAAAGCCCAGAAGGTTTTACAGGTGCATTTTAAACGTTCTGGTTTAGTGGTTTATTCTTATTTTGAAAACGGTGCATTTACAGCGGTTAAAACTCGGATGCAAAGTTCTAAATAAGGTATATGAAAGGGGTACCATTTGTCAATAGAAGGTATACGAAAGGAGGGGTTGGGGTTGGTAAGTGGTTGGACCTCGGGACGGACCCTCCCAGAATAAAACTTTGTTGAATACCCCCTCCCCCCACCCCCTGAGGCTGGCCTTAATGTTGTTGGCAGTTGTTCAGTCTGTTGTAAAAAGGACGTGCCGCAGCCGTCGATAGGAATGTGCTAATGGAAACGGATAAGTTACGTTAGAGTAACCACACTTTAAACGTAAAGCCACTCCTTTCGTTTTTTTTTTTTTTTAGCGAAGGAAATATCAAGAATCCTTGAAGTTTCCGTTATCTTGAATTGCTTAACCTTGACTGTAATTCATGTGTACTATTTTAGTCTTGGTCACCAATGTGTCATAGGGTGATCTAGAATGCACTTGAACGACCAAAATAACTGCTTAAAGAAGGGAAAACAACACGAACAAAACAGGGAAGCTCAATCTGGTCAAGGCGGGCAAAATTGGATAAGATTCAAATGGACTGATTTGGGCTGAACTCAAACTTGAAAAACGTTTACTTTAAGTTCAATAAACGTGCGAAATGTAATGCTTTTCATTTGTAAAGTGATTACCATTTTGTCAATTAAAGATATTTGCCGTGCTAATAGGAAGTTAAAGCCATTAATTAACGAATTAACACAATTAATTAACAATTAATTAATTAACACAATTAACAATAACAATAACATCGTGACCTAGACAGGGTTCTACTTTGTGGTATTTTAAAAAATGTTAAACATGGAACCAATTACTTTCCTTGAAGTCAAACAGGAACGTCAACAAAGTTTAAACACTTTTGGACTCAAAAGCGTATAATGGTTTTAAAGTCCTCCACTGAATTGCATATTTGTCTAAAACCCAGGCTGTTACACTCGCTTACATAGTACAGGAGAAGTGTAAAGTCTGGCACGATTGGCATTTAGCCCAATTCCCAAAACCTGGAAGGGACGACACTCATTAAAAATAACCAAAATCAATTCAAGTCAAGAGGAGATAATTGAAAGTGAAAGCATGCCAAGTATAGAGCCAAGCTAGATTGGTTTCCTTTAGGGGTTGTTGAATACCAGTTTTCCGACGATAATCCCCGTCTCTTCCTTAAGGGGTACCTCCCTCCATCTCGAGTGTAAAGGATCACTGTAAACGGTCTCTTAGAGTTAATGAGTTCGTAAATTCTAGTGTGGACAGCGAAAACGTATACGACGGGCTGGTGTGACATGGCCTCATTTTGTTACTGTAAAAAACTTATCTAGACCTATACGTTTTGTTTCAGTGTTTCCGTGTGTACAAGTCTACATGCAAGACAGACGCCGATTGTCGCCCTTGCAACGAAGCTCAGTTAATATGTGAAGACAGCGAATGCGTCAGAGAAAAAGTCATGTTCGCTTAAAACACAAAGATGGGCCACTTGCGAAAGAAACACACTTTACACTGATTCATATCCAACATATTCCGTGGATGATTCCCTTCCGGTTGGAGAATGGCCGTGGCAAACAAATTGATTGAAAACAGCACAGTTTGCTCAGCGGTCAACTATTAAACTCAGAAGACACCTTTTTAGCGAATGGACAGTATCTTTCGATGCGCATATAAGACAGAAGAGAGTTGATTTATCATGTAACCCCTATAAATTTATTGACAGTTACCGTATATTTTTGTACATTGTTTTAGTAGTTACCTCTCTAGATGTGTAGCCACTATGCGTAAGTCACAACCATAGCACGTAAGCTGGCAATGAATTTGCAGTAGAAATAACAACATGACCCCACAGGTCATGGTAGAATACAAACTTTTACAACCACATGTACTTCATCAAGTGCCTATTTTTCGTTACATGTTTGCTATCGTCACTAGTTTTAATTACCTAACGTTAACTAAACCCGGAGTGGGGAGGTCGGGGGTTGCGCATCAGAACGGATATCTTATGTCTGAGTTAGTAACGCTCCTCCGAATTTAATCCAGTGACCTTTGATTCAAGCAGAAACTAAGAACGTAAGCTTTCAACTAAAATGAAAGTTACAGAAGGCAACAATACGTGCGTTAGTGCGCTAAAAAAAGTTTTTTAGTCACCAGCTGGCTGGCTAAAAAAAATAGACCTTAGCATTTCGTAGATCGAAATGAAATGGAGCCAAAATCAAATCGAAAATCAAATCGAAATAAAAAGAAATCTTGAGTGTTAAACGTAAAGCCAATTTAACGTTAAAATACTCTAAAACCCTCTGACAAGTTTATTCTGAAAGTACTGATATAACTGATATAAATCGTTTTTGTCCTGTCCGTCAACCCACGTCATTTCCAACACAACACAATCAGGCGGCAGCTCACTACTTATCTCAGCACCAGCCCCAACTCGAACCACGAACGACAAGAGAGATCTGGGGAGAGTACTGCCTTGTTGAGTATCATTACTTTGTGATGGATCTTCGCGCGATTTGAATTCTTCGACTTGAGAAACGTCAGAATTTGTTAACGTCTCATTGGCTTTTAAGCTTTCCGTACCTGTGCTTTTTTCTCCTGAAGTATCTTGGGAGTTGATGTCATGAAGAGTAGTATCTTCTGCTGTTTCTTTTGCGGCTAACTCTTCATCATGAGTCTGACAGTCTCCATGGTTTTCTTGTCCAACTTTTTTTCTAAGCAGTTCCCGCCGTTTTCTCCGCTGATGAGCCCAAGTTTTGTCTGAGGCACGACAATGGAAGGTCAATACCCCAGCTGATTTGTCTGTTTCATCATGCGCTTTAGTCACAGCAACCTTAACGATAGAATGCAACATAAAATATTCAACTGAGTATTCTAAAGTACGAAATACAAGCTAAATTATTAAAGAAAAGTATGCGCAGCTTTCCCACATGCGAATGATGAAGCGAACGATCCCACTTATAAGGATCACGAGACCTGCCACAGAGAAAACTAAAGGAGTGTTCTAACAAGTTGGACTTAAATATGTACGACGTAATATGGGATGACTAGACTCATACAAGCCTGTTCAAGGCTCCCAGTTTTTTCATGCACTGATTGTTCTTTTGGCTTGTCCTTGTTGACTGATAGCCTGGGACACGCTAGGCTCTTAATCGCGCAGTTGTATCAAGCCATAACTCAAAGAGAACAAATTTGCATGATTCATCCCACTAATTATCATAGAGTTTCATAGTTGCTACGAGCCCCCAGGCGAGCAGTACACTTATCTTTGGGTTCTCCGTGGTTCCTTAGGTGTCCTGTTGCTATCAAGGCGTAAAATCAGATTTATGTTTGTCAGAATAATTTTTAGCACGTATGTCCTGCATTGCCAATCCAAGACCAAGAGGTTTGTCTAATTGCGCTACGTTTCTCACATTTTAGCGCGCGCAAACAGATTCACAGTAATTTTCGTGAGAGTGAAGAATGATCATCGCAGTAAATTTTCCAATTTAAGCAATTGGAAAGAAGAAGCCTGAAAATTTTTTTTTTTTTCAGGCTTCTTCTTTCCAATTGCTTAAACTGGAAAATTTACTGCGATGATCATTCTTCACTCTCATCTACAACCGCAGTTCAAAAATGAATTATTTCATATACTTCACAGTAATTTTCGTATGGGTAAAAACAAAAACTGGCCAATAAAGACCCAAATCACAGAAAAATTCGTCATTGTAAGACTCCCAAGTACTCCTTTATCCCACAACTATTCATTGGCCCAATTAAAGGGTCTGCAATTAGAAAAATGTGTATGTCAGTTCATCGTCTCTCAGATGATGTTCTACTGCCCTGCGTCTGCTCGCAACATTATACCTAGAATTTTTAACCTCTAGTTAAAATGAATAACGTCCAATTTTGTGCAGGGATTACCAGATACAGGAAGGTACTTACCTTTAACTCATACAGTGTCTTCCTGACATAATCTACTGTTGCCTTCACCCTGTCTGTTAGTTTAAGCTCCTTGTCGCATCCTGTTTCTGTGGCTGTAACTTCGTTGGGAATAATCAGCTGAAGAGGCTTTGCCTTTTTTGCTTTTTTACGGCGTTTTGAAGGAGATTCCTGAAGGAGAGGAAACGGCATAGAGGGTAAGTTATTTTAATCACAGAATCTGGGAACTTTGGCTTGTGGAATCCAGATCCTAGGCTTTGACATCTGGAGAAAGCTAAAAAAAATCCAGTATCTCTCAATCAATTGGAATCTGGAATCTAAGTTCCACTGACAAAAAATCTGAAATCCAGTAAGGGAAATCCAGAATCCAAGACTGTCTTGGATTCCCTTACATGACGTGAATATACATGTGCACAAGACATGCAACTAGTCCAAGCACAGATAAACATGCTGGAAGCAAAATAAGATAACTTCCAACTGGTGGTACAAAACAAAGGGATAAGACAAAGGATAGGACAAACTATTCTTTTGATTCACAGTCACCAATAGTAAATGTCCTACCAAAATCCTACCATACCTGCATGACCACATCAGGTAAAAATGACCAGGCCACACCCCAGCGCATTGTGTGCCCCTGGCAAAACTCAGTGGTTGTTATAGTCTTTATCTGGGGGAGAAAGAAACTGACAGTTGACAGGTTGGAAACAAAAAAAGTATTTGAAATAAGAAAGCGTCTTTCTTTTGTATACAAACAAATATATAATCATATGCAGGATTTTTAAAGCCAATGGCTAACCACATACAGGAAAAAGAAGTGAGTAGGGAGTAAGTCTCATTTGTCCTTCTTAACCTGCAATTGATTTACTCTGGCAAGGCAAAAGTAATCATAACATAAACCATTCAGTACTTGCCAGACAGTTTTGCCAGTATCTCTTTTAAGAATGCATTTCAGTCTTCCTGATAATTATAATTGCTCTATCACTGAGCTTTCTTAATTCCACCTGATAGGGAATGGGACTGCTGCTGCCTGTTGTCTAGACTCCCATTCCAAACCCCCTCCCACTCCTCACCCTCCCCACCCCCCCACCCCCCAAAAAATTGAAAGGTAGATTTTTTGAGCCTGTGCTACATGTGCCACCATGATCTTGTTTTGGTGCAGATATGTATCATAATTACTGTACTTACATCATTTTCTTTGAGAAAAGCAAGGATAGGGGCTACACTTGACTTCTTGCCAAGCATTGTAGTGTACCAGCTAAAAATTAACGAAAAAAGTCTAATTTAGTTTTTGAATCACAGACCACTGATTGATCATTATGCACAAAACACAATTAACACGTCAAAGATAGGTCTTTTTTCATATTTGAATTAATGGCAAATAAATGAAAATAAATGTTGAATTGTTCCTCTGCTAGCAAAGGCCTGGGGGAAGGGGTGTACTTTAGGAATTTCTGGGTGGGGATGTGCAGCTGGGAACCTGGGACCCTTAACCTATCCCAGAGCTAGTTCAGCTGAATTTTGCTACCCTATACTAGAGTAAACTCCCCAAGTCCCCCTTATCCTAGAGTTTTCCAGAAACTACGAGGTCACTAGCACAGTCTAGCCAAAACAAAACCTTATACCACAATCCCTAGTCTAGATAAAATCTTCAACCAACTGATCAGTTTCCCTAAAAATGATACCCTATTCTAGACCCAAATGCTCTGATTTATATACCCTATACTAGAGTAAACTGCTTGAAAACCATACCCTTCACGGCGGCACATACCAATCTATATAGCCCACATATGGCAGTACCCCCCCCCCCCCCCGCCCCCAGAGCAGAGGTCTCTCACAGCAAGAAAACAGCAGGGAATTGAATTATTATCGACTTAAGTACAGAAACTCTTGTTAGAAATAAATATTGTAGTAATCTGGTTACATGTGCATGCAAAATTACAGCCATGGGTCACAATACCTGATTTGCTCTTTCATAACGAGGCTGTCTTTGATAATTTCTTTAACAAATTCCACCTCACCCCCTCCAGCAACAGTTTCAGTTTCTGTTCCAGTGCACACACCGCTAGGCTGAGGACGTTTGATGCTGCGTGTTATCCCATGAGAAGCCTCAAACTCATTCTTAAAGAATGGTGGATTGCACATGCAGAAATCAAATTCTTTGTTGTCTTCCTCTTCAGTGGGTTTCTTGAGATAGTTGTCATTGGTTACCTGTTTCACTAAATGAAATGAGATTTTTAGCTGGTCTGAAAAATGCTAGAATTATTACTTTTCTGTATGGGCATTGTTGTTTTCCCAGTGCAAAGGTGATATTGTTGATATATTATTTTTTGCCATAAGATTGAGACTGACCAGCAAAAACATAGCAAAATAGCGCTCAAAAATGGTTGTTAAAGAGTGACCATGGTTTTCCAAATGACACAAAACTTTTCAGGACAATCTGGTTGAAATGGAGGATGCTATGTCTTCCAGAAATTTTTCACAAGGATGAGCTGTATTATCTAATTTTTCACACTCCAGTTAATCAATGTATCATGGATAGTAATCTTTAAAACTAGTCAGCAAAATCTACAATGCGCATGAATGCTTTCTTACCTTTAATGTTATTTTCCAAGCCATTGCTTTTCACATTGTCTACAGCATATGAAACTGACAAGTCATCTACCTCAGTTGCCAAGAAATGCCAGTTGTTGAGTTTAGCACCTAACAGTGGATAGATGCAGGAGGCACCTGATCCTAGTACAAAATAACACGAAATGGCAAAATTAAAAACAAAAAACATATCTGGAAAAACGGTTGGGTTATTAAGGCAAGAAGGGCTTTATTTTTCACCTCATAGTCTATTAAATTAATGTGACAAATGCCGAACAAAGGCCCAGCAAAAAAGATTAAGGGTGGGGGGGGGGTGGGGTTTCAGTGAACTGAGGGAGGAAAATGTGAAGATTGGTCAGAGATTTTGTTTGCAGTTAATAAAAGCAACAAAAAATAATTTAAGAAATTGATCCACCACAACTCAGTTCTGCTTATGATACATCAAAAAATTACCATTTTCACTGCACTCGTTGCTGATCGCAGACATTTATTATTATTGCGTGACACTTCCTGAGCTACAAATAACAGCAATGAATGCTAGCGGTTACACAGGCTATGAATGCAATCAAAACCCACCCACAAAATACAGCCATCAAAAAAGTTTACTTGTCTTAAAGAAAAACTGTGAATAAAATGATCGGTTTCCCTTTCTATTGTTTCGGAAACGGTTTAATCGCGTTTTATTAGGAGACTAAACGAGAAATTCGGGATCTTACCAATGTCAAACCCACGTACAATTGCGTGACAGTGATCTTCTGAAAGGCATGAGAGAAGATCTTCGATCCACAAGACGTAGTTAAGCCGAAGAGGCACTGTGGGGATAAGTCGATCTAATGGGATGCTGATTTTGATCTTGAAGTCATGCTCGAGCAAAGCGCAAGTTAAAGCTCGCAGCGCCTCAGGATTTTTAAAATTCAAAGTGAATCGTCCGGGTTTAGTTTCCTTCGTATGCTTCCTAAAGTAGTCGAATTTTTCACCAAGCACTTTGAAGTCTGGTGGAGCGTTTCTGTAGATATTTCTCGGGTGCATGAGGTCATTAAAGCCCATGATGTTCGCATGAGTCAAAGCAAACCATGGAAGCTTTGGTTGCGGCCATGTTGGACGTGAAAGCTGGCATGTAGTGTCCAGACCTCTTACGCGGTTTTCCAACTAGAGGTTAAATTTTAATCCGGGTTCCTTTTTTTCTTTTATTCCAAGCATTTTCTCGGATAGCCTGAATTTCATCCGATGGCTTCGAGTCGTTTTCTCCTCTCAGCAACGTTACTGAGGGAGTAATAACGACTCCAAGTAATCGGATGAAATTCAGGTTATTTCTCGGATAATAATAATAAAGGTAACGATAACGATAATGATGATAATAATGACAATGATGATAACGATAATAATAATAATAATAATAATAATAATAATAAAAATAATGATAATAATAATAAATACATTCGATGCGTTTGAAGTGAATTTTTTAACTATATATAAAATAGATAATGTTCAGAAAATTTGGGTTGAAAATAAAGAAAGCTGTGGAACAGGAAAATAAATATATTGGCCCTTCAGCGTTCACGTGGTATGATATTAGCCTCCAATTAGGGGTATGACCGATTAAGTAGCTTAAAGTGTTTTCATGAAGAATAAAAGTCCACTTAGTGCTGAAAATGAGTTTATTAATTACTTAAACAATGGCTTCTGACAAAGTGTTGGTTAAAAAGCAATTGCGTTCATAGACAACTGCCACTCCGCCCTTAAGTGGTAAACAAGCAAAAAATTCCCTTCAACTGACCACCGATCAAGTTGGTTAGGATGTTTAAGTTTAGTGTGCCGCCAGTACTAAACACATATACCAGTAGTAACTGTTATATAAAGCAGAGTCACTGCATGATGCCTTGTAAAAAGGGGCACCCAACATCAATTTTCGGAAAATATCTGTTCGGAAGACGATTTGAGATCTAGAATTTTCGGAACATTTGTTGTAAAATTTCTTGCTTGCCTGCCTCTCCTAGGATTTTCGAACACATAAAAAATGGTATAATCGCCCATTTTTAACGGACTTTTACCCTAAAAAGGTCACCTAGAATTTTCGGGAGCCTTTTTTCTGGCTGCAATTTTCGAAAAGGTAAGTTTTGATCCCTATAATTTTCGGATCATCAGACTTTCAGCTAGGAAATCCGAACAGATGAAAAATTTTTAGGAGATGAAAATATGTCTATACCTACCGTTTAAATACTAAAATACGTTCATTAATGCTATGTTTAAGTGGTTTTGAGTTATATTATCGCAGTGAGTGGCCCTGTTGCAAATTACTTCCTTACGTCTTTTGGGCTTCACGCCTTCCGAGTCTCACAAGTTTAATTTATGACAAGAAGTGACTGTCTACTGACATTGATATTACCTTTCTTCCGTGTTTCTCCTGTTATAGGTCAAAAGTGGGCACTGAATTAGCTACAGCCGGCAAGTTGTGATGGTTAAGTATAAATAAACCCATTCTGTCTATCTTTTCTGGCAAAACAGAATTCGCCATTCTTAATAAAACAACCTTCGACGAATGAAATACTTTTAAGATCAGCTGTGATCAACACAGAGTTGCATTAGTATATATATATAGCAGGATATAGTATATTGTAGTATATAGTAAAGTATAGTCTATATTAGTATATGTATAGCTCCTCACCTGTCTTTAACTTCTTCAGGCTAGTTAAGGGCTGCCCTTACCCGTTAATTTGCTCTTTTTTGGACGTGGTACAGTAAAAAGCGTTTCAGTTTTCCCGCCTTCGTTGCCAACCTCTGACGTATCCCAGATACTTGTTACGCTACTTCTAATTTAAGGGCCATAAATTAAACAATGTCTCTAAAATCACGTGCACGAATGTGCGGCATTTTGTCTGATCGATATTATTAATCGTTGTAGTGAGTGTCTTTGCATTTGAGAAGAGAACGTGGTGTCATCAAAAGACCCCTCAAAAGTAGAGTGCCTTTTTTCCTGATATCATCAGCATTGAACAACGATGAGTCTATCCCGTAAGTCCAAGGTGATTGCGATAGGCGTCTTATTAATAGTCGCAATACTTGCAGTAGTGACATTTTTGGCCGTATACTATACCTTACCATCATCAACTAACTTAACAGAAGTCAAACTGGAGAGAAACGAAACTCTGACATATCGAGTGGTTCAAAACGTAGAGGTGAATCTGGGAGAAAAGCAGAAAGGTAAAGTTACTTAATGGTTGTTGAAAAGCTCTACACAGTTGTCTCAAACGTTTGATTCGGCCCCTGCATCCCAGCCTGCAAGACAAGTACGATACTTAGCTACCCAGACTGTGTAAGAGTAAATAACAGAACAAAAGTAATGCATGAGAGAAGAATTCAACGAATTTTCTCTCCCAGTGTTATTGCGAAGCATTCCCAAATTGTGCCGACCTTTTGCGACTGACGAAATATAATTCTCGTCCAGAGAAACGAATACTTCGGAGGAAGACTTTGTAATGGTTAATGTACTAACTGGGTTTTACACAATTTTCCTAATTTTTTTTACTGAAAAGGATAAAATTGCCATTTAAATGCACATTAGTGCGACCCTTCCGCTTAATGCCGATTGCAAATTAAACATTTTTAAGTGGTGCAAAAGTCTGAAGGTAGTTCGAACGCGTTAGCGACTTCCGTGTTTGTGTTATGTCTCCATCCCTGGCTTGAATCTTTGTTTGACGTCACTGGTAATCTTCAGTTCGGTATCACCAAATGCTGCCCAGGGCGGATTCTATTCATGTTTGTAAACTTTCTGAATGCGCAATACTTTAATTTGAACTTAGTTAGGTCTTATTGGCAGTTGACATTGAAAGTTAAACACGTGTTGGCGTTATTCAAATACCATAACTAGTTGGAGTTTTGAAAACGATTTTGCGTTTAAGTCGCTATGGGTTCCATGTCCATCATTTCTATGGTTCAAAGCTTTTCTTCAATATAAACAAAAACTAGGAATAGGGGCCAAGATGATGGGTTGGCCTTTCTCTGGTCAATTCGCTAGTTTAATTTGTTCAGAAAACCGGCATCTCTAAAAAAAATCCTGCGGAATAAACAGAGCAATTTAATTGAGACAAAGATATTATATTTTTTGATATTTCTTTCAGCGCGTAGTTTCCGTAAACAACACATACATTAACCATTATAAGAGGGCGCTCATATCGTTAATGGTGCCTCTTGAAAACCGCAAGGAAAGAATAAAACCGTGAACTTGCAATTGACAAAAACCGAAGACAAGTTGACAAATGAAAAAGGCCAAATTCACAAACCCCTTTCGGTTTTAAGAAAAAAAACACATCTTAGCCTCATTCTTTGGTTAAATCCGTATTTTAAAGAGGTTTTACTAACTTTCACCAGTGCGATCTAAACTAACTGTTAACTTTGTTCATGATGGTAGGAGCGAGTAAAGCAAAATATTAAGTGCTGCCAGGTAATAGAATTGCCTGCCGAGTAATTTCTGACATAAAAGTCTGAATTACAAACACAACTGCGCCTGAACTGTAGGACATAAAGTCTGCGATTCAGCACTAAATTATTGTATCAATTACACCAAAATATGAGAAACGCAAGTAAGGGAATGTTAAATGCATGTAAGCGCAGACTTCCCTTTAAACTCTACTGTCTAAGGGGAAAATGTTTTCAAGCTGAAGCTAGCTAAAATGCTCAATGAAGACTTTTTTCCCGTTGATTATGATTGGCTAGTATTATATATATTAGCATGGGATCTGGTAGTTAAATGTTATTGGCTAGTGACATTTTTTGCTTCATTTTCATTGGCTGTTTAACTGTGTGCTTTAGCATGTCCTATTACAAGCTGCTTGCAGTCGTATGGGTCAAATTTGATGACTTTTTTCCTATTAACAGTATTGCTTTTCTTTCCTGACTTATTATCATAAGGTACCCCTCCACGCAACAGTTGGAATCCGGGTCCTTAATAAAACGTCTGAGGGATACTGGTTCCTTATGAGATTCAACCTGTCACACGTGGGGGGAAATGTGGACATAGGTAGAGACGTCCAAATAAGGACAAACTACTTCGTGGTTCGACTTCAGCGACTAGATTCAAGGTGATTTTAAATATTTTGTAGCTCAAAAAGATGAAAAGAACGCGACTCTATGTGGGGTGAAGGGGTTTGAGCAATGTAATTATGTAAAGATAAATGGCTCGGGTTTTCGGTGAGTGTTAATTCACTTTTTTTAGCTATCATTGTATCACTAACCTTCCACCTTAAAGAACCCACACACTGCCTCCGAAAGAGTAGGGGACGTAGTTCCTGGTGTGGTGGTCTATCTCAAATTCACACTCACATACTCATTTCTTCCGTGTACTTGTGAACTGCTACATGAAGCAGCAGTGGCAGATCCAGAAGAAGTCTCCCTCCCCCCCCCCCCCCTTATTTTTAGAAAAAAATGATCATGAGGTCCGAAGGGCCGAAACCAACCAGTGTTGTAAATTATTCCTGAAAAACCCTTAGGGGAGTGGGTAATATGATATTTACAATCTTCATACGTCTATATTCTAGAACAGCAAAAAACGGAACTGGAAGATTAGTTAAACTTTATGGGAATTATTCCACCAGTGAAGAGCAATTGCGTCTTGTGTTTGGCATTCTTGAACAGTTACTCCCATCACTTAAGCGAGACCTGTACGAAGACGTGGATGGTATAAATGGGGCTGGATTCAACTCGATTCACCCTGAGGAGTCCCTTCTACTGCCACGCCCTGTAAAAATGCATCGAGAAGCAACCACTTCTGATAAGGATATCATCCGGATAAGTAATCATTTTAACAACTCAGATTTCACAAACACATCGTCAGAGGTTGATATAGATATGAATATGACTTACTCTGATTTTGCAACTGTCAACAAGAGCAGCGGAATGATACTTGAGAGTAGCTCTCATTTTTATACAGAGTTGAACTTAGGAGAATTTATTGACAACAACGGGGGTCTAAATGATACGATATCAACCATAATGAAAGTTAATTTGACAAGGCACCTGTGGCTCGTAGAAACAGAAAATTTCGATTTTTTGAAGATAAATCCAAATGTTTTTGTGAAGCTTAAAGTTTCAAAAGCGACCACTTTTTCACTCAACGAAACTGAAAAGTTCCCATATAATGCTACTAATTCAAGCGAAATCCCGACAAACTTTTCCGCGCCGATGCAACAGCACAACTCAACCAACTCGTCAATCACCTCTTTGAAACGCATTCGGAGAGCCAACGACGAGGACAATAAAATCATCCGTGAAATATGGGCAAAAACGGAGCCCTTGTACCTTGGAGCGGAGAAAACATTTGCGCTGTTTGTGAAAGAAGTTCTTGGATTCAAAGTGAAGGGAAGTGCTATATTCTCTGTAAAGTTCGGCAGTGAAGGTCTTAAAGAGGTAGGTGTCGCCTTCAAGCTATCAATCGGAGGTAAAAACCTGCCGGCCATACTGTCTATTAAGTACTCAAGATCTCAATTGCAAGGAAAGCCTGTATCTTCTGGACATCAGTGGCAAATAAAGATGGTGAGACTTTTTTAAAAACATCTATTTATTGTGTAATTCTTTGTCAGATGATTGGTTGTAATAACTTATACATTTCCATCTTTAGCTAAGCCCTTCGTCGGAGCAATAAGTGGTTGGGCTATACCGCTGTGGGCAGGATTTACAAACTTAAGCCTTCCCTAGTTTATAAATATGATTTGTTAGTAAGCGTCAGGCTCTATTAAAATTGAGAGATAATAAACCAAAATGATGAAGATATTCTCTCGTTATACCCTAACCATAAGGCCTGTTGACAGGCTAAATATGTATAAGTATTCATCTTTTTTGAAACATCAGAACAGGGGAAGAGCAGCTTAATTCTCTCACAGTACTGACAGGACTAACACAAAACTTACTGTTTAGTTTATTAAAAGAGTATATTTATCTTTTTTAGAGTGTTTCTGTTCCTGTACACGCCCTGAGACTTGGAGTGGACTTTGCCTTGAAAGTCAAAGTTAATATCAAGCTGAGTTTTCCTCCTTCTAAGAATTCACTTAATCCCGTCAAACTAACCGTGCAGGTATGTACAACTCGTTATAATAACATTGTTCCCCTACTCTGGTTTTCCACACATTGCACAAAATCAAGTTAAGGTGATAACCGTGATATGATAAAAAGGTTATTGGGTTGTTACGGGATGCTTAAGGATTGTTTAAGCTTTAAGTTGGTGGAAGATTTTTTTGTTGTTCCACTTTGGTCAGGTTTTTGTGCTTAGCGCCGGTGCTAGCACAATGGTGACGAACCTGGCGTTTCCGCAATTTTCTAGGCATCTGTATTATAAGGCAACTTGCTTATCATTCCTTAAGTTGAATTATCCTTTGCAAACATAACAGTGAACCTAGACTGTTCACAGTCCCAATTTTTTCGTTAGCGTCAAGATTGAGCCGTCACCGTCACTGGCAGCCATTTTGCAATTGGTATCGAATGTAACGAGGATGAGGTACCGGGGTTAATAGCGCAATGGCAGCTTCTGGTCTGCGTGGCAGGCGTTAAAAGGGAAAGGGGAAGGGTAAATCCGCGCGCGCGAGCGCGCGAGAGGCGCTTTCCCTTCCCCTTTTAACGCCTGCCACACAAGCTAGTTATATTCAAGTTAGACTTGGTCAAGATGGCCGCCTGCAGTGCTCGTTCTCGACTATCTTACGGAAAAATAGTCGACTGAGAACGGTCTACAGCAAACCCAGCCTAGAAGACATTTCTCCTTGCTAGAAAATTAAAACAATGAAAATGTAAACCTTTATTAACTATTCAATTTAGTTACAAGAGGTTTATTCTCTTGACAGATTGAGCCTTTCTCCGAAGTCACGGCAAGTATTGAAGGCTATATATCAGCCCACGCTATCCGTGCTGGTGCCTATGGAGAAGGCACATTAGTGCGAATTGGGCTCCCTGTGACCCTATCCTATTGTGACAAAACGTGGTGTGTAACCCTTTGTTTGCGTTTGAAAGCACTGGAACTAAATGCCGGAATTTTTTATCAGTGGTGGAACGTGTGGAAATGGGACTGGGGAGAGCGGCGTACAATTCATGACTTCGGAAAATGGGCTGCGTTACAAACGAACTTGAAGTTGTTTAATAAGTGTACTGCGCCACCTACCCCGAAGACAGACCCAAGTCCTAATCCTAATCCTGATCCCGACCCTAAACCCAACCCAGCTTCAACAACAGCAACCTCAACGACATCATCGATCGCACCAAGTATGGCATCATCTAACAGCTCAGTTACAAGAACAGAAACAACAACTAGCACAATAACGACTACATCTATACTGACATCGACGGTAACTGTTTGTACACCATCACCATCGTATATACTCACATTAGCAGAACGCCCAAACGCAACGATTTCTTCTCTAACAAATGCATCAAGTTCAGAGGCCTCAATATTTTCGTTAGAAGTAATTCCAGCAGTTACGAGTATGGAAGCTAAATTGTCTACGGCGGGTATGACTTCATTGACTTTGCAAGAAACAACACCACTGCCACAAACAAAGACTGCAACAGATGCAGAAACTATAACAGCAACAGCAGCAAATACATTAGCCACAGAAACTACAGCTGGAAGCAACCCACCTACTACCACACCAGGAACGAAAACAGCGGAGACTAAAACAGTTTCTTCGTCGACAGCCAGTGTGCCAAGAAGTTTGCTAAAAGTTACACCAACAACAGGTACAGAAGATACGCCCACAGCGAATATGTCAGCTGCAGAAACTTCAACTACAAAAACAAAAATAACGCCAACATCAGGAGATGCAACCTCCGCACAAGGTTTACCTGATCTCACAGTAAGTGCTCCGACAACAGTTACAGTGGTTCAGGTAACAAGGATGGATACTGCTAGGGCATCCGTCACAAATACAGCGACATCCACTCCTTTATCAAAAGTCAGTTATCCATCAACTGTAGTCACACCAAACAAACAAGTAACAACTACAAACACTGACGGAATCACACCGTCAACAGCTTCCGTCATTACAGCTATTACATCAACAGTGGCGTTAGAGGCTGCGAACACATCATCAACAACAACTCTGGACATTGGATCAACTAAATCGGCAACACCAACGGCAACTTCATCAACAAGGACTACAGCGATACTAACCATAACAGGCACAGCGGTAACTCCATCTACAGTACTAACTGCAACCACAGTTGGTTCTACAGCTACAGAAATTATTGCACCGGCACCAACTACGGCATCCCGTTCAGAAAACATGCTATCAATAGCCTCAGACTCTTTAGCTACAACGATCAGCTCGGAGGCATCGTCAGTGGATAAACCGGCTACATCAGGAAACGCTGATGCGTCTTCATCAGAACTTACCTTTATACTGACCACATCGGCTGCAGCTACTACACCAACACAAGAAGTTCCTATCCGGTTTCAAGTAGGGGTAATTGCAAAATAACATTTTCTGATGTGGTCTGGATCCAGACCGAGGAATCTGAGTAACTGGTCATGCTAATTGTAAATACTGAACTGTAAATTCATACATGCCGCGATAACGTATCGATTCGTCCATTCAATTTGTCACTGAGCTTCATATTATTTACTTGATGAATTTTTTAAGCAGGATCCCTAATCGGCTCCTGTTTCAAGTTAGTCTTTTCCAGGCTCTAAGATAGTGAGCCAAGCGGACCCTCCGCGGTACCTGATCAATCAATGAATCGATTTATTCATAAAATACTAACTCAGTCTCTTACTCTCTCATTTACTCACTCCACTTGATCGATCGATCAATCAATCAATCATTCAATCAATCTGTCTATCGATCACTCATTTAATCAATGAATTATTCAAGTATTTTATCACTTATTCAGCAGCCATTTATTCAAGTCCGCATAAAAGCGTTCTGAACCATCAAATCAAACAAACTTTCATCCGTAAGACCAGAATCCTTAACGATTGCACTGATTACGCTCTTAGAACCAAACGAACACAACAGGTTACATTCCAGAGAAAATGGATTTATTTCCTTCGATGTCTACGCGGAAGTCGAAAAGGCCAAAGTCTTCTGGGCCTAACTAAAGTACTCTAGACTGGATGCGGTTTATTAGTTGAGCTTCTTTTGCGGGGTCAAGAAACCAAGTTTGACTTGCTGGTGGCTTAACTGTAGAGAGAAAAAGACACAGATGATTGTTACACCTTTACAGTAAATACGGTAATTTCGTAAGTTAAAAAAAAAGAAACTTTAAAAATCGTATTGTAGCAGACGTAACTACTTTAAAACTAGTCTAAAATCAATACTGAACCTCATTGATACGGACACGGGGCCGTAGATGGTTCACATGAGCAGAGAACAATCCATATAGGACTGAAAATGCTGGTGCTCCGAAACGTTTATACAAATCAAATGTAATAACCCCGTGCTTAGTGTGAGGTCATATTTTCTAGATGCTAAGAACCGAAGCCTTTGCTTTATTCATATGCACCCTCGCCACTAGAGGGTCGTTTTATACTGGAGTGTAACAAGAGCTCATTATAGTTTTAACAATGACCTCTCACTCAGGTCGGTTGACCGGCTCATCATTGGCTAGACTTTCTAAAAGTCCTTTCATTATTTTTTTGTTCTTGGTTGGTTATATCATTTAAAAGGACTTTTCATACCTGTTTGGCGCTAATTCACCGGTCGAAAATTCCACCGCTGACGGCATAACAATTTCCCAATAGGGGAGTGACTGATACACAGCCTTCATTGTCAATCAGTTTTTACCGCGTAAATGTATACATGATTTAAATCCATTCAGGTGAAATAAGTCGACCTCACGACTTTTTCGCTCGCTCGGTGGCTGCCCGACCTCAGCGTTCGTTTCTAAGAACTTATGACAGGTCGACTAGTAACAAGTCTAATCATGGGCCTGACTATCAGGCTTCTCTGAGGGGAAGAGAGAAGCAAAAAATCGCTTCTCACCCAACCTCTAGCTAGTCAGAATGATGTTAGCTCAATATTTGTCACCCTTGAAAGGATTTTGATGCTAAAGGTGCTCAGTTCACCGTAACATAGCACATGGTTGTAGTTATGGAGTGGAAAGTAACGGATTTCAGCATATTCTGAATTGGTAAAACAAAAAAGGCACCTGGTTTGAGCCACGTTTGAGTCACGCACAATGCAGGTCACGTGATAATATTCTCGAGAATTGTTTCGTTCAGGCCCAGTCCACACGTATCCGGATATTTTTTAATCCGCTGTCGCAGCGTTTTGGGCATCCCCGCGTTTTGGGCATCCCCATTCCCATATCCCTAGCGTTTTGGGCATCCCCGGTGGGGGATGCCCAAAACGCTGGTCGGTTCGACTTTGCCTAAATTATTTCAGACTGGGGAAAAGTCAGGATTGTTAATCACGAATTTACGGCTGAATAGTGTAGATGCATGTTAGAATTATATCGTCTGACATTTTTCGCCGGGTTTATTGCGCAGAAAAAAAACCCCATAGGCAGTAAACGTTGGCTCAAAACATGACGAAACTGAAATTTACAACCGCATAACATCGCTTCGCTGTACAACGCTTCATTGTTTGCAAAGCTTCAATTTTATTTAATAGAACTGTTTACAAGCGAGCAATGCCGCAATCACGGGCAGCTACGATCGTATGATTCCAAACAGCCAAAAACAAGAATACTAAACAAAGCAATCAAATGACAAACATGAATAAAACTGCGTTTTGCGGTGTTGAATTCATAGTATGCATGACATTTGAGGCCTGTACAACTTAACCCCGCAGCGCTACTTGACACACAAAAGGTTGTCACACAATTTATACAGAGGCCTCTTGCACCTACGGGACAGAATAAATCTATTGTTGTTTTGAGATGTACATGTAGTAATGGCTTCTATTAAATCAATTCCGACCAAGTACCACACCTTGGAACAACCTTCACAGGGTGCAAAAGTATTATCGCGCCCGGCGTGTCCAGAGAAAGGAGCAGAGTGGCACTCTTCGAAGACCCTCGCTTTTCTCTTCCTCGGTGATAACAAGTCGTCGAAGTGCTGTGCCATCCTTCTCCTTGGCCACGTAGAACAAGGACTCTAATTTTCAGTCATACTCGAACTTTTTGGCAAATTTTCGCAGAGTCGTTTTTTGCTTTGTAAAGCCTTCCGGATAAGCCTTCTTTTTAAGATACTGGAAAAGATTTCTATATTTCGAGGAAGCCATCTCTAAAACGTTTTCGATTTTCCCGCGAAATCCAGCAGTTTTTTTGGAGGGGATGACCAAAACGCTAGGGATTTGGGCATCCCGGGAGGGTACCGGGGGATGCCCAAAACGCTGCAGTAATATGAGAAGGGGATGCCCAAAACGCTAGGGATTTGGGAATGGGGATGCCCAAAACGCGGGGATGCCCAAAACGCTGTGACACCGCAACTGTTTCTTTCCGGATACGGCTTCCGTTTACACGTATCTAGTGAATCCGGCATACGAATCAGCACCTTTTTAATCCGCTCTCTAGAGTGGAAAATTTTGAATGTGCCGTGAAATCCGGAATCGTGTGGACGCTTAATCCGGATATTTTTATCGGGTGACGTAACAATATCGAGCCCAGTTCTTTATCGTGAATATTGTATTCACGATGGCGACCTCGACGCTTGATCTGTTGCCAATTTTCCCAGAGGAGCCCCCCTGGGTACCAGAGTGAATCCCGATTCGGGTGGAAGGGCAAATTCGATTTAAATACGCATACGCGTAGAAAGTTTTGAAACCGGAAAAAAAAAAGTTGCGGATTCAAAAATATCAGGATACGTGTCTTATAATTCACGATTTTATTCACCTTTATATGTAGGCATAATTAAACTGAACTGAAGGGCCAAATTCCCCTAAAACCTACAAGTTAAAGAGATCCATGTACTAAAAAAGCCGTGTGTCGGAACCTACTTTTTTTAAGTCTGGTAAATAAAGTTTCTTGAATTTTTGGCAAGTTATTGACAATTTAGGCTTAGAAGGTTCTTAATTAGGTTCTTTCATTTCAATTAAGGGGATATTGTTATTGACTATCAACTGAGCAAAATAAACATAAATAAACTTGGGTTTGGTCCTTAACTATATAGTATTTATTCACAAAGAGCGATTTTACTTAACAGAATATTCTGACAATTTCCTGACCGTTTGACCACAAGCAAAAACAATAGAAGTAGTTCAAAAAGTGGTGTAAGTGCTCTAAGATACCGTAAATTCATATACTCCTCAGTAAATCTTCTCTTTCCGTAACAAAGCGTTCTGAACCATTAAATCAAACAAACTTTCATCGGTAAAACCAGAATTCCTGGCAACTACATTAAGAAAACTCTGAAAACCAAACGAACAGAACAGGTTACATTCCAGAAAAAATGGATTTCCTTCAAGGTCTACCCGGAAGTCGAAAAGGCCAAAGTCTTGCAGGTCTAACTCTAGAAAAGCTCGACGACTTTGTGACTGGATGCGGGTTATCAACTCAGCTTCCTTTGCGGGATCAAGAAACCAAGTCTTACTTTTTGGTGCCTTGCCTATGTAAAGATAGATAAAAAAAAGTAACAACTCTCAATGTAAAATCATCTCGATAGTTTACTATTATTTGATACCAATGACTGGCCCGACGGAGAACACAGACCTGTTTCTGTCTGTCGCCTAGATCTCTCCGCTGAGAGAAAAGCGATTGCTAGAAATATATCTAAGTTTATCTTACTAATTCCTTTAACCAATAGGCCATTTCGCACGATGACATGATTTTACTACTACGACCAGAACCCTTCAGGGTTTTGCTTTCTTGTGCTAATTAGGGCTTTTGTTATTCAAACCTCACTGGGATTACAAAATTTAAATATTAAAGGAAAACGAAAAGGATTATGGTCGTAGCAGTAAATAAAATGACGCCATCGTGCAAATGGCTTACAGTCGACTCTCTCTTAACGGACAGCTCTATAAGACGGACACCTCTGTAAAACGGACACCTAGAGTTGGTCCCTTCCTTTGTTTATTCCCTTTATTTGACTCTTTATAAGACGGACATCTCTCTAAGACAGACACTTAGTGCCGGTCCCAAAGGTGTCCGTCTTAGAGAGAGTTGACTGTATTGATTTGTTTGGGGGTTTACCGAGGTGTACATGTGACTGATGGTACATATTCTTTTCACTGATCATAACTTAGTGTTGGGCAATTAATGAATTAACAAGTGTTGATATGAATTTAATGGATCAAGCCAAGATTTATGATTTATTTTGAATTTGTTTATACGAATGAAGAGAAATGTGATACTCACAAATAGGTAATCCTTTTTCATCGCAGAGTAACTTATCCTGGGTTGTACGAATGCCATCCTTACGTACGTTGAATTCTATACACGACAAGGCCTGTATATCTCCAGTTTTTTCTGATTTGACTACAGCGCACCGAATCTCTCGTCCCTCTATGAATCTGTACAAAAACGGCACAAACATGCCTCAGTGCAAAGATGCACAGTGCATCTACAGCTATTTGGAGAAAGGTTGTCGGAAAAAAAGTGCTCGCGAGAATCCCGAAAGGTATTGTAGGTAGGTGATTTTGAGTTCACTGTCTCCAAAGGAATTTCAAAGAATATGGTTCTAGAGCCTATGGATGTATGTTTGCGAGTGCTAAAGGAAAGCAACAAAAGTAGGTTCGACAGCTACATTAGGGCCATTTATACGAGGAAAAATAAGACGCGTCTTACATAAGACGCGAACTTTCCATATAAACGGTATAAACGGCACATTTCGTCTAAAATAAGACGCGGCTTAGCTAAGACGCGTCTTATTAGATAAGACGTGCTCGTATAAATGGTACAGTTCGCGTCTTATTTAAGACGTCTTGTGTAAGACGCGTCTTATTTTTCCTCGTATAAATGGCCCTATTGTCGAGAACTGTAACTTTCGGGATTGCTGCGTGCAAATTTTTTCCGACAGCCTTTCTGGAGATAGCTGTTTAGCCAAAATGTTTGTATCCATGTCGCTTTATTTATTTATTTTCGATTTGTGCCTCCTTTTCTTACCGTACCTGTCAACGAGGTAAGCTTTGTCCAAACTCTTTAAAGGGGTAGCTGACTGCTACTCAGCCGGGATTTAAGAACATTGAGGGATGACGTTTACGTGCGTACGATGCTTTCCGCACTCTTCCTTTGAAATGGAGTTTCCCTTTTCAGTTAATCATTTGGGCCACTTTTCTGACAGTGAATTCTTTGCGGGGAAGAAACATTTTAGTGCTAAATGCCGAAACTTTGGCAGTGATAAGGATCAGCTACTGACTGTCACCCCAAATATTCTCTTCTTAATTAAAAGCTTAAATGTTTGGAATTGGGAATAGTTTTTAAAACGCGAAAAACAGATAAGACAAGAACCTACCTTTCAATAATTACTTGGTTCGAGAAAGTCAGCGCATGCTCAATTGCTGCATCTAAAGACTGCCGGTCCCTTACCAGTCGCACTGCTTTAGAATCCTCTCCTTTGCTTGCCTTGACAATACAGGGATACTTGATATGGGCAGTTGGTATTGGGTCTCCTGTGACCAAAAAAATAAATTATCACTTTCAATAATCTCACAGTACGCTACAAGGAAGCAGGTTCAAGGTTATTTATCACGATGACATTTTCCTACACACAGTTCTTACTCGCAAAATTGATAATCAATGCGGACAGGAATGAAAATTAAAAGTCACAATAGCTAGGATTTAACAGAAGGGGAAGAACAGATCCATCAAATATTACGGCGCTAGTGTGTATGACCTTATTTTTTGCTTAGTAGAATCTTTATATTACAGTGTCCTGATAAGGGAAGCAAATTTTTTTTTCGGATATCCGCATTGCCGTGATTCAGGACGTACAAAAAAGTGAAATTCACTTTCGGTGGGGTACAAAACCGTACCACTGAAAACAGGAGACAGGGAATGATTGTGACGTCTTTTTAGGACATTCTGTTTTACGGCAAGCAAATTTCCTAGTCGTTTCTTGTTTTCCGCGGAACAGAACATCCCGGAATGATGTCACAATGATTGCGCGGTTTTTATGTTTACCGGAAGTAAAATTTCCCGTTACACGGGAAAGAATAATCGATATCGAAAATTTTGCTGTCCTTATCAGGATACTGTGTAGATTTTATCAAGAGAACACCGGAAATCGTTGTCGCATTATGACAGTTGATCCTAGACTCTCTGGCCGGCGTAAAAACGTAGGCATCATACCGCAACTTATCATGGGCATTTCTTAGTTCACCGTTGCCTGACTTCGCAATGGCAAAAAACACGAATGACGGTCCATGGTCTTATTGTACCGTGGAACTGCGGGATAAAGTTTTTCCTCTTATTAACTGGTGATATTTCATAAAATTTTTAAGATACCATTTGTTTCGTGGACTTATCGCCGTAAACAGACATTCGCCATGCGATAAAGTTCACTAGTATTGTAGAGTTCGGTTAGAAGTCCGGAGAGCGTCCGGCTGGTTTGAGGCTCTCGTGTTCTTTGTGCTACGAACTATTCTGTAAACTTTAGTTCTATCAACTCGAAAAGAGGAGAGTGGATTGTGGAAGTGATACCCCAGACCTCGACTCAAGAGAATTTCTTTTTCTAAAACACTATCATATCTGTCCCATGTTAACCGTTAATAGACGTGTACCTTTGTTGAGAACTAATCCCTCGGCACAAGAGACATTGTTGTAGGCCAGCAAAACACCCCGTGTCTTTAGTTTGTCCATGCTAAGATAACGCGATTCTGCTGATCCACCTATGAGGGGAATATCCAGCGCTTCGAAAAGAGCCCTATAACAAGAAGAACAAGGGTTCAGCAACAATACGTCACCGACTAGGTCCAGCAGATGGGTCGAGCCAAGAGCCATAATGGCTCTTGGTCGAGCAGATGAAGAATGAAGGGGTCATTTTCTAAAGAAACTGTGGTGTTGCGTCAGGGGTCAGTGAAATGCTAGAAATTAGTTTTATCAACTGAGTTTATAAAGTCGATTGGCCACCGGGGGGTTGAGAAGCCCTGGAGGGGTTACCCCCTACAATGCCCTATAATGGCCCATACAGGGAGGCTCCTACCAAAAGGGTACCTTTTTCAGGCTTTAGGCTAATTAGGTATATCAGAAGGTAAGGATTTAACAAGTTGAAGTATACGAAAGGGAAGGGAAATCTGCCATTGCGGTCTGTGAAAGGGTAAAAAATTGATAACAGGCACATTTTATGGCTGTGAAAAAAGACAAGACACTTCCTGTTTCAGTGATTTATTTTTCATATTTCACGGTGTATATACAGCAGTTAAAATGGATGCCGCGTTCTAAACTGGTATGTGAAAGGGGTACCATTTGTCAAAAAAAAAAAAAAAACGTATACGAAAGGGGTACCTTTTCTGGTATATAAAAGAGTTAGGGGCTGGAGCCTCCACGTATAAAATTTTGTTGAGTATCTCCCTCCCCTGGGTTGAGAAGCTGACATTTCCAGCGCTAGCCGCCTTTTTCAGAGTGAATACGGGGTTTGCTGGCTGTGTGTTTTATATACCGGATGTTCGAGCTGTGCTATTGGCGAGAACACTACGGTAGCGTGAAGAGAGAAAATAGAAATTAGTTACATGAAAAGCGTTTGATTCCGTGGGGATAAAGAGGTCGAGCAAACAAAGTTTTGTGAGTGCACAAGGAACTGTAGCATAAACCAAAATTCAATTTTTCCATATGAATTGTATAATGAAACACTTCTTTCAACTTGGCTGACAATTTTTCATCTCGTGGACGCACGTTTATATGTTCACATTCATACAAAAATATACGCCTTGTGAAATTACGGCACAAGCTGCACAAGTTCAGTTTTCTTGTTCAATACCCATCTTGTGAAGGCAGCGTAGTGGGAGACGAGACTATGAGAGTAACAAGGCCTTTAATTATTCCTTTTACCTGCTTAGATTCTCCTGTTGCATTATGGCACATCAGCAAGACCGGTAGCTACCAGTGGTAGCTTCTCCTCCGCTTATCTAGTCGCACCCCGTTTCCCACTCAGTTATGAAATTTTTGTCCCCGGCAAAAATACTTAAAATCATCATCATCATCATTGTCGCGTCGTCGTCGTCATCATCATTATCATCATCATTATCACCATCATCATCATGAATAACAACCCAATGAGAATAACAGGACAGAGAGCAGGGAATCTTAGGGCGTTTACCGGGGTCTGTGAATTTCATTGAAGTTATTTTCAGAGGTTGTAATTAAAGTCTAATTCCTGAGACCATGGAGACGTCGGCACATTTTAATCGATTGTTTGAAACGTCATCAAGTCCACTTGCACCTGCATTAAAGGAAACAATGCAGAATATTTTAATGACGACTGTTTAAATTCTTTCTTGAAAAAACTGAATAAAAGTTTTCAGGCCTCTCCAGAAACAAACTTCCAATTAATTTCATGCCCTTGATTGATCTAGAAATATCTTTGGGGAAATGCTAAGCGCTAGACTGGGCGTTTTCTTCTCTGTCCTATTATTCTCTCTTGGAATAACATAAAAGCTATTATTCTCACCTGTAAGTTGTCATTCCTTTCAAGCATAGAAAGTGGAGCAGTGTCAGATCAGGTTTGACGACAGAGTTTATGTGCTGTAAGGCGGCTGTGATGTCCATCTTCTCCACATTGTTTCCTATTTCCTCTAATCTTTCCACGTCTACAATATCAGAGAGTTTTTTCGCAAATGACCAGGTGCCATCAGGTCGAACTAGCGCGTAGGTAAAGGAATACTTTCCAGATCCCGTGCCATCATCAAAGGAGCCTCCATAAAACATATCCAAGGAGAAGCTGTAGTCATCCGAGGGTGAACCCAAAACATGCAAAATCTAAAACAGTAACAAGAGAAGGAGCCGCTTTCTATAAAGATCCATACAAATGGCTCCAATTTATAAAGGAGATACCTGTGACTATTTTCGATTTTGTTATAGGCACTTGTTTACTTTAACTTTTTTAAAAGGGAACTGAATTATTACTCACACCACAGGCACAAAGGTCCGTGTTAATTAATCCCGCAAGGAACATATCACAATAACTCATACGCACCCTATTCAAAAATGATGGCAACACGACTTCAGTTTTCTTTCATATTTATAATATTTAGTCCTCTTTGCTTTGCCTGCACCGGCCAAATTTAAAAGTAGCTTTGATCGAAGCATGGAGGGTTATTTTGGAATAGCAGGGTGATGGTGTTTTATTACCTTCAAGGTTTCCTTCACCATTTTCTTCTGTTGTCAGTTGATTCAGAAGTCTAAATTCTGCAAATACAAATTATCCAGTATAATAAATGGTTACAGTAAATGCCGTCTCCGTAACTGTTTATACAAAAAAGAAATCAATTGCATGCCTTGAGGTTTTTACGCCCTATGCGATGGGGGCGTTTTAAAAAGCCTTGCAATTGTTATGGACCTTACTCTCTTGATTGGCCTTTGGAAGGATCGGCCCTTCCTTCCCCACACCACCACCCCCCCCCCCCCCGACCCCCCACTCTTATTGCTGGACTACATAAGTATGCGGCGGATCAAAATAAGGATCGAAGCGTTACAGGCTCTACTGAACCGATTGCATGGCAGCCTGAGAAAACAGCGCAGCCGACATTTGGAGACGTCACCGCTGCTTAGGCTGTTTTCTTAGGCTAGGCTAATCAATAGCGCATCAATAGTCTTTTCAGAACAAAGAATGCGAGTGAGGGTTTCGTTGGGACAATGAAAGAGGACAAAGTAGAAAATTCAATCGTTGCCCTTGAGTTCTACAATTTTGACTTTAATGCAGACAGAGTAAAACAGTACGGGCTGCTGTCCAGGAGACCGTAACTCGGATCATTTGGGGTCGACTTCAGCCATCTCGAAATGGGTGACCCTAAGCAGTGTCTCCTGGATCCATCGTGGTAATTTTTCAGATTTTTCTGCCGCTACAATCCCTGCAATCGCTGGAGAGTGGCTTCCTCATAATCGATGCGATAACCACGATCGCTGAAATTTATCTCAGTGACCGCTACGATATCGGTAGGTTGGTTTCCACTTCAGCGGTCGCAGCGATCGTAACGATCATAATCAGGCTTAGGTATCGACCAGAACCAGTTTTTATAGCAAAATGAACGCTAAGACCTAAAAATAGCCTGCAGGATGAATAAGACCGAAGATCGTAACAAAACTACACTATTATTGGTAAGTAAGTAACAACAATTCAACATACATACAGAAACCTGACATACCAATGTTTTGAAGTTTGATCGGTTGTAAGCTCGTAGCCCCCGCCTTGTAACTGAACCTAGAAAACAGAGTGAGCGTGCTTTGATACGTGTTTTATGAATATTCTGAATTGTTAATTATATTACGTAATGTGCATGTATTCAACCTGAATGGCCAGCGTGCGTTTTTCAGCCTTTTTTCGGTACTGGTTCACATGAGAACAATGATCGTGTGTGTAGTGCGAGGTCATAATTTTCTAGATGGCTAAGAAGCGAAGCCTTTGCCCGTTTCATAGGACAGTAGGTCATTGTGTGGTAACTAGGGTGTAACAAGAGGTCATTGTTTTTTTTAAATAATTTTCACCTCACCGAAGTGACCTGCTCATCATACTATAAGGCCTTCCTTAAGGCAAAAGTGAAGCCAAAAATCGTTCTCTCGCCTAACCCTTATTTAGGTTAGCTCATCATTTGTGACCCTCGATAGGATTTTTAAGCTTATCGTAACAGCACGCTCCCAACACCGTAACACAGCACGTGTATGCGCATATTCATAAGGTAATACAAAGAAAGACTCACTGTTTGAGTTATATGACAGTTATTTCTTTTTGCATTTATTTTCTTTTGGAAAGCACTTTCTTTGTGAAGAAAGACGTCATAATTACCATAACTGATAGGCTTGAAAAGATAAAAAAGGGGAAAAGGGAAAAGGTCAAGGACGCTCAAAATATTCGCAATCTTCTTTCTCATTCTCATAAGTCATATGTAATATTAAGCGTTGCTTATTTTTTAAAAGTGAATTATTATTTCACTTTATTCTGTTGATTAAGGCACAATTACAATACCACAAAAAAAACATTTCAATAAAGTGTTTACACATGACATCACGGAGGCCATGTTGGTGTTCCAAAACAATGAAACGGCGGCCATGTTGGTGTCCCAAACCAGTCCTGTGGGAGTTGAACTCTTTTCTTTCTTTTGTTCCAATAAAGTCGCATAGATGCTGGCAACGTGAGTGAAAACGCTCTATAAAGCCTGGTTTTCACTAGCGCATAAGCAAAAGCAGAAGCACGTATGTAAGTAAGTGAAAACTGGGTCGACATAAGCATAAGCATAAACACAAGGAAAACGGACAAGTTTGTTCATCTTGTGCTTATCCTTATGCTTATATCGTAGCTTTGACTACTGAAAACGGGATCGACATAAGCACAAGCATAAGCACAAGGCCGCGGACCAATCATAGGTCACTTTGACCCAGACCTCATGCGAACATATCAAAAGCAATATGGCGGACGAAACGTCCACTTGTTGATCATCGGGTTGAGGAGAGCTGGTATCGCGAATAGAGTCAATAATGCCATTCTGCGCGTGCGTATGTCCATGCGCTAGTGAAATTTACTGACAAAATAAAGCTAATTGCATCAATACTGTATGCTGAATCAGAACAGTACAACAGGGCCCGGTTGTTCAAACGTTGGAAGGCGCTGTCCACCGGATAAATCGCTATCCAGTGGATAAGTATTACGAAAACTAATTGCGCTATCCACCAGATTATCCGATGGGTAGCGCTGACCACCTTTTGAACAATTGGGGCCAGAACAATAAGGTAATCGATATTAAGTAAACTTAAATAAGGGGTCAGTATTCATTAACTTTTAATGAAATCTTTCTTACTGGTCATTCAGCTTTCTGATTCATGTTTATAGCGATGATTTTAGCCCTAAATCCATAACTTGGGTCTGGAGGGATTTTTTTCCTACAGGCCCACAAAGAAAGCTTTCCCCTAATTATAAAATAGTTGAGTAATTGAAGACATTCCTCATTCCAGAAACTATACGGGGAATGTATATGTTGTGGTTCAATTTGATCCTTTTTCTTTGTTCTGGGGTAATAAGTTTGAAACAAAGGAAAATAAAATTTAAACCAAGGATAAAATTGAACCACAACATAGGCAAGCTTTCAGCGCAACGATCACAGAAATCATACCACTCAAATCTTGTAAAGGTCCATGTAAGGGAATCCGGATTCCGGAATCTGGGAAATTTTGTGCTTGTGGAATCCAGAATCCTGCGCTTTGGAATCCGCAGTACAGCTGTAGGAATCCGGAATCCTGGGCTCTGGAAACCGGAATACAGCTGGAGGAATCCCGGAATCCTGGGCTTTACAATCCGCAGTACTGCTGCAGGAATCCGGAATCCTGGGCTCTGGAATGCGGAGTACAGCTGGAGGAATCCGGAAGCTTGGGCTTTGGAATCCGCAGTACAGCTGCAGGAATCCGGAATCCTGGGCTTTGGAATGCGGAGTACAGCTGGAGGTATCCGGAATCCTGCGCTTTGGAATCCGAAGTACAGCTGGAGGAATCCGGAATCCTGTGCTTTGGAATCCAGAGTACAGTTGTAGGAATCCGAAATCCTGGGCTATGGAATCCGGAATACAGCCCAAGGAATCCGGAATCCCACAAACGATTGAAATACAGAATCCAAGTTCCACTGACAAAAACTGGAATCCAGTGTCTGGAATCCGAAATCCACAGTGTGAGGAGTGGAAGGGAAGGGAAAGGAAAGAAAGGGAAGAGAAGGGAAGGGAAGGGAGGAGAAGAGAAGGGAAGGGAAGGGAAGGGAAGGGAATGGAAGGCAGTCTCAACATCGTTTATTAAGAATGAAGTAAAGGAAATGACCATGAAAAATTAAAGTTGGAACTTAAGTGCCGCTTTTAATATGGAGTTGTTTTCCAAATCTTTCGGGCTTGGCCCTTCATTAGTGGATACAAAGTTTTAGTTTTGTTGATTTTTATCACATTTTTAATTCGTGGCGTACCCAGTATTCAAACCTTGCACCTGTTCTAACGTACATGTAATTCTACTGTTGAGGGGCTAGGCTCGAAACGTTTGGAACCGGCAACTCCATATAAAACACGGCACTTTTTTCATGCGTTACTTGTTAACGAAAATTTCTTTTACCTACGTACGAATTAAAAGAGCCAAGTAGCTCACCGAAATTATTCCGTTATTTGTTTTATCAAAACGAATGCCTAGCGGAGAATACCGCAAACTTCCGTAATACAACTGCGTAAGGATTAGTTAATAATTAAGGAGGGCTTATAAAAATTAAAAGTGGGGGGAAGGGGTTCTTATAAAATGGATTTAAAACAGCGTTTCAATAAAGCGTTTGAATTTAATAGCATTTTAAGCATCAAAACGTCGTTAAAAAGCGAATTCATTTCAATAAAATTGCTAGAGGGGGGATTTTATCCGGAGGGGGTGGGGGAGCTTAAAACCCGTGTGTATCTACATTTAGTAGATGGGCTTATAACTGGAGGGGGGATTGTATGTGGCAGTTTACGGTATTCTGACAACTATTTAACATTTGACTGCACGAAGCCAAAGTAATGTAGAAACTGCGCCAAAAATGTTAATGGTATTTTGTAGATACCATAAATTCATATACTCCTCAGTAAATCTTCTCTTTCCGTAACAAAGCGTTCTGAACCATTAAATCAAACAAACTTTCATCGGTAAAACCAGAATTCTTAGCGATTACATTAAGCACACTCTGAGAACCAAACGAACAGAACAGGTTACATTCCAGAAAAAATGGATTTCCTTCGAGGTCTACCCGGAAGTCGAAAAGGCCAAAGTCCTGCAGGTCTAACTCTTGAAAAACTCGACGACTTTGCTGCTGGATGCGGTTTATTAGGTCAGCTTCCTCTGCAGGGTCAAGAAACCAAGTCTTAGCATTTGGTGGCTTGCCTATAGAGAGACAAATAGGTAAATACATAAAAATCATCTTAATAAGTTTACTACCAGCGACAGCCTGACGGTGAACATAAACTTTTTTTATTGCTTTTCTTGCCTAGAGAAAAGAAATTGCTAATACGTTGATGTCAATTCTACTAGGGGCGTAGCCAGCACATAGACCTGAAAATGTAGGCCCGGACCTACAAATTTTGGTTTGATCACTCTACCGCTTGCAACAAAGTATGCGTTGCTGGGGTGAGGTAAAAAGCTTAAAGAGCTCAAAGTGTTGGTGAAGTCAGTGCGTACTGGTCATGCGACCAATTTTCAGGATGTGTGGAAATGTCAGCGAGGCCTACTACTTGTCGAAAGCGGCTATACCCCTGTCTACTTTGCAATAATTCCGATAGTCAGTTGATTTGTATTGGGGTTTACATAGGACTGGTCTACGTGTGACTCAGATACTACCTATTGACTATTCATATATTTGGTTACTCAGTAATAAACTTGACATGTGTTATATGAATGTGATCGAGGAAGATTTACGATTTTGACTTTGTTAAGGAATGAAAAAAAGGGGTACTCACTAATAGGTAATCCTTTTTCATTGCAGAAATACTTATCCTCGGTTTTACGAATGTCATCTTGACGTACGTTGTATTCCATACACGACAAGGCCTGTATATCTCCGGTTTTTTCTGATTTTACTACAGCGCACCGAATCTCCCGTCCTTCTATGAATCTGTACAAGTAAAACGGCACAAACATGCTTTTAATAGCTTATAACAAGGCAAACCTTGGTATCCACGCCGCCTTTTTTTATTTTTGCCCTCTTTTCTTGCCTGTTACGGGCTAAGCTTTGGCCAATCCCTTCAAAAACCTTTAATTAAGGGGTAAGTGTCTGGCGGTGATACCTCACCAGGTTAACCAATGAAACGGGTGATATCGTACGATGCTTTGCGCACATCAACCTTTCTGTGAAAGGGACCCCTTTTTTAATGTTGACTGTGTTCGACTTGGATTAATTTTTTTTCCGCAGATATCTACCATATCGGGCATTCTCTCTGATACTGAATCCAATATTCTTTGTGCGAACGAAAAATTTTAATATTAACCCTTTAAGCCCTAAGAGTGATGAGCGTCAAATTTCTCCTTGTAATATCAATGCTTTGTAAAACAGAGTGGTCGTGAGAATTACGGACATGATCACACAAGATGAATCTCATTGATACTTCAACAAATTCTCCCAACTACTTCTATTGAAAACGTATAAGGATAACAAGTGAGAATCTGAATTTTGATGTTAGGGTTTAAAGGGTTAAAAATCGAAACTTAGGCAGTAATAAGGATGAGTCACTGAATGACCTCAGCAAAGTCCTCTTCAACGTTTTACGTTTTTGAACTATATAACCTAGACAACCTGTACCTTTCAATGATTACTTGATTCGAATAAGTCAGCGCATGCTTAACAGCTGCATCTAGAGACTGTTTGTCCTTTACCAGGCGCACTGATTTGGAATCTTCTCCTTTGCTTGCCTTGACAACACACGGGTATTTGATATTCTCAGTTGGTGTGGGGTCTCCTATGAAGAGCACAAAAATAAACGAACACTCTCATTACTTTTAGCCAAATTGTTTGCCTGTCCCCTTGTAAACGGGACAATAAACTGCAAAACAGTCGGCTTTTTCTCAAAAACGGTAAAGAAATCGGTAAAGCGTGGCTTAAGAGTCTTACGCGCGCGAACCGCGCCAGCCTCACACGCCCGTAAGGCGTGTGAGGCGAGACTGGGGAGAGACGCTAAAGAGAGTATTTTTAGCGTCTCTCCCCAATCTCACTCTCCGTTTTCAGCCTCGTTCCAGACCTTTTGTTTGACTGCTCGCGCTTACTTGAATACACAAAAATACCGACTGTTTAGCAGTCTAACAAAACAAGGGAGCTCCTACAGTTTTATGAGATTAAAGGTGAGAGCAAACTTCAAACTCCACAGAACCACTCGGATCACCTTTCACGCTATAGGCAGCTAATGAGAGAACAAACGATCAGGGGTTCCGCAGAAGGATAAGTCTTTCATCCGTAAATCCTTAGAGAGGAGAGAGACGTTGCTGATCCAAGCATTATGTAGAACAAGTCTCACGACAATCCAGCAGTAGTTCGTTCAACCCCGCTTGACTGCGCATTGTAAAAGGCAAAAAATTAAGGCCAACCCGAATCCAAACTACACAGTAGAGGCATACTAGGGGTACTTATTTTTTACTTTGTGATCGGTGACATCCCATACGACATTACAGCTAGCCTGCGAAATTCCCCGCGAAACATCCTCAGCGAAGAAGAGCGAGGAGAAACGGCTGTTTTCGCAGGCTACATTACGGCATTGTTGCATTCGCTTTTATGCCTTTATATGATGAATCAGCTGCATGCGATGCGCTTCAATATAAGGTTGCGACAGAAAATCTTGTCACTACGACGCTCACAAGATAATAAGGACACACCAGTATGAAGCTTTCATTTGAAGCTTTCATTTTCAAGATACTTTCAAGATATTTTGTGGACTCATCGTAGACGACACAGTTGTCTTACGGTACAGTTATAATTTCTGGAAAGGTGTCTTTAGGTATAAAGGGCGCCCGACTGGTTCGAGTTTCTTGTGTTGCCATAAACTAGTCGGTGAACACTAGCTCTCTCGACTCAAAAGAGAAGAGGCAACTTTGAAAGTGATATCCCTGTCGACCCAACTCAAGAGAGCTTGCTCACAGCATACCCATGTGAACATGAAGTTTTGAGACTAAGCTTAGCAGCTTAGTAAACCCTGTCATTTTCCCCCGGCACAGCAAATATTACCTCTGTTCAGAATCAATCCCTGGACACAAGAAACATTGTTGTTGGCCAGCAAAACACCCCGTGTCTCAAGTTTATCCATGCTAAGGTAACGCGACTCTGCTGATCCGCCTATAAGAGGAATATCCAGCGCTTCGAAAAGAGCCCTTCAACAAAAAGAACACAGTGTCAGCAACAACTCACAAGACTAGATCGAACAGATGAATGAAGGAGTTAGTTACTGTAGATATTGTGGTTTTGAGTCGGTGGGGAGCGTGAAAACATGAAAATTTGGTTTTCCTGATAAACGGAGTTAGACCGCGAGCAGTCTCTGTTTTCTTCAGACTTGAGGAGAGTGCACATGCGCGCAAGCGTCGAGATGTGAAAATCGAGGGCGGCCTCACTCACCTCGCGCCTTCAGTCATGCTTGTAGCCATTTTCGTCTCTCGCTCGTTTTGCTCTGGGGACTAAGAAAAAAGAGAGACTGCTCGTACTCTAAACTAAGTTGATAACCCTCCACGGGGTGGGGGAAAGCTGACATTTCGAGCTCTTGTCCTTTGTGAGAGAGAATCCAAAGATTGCTGGCTGTTTGTGGTTGATATACTGCTACCTAGCTCATATGTATTCTACCAATTCCTGATGGCCATGAAAGGTAATTTTGCCAGTAGAGTCGCCTTTGCATCTTCCATTTAAAATTCTCATATCGAAAGATTTACATATTTATAACAGGATTTTGCCATGGTCATTTAAATGTTGGTCAAGATTATTTTGTGACAGGACAATTTTTGTCAAAGGAAGACTACTTCCTGGTACAAAAATTACAAGGGACGAGAATGACAAAATCATTTTCTACACCAGTAATAAGGGGATTCTTTTGGTGAAATGCAACAAGAACCATAACATAACATATTTATCTTTTTGAAAAAGGATTTGTCAAGTTTACATCATACATAATCTGGGTTACTTAAAGAAGTGTGACATAGGGACTAATACTTTTTTACTGAAATTTAGGCCTCCTCCAGAGAATCTGAGATTTTGCAGCGTGAGATTTTCGTGGGGGGGGGGGGGGGGGGGGAGCTTATCGCTATAATTTCACAATTTGGAATATCCTCATTTTCAAAGCTCCAGTGGTTTTTTGCCTTAGAAATTTATGCTCCTTTGAACAGCTTAATCCTAGACCTTTGGGTAATGAAGCTGTAGCCGACGGAAAACACAAGTAACACTAACTAGTAAACCAAATTTTATAATACGTGATGAACTTAAAAAAAGATAAAAAGCAGATGAGAGACTTATTTCTTTTATTTTGTGGCGTTGCAAGAATTTACGGTATTCATCCTTCCTCACTTCTTCAGTTACAACTTAAGCGTAAACTACGATTCGCAGCGGTGAGATCAATAGCTACTATTGATAACTTATCCACTGCTTATCCAATCGCTCCTCGCCAAGTTTTTTTCTCGGTAATAAAGTTTTGCCACATTAATAAAAAATTTTATCGTCATTATTATGAATAGTATACAAGTTACCAGTCTGACCTGTAAGTTGTTATTCCTTTCAGGCAAGGAAAATGGATTAGTGCCTGATCAGGCTTGATGACAAATTTTATGTGTTGTAAAGCGGCTGTGATCTCCATCTTCTCCACGTTGCTTTTTCGTTCTTGTACTCTTTCCACGTCTACAATGTCAGACAGTTTTTTCACAAATGACCAGGTGCCATCCGGTCGAACTAAGGCGTAAGTGAAGGAATACTTTCCAGATCCCGTGCCATCATCAAAGGAGCCTCCATAAAACATATTCAAGGAGAAGCTGTAGTCATCCGAAGGTGAACCCAAAACATGCAAAATCTGTACATATAAAAATTTGAACTTGAACTGAGTTTTGTTACCCTATACTAGAGTAAACTCCCCAAATCCCCCCTATCCAAGAGTAGCTGTTTCCCTAGTCTAGGTAAAATCTTCAACCAACTGATCAGTTTCCTGAAAAATGATACCCTATTCTAGACCCAAACTCTCTGATTTGTATACCCTTTCCCAGAGTAAACTGCTTGAAACCACATCCTTCACAGCCGCCCATAACTGTTTAGTATATACACACTCAGTGATCTTGGTGATTTAAGCAATCTGATTGGTTCGCTATCTCGGACTATTCAACAATATTCACCTCCTAGCGAGTGGATAATGTGTGAGCACGTTTTTTCCCCCATTTTCTTTGAGAAAGATCTTTTAAAAGTCGACAAAATCCTAGGGTTGACTTTTTTTCAGGCAAGAAAAGACTTGGAAGGATTCAAAACGACGTTTTTCCATTTACTGTTGTTGAGTTTTGTGGTCGATGGATTGTTTACAACTACCGTTTATTCGCCTAGAAGAGGCCGTTTCGTGAACTCAGCGTTTCCTAACAAGAAAAATTTGGCCCCAAAACGAAGTTTATTTATGACAAACAAATTTGAAAGCAAATGTTTGCAGAAATTCTACGTTTCAAATAAACACGAGAAAGAATGCTACATGAAGACGACGTCTTACCTCGAGGAACCGAATCGCCATTTTTGTCAGCACTTCATGCGAAGAACGACACAACAAACCTTTTCGGCTATAAACTGGGCGAGTCAACAGAAAACATCAAAGCTCTTCTTTTCTTTTCAGGTAAGGAAACAATTCAAACTTTTAGCGGTTCCATTTAAGTCATTAGGCTGTTGTTTGCGAAGTGATAAGCTTGTGAATTGCCATGTTTGAAAATTCTACAAAGATCTATTTTTAAACTGTCGCGTGTCTAGCTGACCTGATCTGTCAATCAAATCGTACTTTTTAATGGTTTCCTCTCTGATTTTGTTGAGATCACTTCGTGTGTATATACTAAAACAATTATTCTTTTCAATCTCGGTGAATAGTGGCTTTAGGAATATTTACCTCGCCACTTCGTGGCTCGGTAAATATTTTGCCACTATTCACCTCGATTTCAAAGAATAATTGTTAAATAGCCCATATATGGCAGTACCTCCCCCCCACCCCCCGGGCAAAAGGAGAGGTTCTACTGTAATTGCATAATAGATCGTTTTCATTGTCACCCAACAATAAATTAAATTGGAAACCGTCCAGTGGAAGAAGCCAAGAAAATGAGATGTTATAAATTACTAATACGTAAACAATGTTTCCTAGTCTCAGGTCCATGTGGCCCACAGTTTCTGAGTTATTTGCCGAAACGTTTCACGCACCTTTGTAGAGCTTTGTATGGAGACGCCATATAATGGTGCACCGTTTTGGTGCACCAATATGGCCGCCGGACATTCAACAAAAACATCTGGAGTTCACTTTTTCTATAAAAGTTCTTTCTTTTCACTCGAGAACTAGCATATGTACGCATAAACATATCCTCTAATACTTGAAGTGGTTATACTGCTGAAAATCAAGAGGAGAGACTTTTTTCAACGAGACAGCATTCCTATTTTGGTGTCACGCACTGAGAAAACTCGGAAGTTCAAATCGCTGTATTTTCGAAACGACACATGCTACTGAAATGGAAACTTGTACAAAGATTTACTTTTTGTTTATCTTCAACCTAGTGTAATTAAGAATTCGTAAAACCTCGCTATTTTGACTTTCACAGTTACAATTTGATGACGTCACAGTGAAAACCGTCTATTACAGCATAATAGCATAATTAGTACGCTTCAGTTAACTGACCTCCAAGTGTTCCTTCATTCTCCTGTTGGCAATGAAAGTCTAAATCCTGCAAAAAACCATACTTAAAATATTTCCTGACAGTGGCACTCAAATGACAGAAAATGAAAGCTCAGTTGAGAGGTGGGGCCTAAGCCTACGTTTTTGGCTCGCCTTTTCACCTTATCACCATTAAAGAGCCTTGTTCACTATTAAATCTGCAGTGAAGATTCAAGTGCTACAAATAACGGATAATAGCGTTAGCCCTAATAAAGGGAATTACTGAGCAATGGGAGACCATAAAGGCAAGAAAAATTCTTTTAATATCGGTGGGATTCGAATCCTTTCCAACCCGGGCACCCTGAGCAAATGCCTCGTTTTGAAATTGCGATTGCAAGAACAAAATTTAAGCCCGGGCTGAACAGGAGACTAAATCGTGAGAAAAAAAACGCGCCCATTTTATAATCGTTTCATGACGTGTCATTTGAACGGTATACTGACCTTAGGGTTTTCTCAGTTTCTAGAGTTTTCCTTAATTTCCGTCACTTATTTCGCTTCACCGCTCATGAGTGAATTTTTTTTTGTTAAATCATACCTAAGATAGAAACGCCAAAAATTTCTCAGTTAACCCTCTTACTGTTTGGAAAATTTCTTTTTGTCAGTATTGCGGAGTTTCTTTATATGCAGTGCGAATTTTTGTTTTTATAAAAGCGTCTGTAACTGCAACATTTGTAGTTGGTTGTCCGAGAATCACGCTGCACCGTCCACTAACTCCTGACGTAGTTAATCGAAAAACCGATTATCGATAATAATCTATAATAGTGATAATAATAGTGATCGACATCAACCATAGATGAATATCGATTTCCGATAGAAATCGATGATGATTGAGTTATCGGTGGTTATCGACTACTATCGATTATTATCGGGAAAGACTTGCGTCATTCGGTAGAAGTTCAACGTTTACACGGTGATGTCCGTACTGTATTATTGAGTCATCATTCATGCAGTCGTGATATTATGCAGTTCTTTTAATTGATAAAATACTAAAAGAACAAAACCCTAACAGGAACAAATTTCTCTTTGTTTTGATTTTTTAGCTTAAGCCGGCAGTTCATAATAAGGAAAGAAATTGCTGTGAAAGTGGCAGAAAACAACTTTATGTCGCTGAAGCAGACTCCATAAGAATAGAGCATACCAAGCTCTACTCCTTAAGGCAGAAGATGGCAGCCATCTGGAGGACTTCAGTGCCCGTGTATACACCTATTTCAATAAAGGTTGCTTTGGGATTTGGTCATTGAAACACAGAATACAATGCAATGCTTTGCTTGAGTGACCACCAAACAATAGCTTTCGAAGTCAAAGCACGATTCCCAAAGCAACCTTTATTGAAACAGGTATATACCGAATTGAATTTGATTCCAGTGTCCGCGAGATTGCAAGGAAAGAAATGCAAGATGCAGTCGATAGCGCAGGATTGAATGGACACGTAAACATCGGTTAAACAAATGAGGAAACGAAAGAAACAACAAAAAGAAGAACTTGATGAAGACTGCGCCTGGAGTAGTTGCTGAAGTCAATGATAAAATGTGATAAGCCGGTCTCGAGGGTGTTGCTTGCCAAATAGCATCGTCATGTTCAGAATGTTCACTTCAAGATTATTGCCTGTTATCGATTACTATCGATTGTTATCAATTTTTGTTAATCTATATGATAATCGATGAATTATTTTTTCTGTGACTTCGATTTTTGTCGATTTTCGATATCAATCGATTGATTTCCGATATCGATTTCTATCGATTAACTACGTCTGGACTTAATTAAGCAGAGAAAAGTTCAATTCCTGGTGGAATTTGTTTCCTTTGAAAATAATAATTTTAAGCTTTAAAGTTTGATTGGGTTTTTAATTGCTTCAATTGTGATGAAGTGACATCTTTTTCGGTTAGGTGCTTGCCAACACTGGGGACAAACTTCTGGTTGAACTTCACAGCTATTGCATAACTTACGTAACCTTAAACAGCTTATCAAGCCCGAAAGAAACCTTGCAAGTACGCTTAAGAACACTGCTCAGTAAACACATAGCATGGCATGACTCTGAGATATTTACAAGAACACTCACTTGTTTAGGTTGACAGAGATGCCTCGAAATGCTCTTGCATAACGTAACTTGCATAACCTTCCAAACGACACCTTATAGTTCCATACAGGCACGTCTAAATCACTTTTCAGTTAACACGTAATTATGGGGATTGCCTTGTAAAATTAGCAAAACGTTCGAAAATATGTATATATATATATATATATATATATATCATCCACAGATTTATAAGCGACCTGAACCACTGAGTTTTGATAGCAGAGTGAATACTACCATGTGAAAGTATTGCTGAAGAGCTTTCATTTGAAAAAGACCTTAGCCTTGAGGATGTGACCGAAAAAGTAAAAATATTAAATAATTATCCTTACTAACAACAATACATACCAAAATTTTGATTGAAAATCACGCAAAGGAGATGACTAGCAAGCTCTTAGCCCCCGTCTTGTAACTGAACAAAGCTGGACTAACTGTACGTGCTTTGATACTGGGCGGTTTTGTTAATGATTAGAATTGTTAATTAGTTTAATGTGCACTCAAGTTGAACAGCCAGGCATTTTTGTGTCGTTTTTATTTTAGTACTAGCACAGGCAGCCCAAGCGCACTAGTTGTGGGTTCGGGCTTCAGAGGTCATTTGGTCGGAATATACTAGAATTATTAGTGTATTATCTGATGCCAAATAAATGCAAAAAGGCTTAAAGATATGAAGTCTTCTTGTTTGTCTATCTGTACTAGTAGCCTTTAAGATAACGAAAATCGATATTTCTTGCATTATTACATGTGATTCGGGCCCTTATTGTTCGAATTTTATCACATGTATTCGAATCTACAACGCCAAGAAAAAAAAAAAAATCATGATCACGCGAAATATTAATTCAAAAAGCTCCCTTACCTTTAGTTCATAGCCACTCTATGTCCTACGGTCGGTTAAACGCCGTTTAGTCGACTTTCTTTCCATCGAATACTGAACACTATAAAAGAAGGGAAGGCTGGAGACCTTCCAACCGACGCTCGCCGCTCCAAGGCCAATAAATTCCAAACAAAGCGACCGATCTCCCTAAAATTGCCACCAGCCAGACCGAAGAGTGTATACCTACCCGTTCGACGAGCGCCAGGTTCTAAATTCGGCTGCATGAGCTCGTGGAGCGCTGCATTTCGCATCGATTCTGGCCAGCTTCGCTTCGCCATGATGCGCAATCTGAACTGTTATCCTACGAGATTTGAATCTTGGAGCTTGGCGACCGCGTCAGATCGACAAAACGTCACTCTCGCGGGGGAGGGTCGTCACTTTTGCCCTATCGCAAACCGACACCGTCCGGGAGCCGGTGCGTTTAATTCGGCCGGAAACAGCTCACGCGTGTATGACACATGAAACCCAAAAACGTCCCCAACTGTCTTTTCTCCGATTTGAGATTTAAATCTTGCCAATAACGGTTACAAAATCAGTTCGTGGCAGTCAGTTGTCTGGATCAGTAGTTCTGTTCAAGTTCGATATTTCCTTTCGTATTTTAATAACAGTTCATTTCAGAGCTACCCTAAAATTTATTTTTCTTCTTCACGTAGCTTGTTTGTTAGTAAAAATCACGTGTATTTCGGTTCCTGTGGCGATCGCGTGTGTCTAGCGTTTGAAGAAAGTCTGTTGATAACGATGTTATCAAAAGTAGCCAGACAATAGCAGGATTTTCCTCCGAAGAAGAAAAGAAAATCTTTGGCTGTTCAGAAGAGTGGAAAATATGGTAATGAAACAAATTCTAATAATTATGTTGGTGTCGGTTTGCGATAGGGCAAAAGTGACGACCCTCCCCCGCGAGAGTGACGTTTTGTCGATCTGACGCGGTCGCCAAGCTCCAAGATTCAAATCTCGTAGGATAACAGTTCAGATTGCGCATCATGGCGAAGCGAAGCTGGCCAGAATCGATGCGAAATGCAGCGCTCCACGAGCTCATGCAGCCGAATTTAGAACCTGGCGCTCGTCGAACGGGTAGGTATACACTCTTCGGTCTGGCTGGTGGCAATTTTAGGGAGATCGGTCGCTTTGTTTGGAATTTATTGGCCTTGGAGCGGCGAGCGTCGGTTGGAAGGTCTCCAGCCTTCCCTTCTTTTATAGTGTTCAGTATTCGATGGAAAGAAAGTCGACTAAACGGCGTTTAACCGACCGTAGGACATAGAGTGGCTATGAACTAAAGGTAAGGGAGCTTTTTGAATTAATATTTCGCGTGATCATGATTTTTTTTTTTTTCTTGGCGTTGTAGATTCGAATACATGTGATAAAATTCGAACAATAAGGGCCCGAATCACATGTAATAATGCAAGAAATATCGATTTTCGTTATCTTAAAGGCTACTAGTACAGATAGACAAACAAGAAGACTTCATATCTTTAAGCCTTTTTGCATTTATTTGGCATCAGATAATACACTAATAATTCTAGTATATTCCGACCAAATGACCTCTGAAGCCCGAACCCACAACTAGTGCGCTTGGGCTGCCTGTGGTACTAGCCAAACTTAACTGTCGCTTTCGTTTCCTATAAGCCAAGCAGGGCAAGAGAGAAAGACGTGTGAGGGCTATGTCAAAAGCTGCAAAAAAGAAGGAGCCAGGGACAGAGAGGCGTAAAAGGGAAAGGAATTTATAATATATCAAAATATAAATTCTCAGTACAGCCGAGACTCGGTCGGTTTATTTTACGGGTTTCCGTCATGTCTAGTGTTCTTTGGGCCTTCTTTAACTCCAAAAATGGTTTAAGAAGTGTATTAAAAAGCAGCACAAAGTTTCTGCACTAAACCGTCATTAAAAAGACTATAATCCTTTTAAAGTCCTTTACTAACAGTTAAAAAAAACAAAAGAATAGAAACCTGCCGAAATATCCTCAGAAATACCCAAGGACACGAAAGAATGCACAAGTAAGATTTTTTTACTATTTTCTTCACTTAAAAAGCAAAGGGATTTTTATGACATTTTCATGTCATATTGGTTTTTAACAAGCACTCACATAGTGACATATTGGTTTTTAACAAGCACTCACATAGTGAGTTTGGCCATGGGATGCCTGTTATATAGAGAATGCTAACATGTGAACCGGTACTAAAATAACCTGCGTAGCAGTCGCTTTTTATTAGCCAAGAGGGAGGAGTGTACCCGGGGGTGGGGACTCCGCATATGAAAGGGCTGGGGATGCTCGTCGTCTCGCTTAGGGGTGTAAATTTCGGATTTTGGTCTCACTTAGGGTGTTCTGAGCAAAACGCCATCATATTTAGCCGTGAAGGTCTTGTAAAGGGTTATTTACTCCATTCATATAATCCAAGTTTT
This sequence comes from Porites lutea, assembly GCF_958299795.1. NCBI lineage: Eukaryota > Metazoa > Cnidaria > Anthozoa > Scleractinia > Poritidae > Porites > Porites lutea. The sequence goes on from NC_133211.1 coordinate 10,501,056, forward strand.
CTATGACATCAGTACCTAAAGAAGACGTCTTTGTCCATTGTTTTCATTTGTTTGTGTTTTAACATGGTCTCTTTACGAGTCAAAAAAGGCTTGGGCCACGCCCAGATCAGTCTCCTTTAGGGGTTTAATTCAAAATTTCCGACGAGCATCCCCACCCCTTTCATATGCAGAGTCCCCCTCCGGGAAGTGTACCCTTCCGGTCCAACGCCCTCCCACTTGCCCTGGTTTGCTCAAGCGAACGGAAACGACTATAAGCCGGCATACCCGGTGACAAAGATCTCTCTGAGTTTTTGTGCTGCCTTTTTATTGTAAATCTTGAAGTTTTGTGGTGTTAAAGAAGCCCAAAAAACACTGGAAATGATAGAAAACTGTAAAACAAACCGACCGAGTCTTTGTTGCAACAAGAATATATTTTCCGCTTGCTACCCCAAAGGTCAATCCCTCTAGACGCATGAGGTCTTTTGTGATTGTTTATGTTAATGTTGTAGTTGACTGAGACATTTGTTATCGGAGGTACAGAAAAAGGATAATCAGTTTAGCAAACCAATCGAGCGTCACTGTCCCAAAGGCCGGATCCACAAAATTTTTGGTGGGCCTGTTTTTTTAGCGCCTACTATTTGTATGGAAAACCCGGTAATTCCGGTGAGAATTTTAAGGGAACGGTTCTTTTTAGGGAAAAAGAAGTAATAACTTCTTAGGTACCGAAACGAGACGACCAAAATTCTCTGTACCATCTGCGCATGAGCCTATATATATATATTTTTGTATAAATTGGATTTGTAAAAGGTAACTTTTCCGAAACTGTTCTGCATTTTGGCCTCACTGCTAATTTCCACAGATAACTAACGTACCCGTCCACATGTATCCAGATACCATGAAACCGCATACTTGATATTTACGTCGACACAAATTCGGTGTCGTGTGGTGGTTTGGATTCACCCGTCTGACACGAAAACGCTACCGCGATGTACTAGCTAGTACGCATACGCAAACTGTGCCCGCGATGTGATTTCGCGGAATTTTGAATGTTACTGTGGCCATATCGAGCAGAATAGCCAGGCCTACCTATTCGTTGTCCCACCAGGTACCTGTTCGCGCTGGGCAAACCCATAATCCCCGGGGTATCCAATCGATGGAATCGATAATTGATGACAATCGATATCAATCGATACCAATCGATATCAATTAATCGATTGATATTGATAATCGATGACCAATCGATGGCGAAGATTCGTGTGGTTATCGATTGGTATCGATTATCAATACCAATCGATATAGATAAATTGGTATCGATTGGTATCGATTGAGGAGCAAATACAATAATGTTATGAACAGTGCACCGAAATATCAATGTATGTGTTTTGAATAATTTCATATTTGCTTGCCCGGATTGTTTGTTACAGTTTTAATAAAAAAAATTCACTAACACTGAAATATCTGCAGGTAGTGGCCAAAGAGGATCCACGAGCTCGGACTGTAGATGGCCGAGTTGTCCACGATGGTTCACAAATTTAAACGCGTTTCCGCGTTCTCCCCTCTTCTTGGTTTGCAGTGAACACTTCACCGACGTTCACCTCAAAACGGCAATTAATCGCCTTTGACGATGCACCTTATATTCAGTAAAGCCTCTGCCCGGACGTCTTGCGTAGACATTATGACACGGAAAGGCCATGACGGGCAAGTGGGTAATTCGAGTACGCGTGCAACAGAGTATATTCTTTGCGCTGAGAAGTCTGGGTTGTCAGGTTGTCCCCAGGGCTTCCTAAAAATGGCGGATGATCGGACAGGTGGCGTGCGTGACGTCTGTCTCGAGGTCCTGTGCCAATCGATGCCAATCGATGAACGATTTTTGTGTGGTTATCGATTGATCATCGATTGACCAATACCAATCGATACCAATTAACTAATTTTATCGATTGATATCGATTGATCGATTGGTTTTCCGATCATCGATTTCCATCGATTGGATACCCCGGGCATAATCGTTTTTGACAAGGTTGAGAACGAACTAAAGACGTTTTAGGCGCCTTTGTCTCAAACAAAAAGATTCCACAATCTGATTAAACCTGATAAGATTAAATCTTCTTTTGAAATGGCTAATAATTGTTGCTGTCAAAATAGAAAAATTGATGTCATGCAACAAGACTGGCGATAAGAGCCAACAAGGTTGCAAACAAAACATTGTTGTCGGCCATTTTGAGCTCGAAAGACTGCCCCTTAGTTTATGACGTAGTTGACTCCATAAATACCCGGCAAACGTCCATACGAATTCAGCAAACCCAAACAAAAAAATCCACTAGAGAGCGGTTTCAAAAATATGCGGTTTTGGTGTGCGGATTCACTGGCCGGACGTGTAGACGGAAGGGCGAGTCGTGTGAAAAAGTATGCAGTTTCAAAAGAATACGGATTCTTGTGGACCGAGGCCTAATATGATAATGCCGTACCAATATTCAGAGATGTTATGTTACTGAATTGATCAGAGAATGAAAAGGATTGTAAATGAGGCAAAAAATGTATAAAGACGACAAAAGATTCGCCTATGTAATAGGGTACATTATTGCTGATAAAAAAAAATGTGTCCCACTCTCAAATGGTATGAGGAAGGTATTAGCGTACAAGGGCATCGTTGTTTTTGACCAAAATGTTCAAAAACTTGAAAACGCTGGATCGATTCTTTAAGTTTCAGTGCAGTTCCTTCTTATTAATCCTCACTTGACCATAAACAATTAAGGGATTTTGTGCTAGAATGTTAAGTTGTAACCAAGGCAATAGAGACCTTTAGATTTCGAGACGAGACAAGATTTTCTCAGTCTCGTACCTTGAGTCTTCGTCCCTTACTGCGCATGCTGGTTTGACGAGACGAGCGCTGGTCAAGGGAAAGGAAGACGCTGGGTACGGTTTGCGCGCGCATGAACCTGCATTATTTTGGCGGGAAAACGTCATAGCCGTCGTCATATCCCATGGGTTTTAGCGCGAATGACGTAGTGCAGGAAAGTTAATAGTTTTTTTCATTTTGAGATCAGGGGAGGGCTTAATCTCTATCAATAATAATAACCGTGTATGACAAAACGTCGAGTCCTCTTTAAGACCTTTAGCGCAAAAACACAACTCATAAGCAAACTCGAGAAAACACGAAACAACATAATAATACTTAAGCATTTATTAAAATAACACACTAATACCACTAAATGATGTTTTAAATTAAGTAAGTGATATTATAAATGCTAGTTCCACTGGCATTTCAACTACCCCACTATTCTTCAAAATCCTTATGGCTAATGCAATTAATATTATCTTAAATGTTAAACGCTAAATACAAAGTGATTTCCAAATACTTAAGCTACATATTTTCAAGTCCTCTTCTACAAACTACAACTTAATTGTCCTTTTTTCAGTTCACCTCGGGTAATACAAAGAGATTCTCGTCCTTGTCCTTAGTGACCACAAAGTTCCAGCAACTTCAAAACAACGCCCATTTTTACTCTTTCCAAACTCTAAAACCCCACTTAATTAACCCTGCCTCAGCCTACTTCTTTTCTCCATCTTACTTGAAGCTGTCCTTGGAGCAGGTTTACTGTTACCAACAGGTACTTTTATTTCTATTGGCTTTCCTATCTCTCCTAAGCGCCCAGAGAGGCCTTTGTGTCGTAGGGTGGCTGGGGAGAGGGAAAAAGTGCGCAAGGGACGATGGGAAGGGGAAAGAGAGGAAGCGCCTTTCCGCTCTTCTCATCAACCCCCGCGCGCTTGCTAGTTTTCGATTATTGCTATAATTTTGGGATACCGAGCTGGAGCCTTTGCGAAGGAGAGAGGGCGTTCCGCACTTCTGTTCTGTCATCTTAGTTTTTCTTCAGTGCACAGCTCGCTTCCCCCGACAAGGGGCTTTTTGCCGTGAATTTCAGGGTCGCCTCTGCTGAAGGCCTCTTTGTAGTGACTGTACTATTGGGAGTTTCTCTCTCTCACACACCGTACAAGCTACTTTTTAAAATCTACCAAAGTCCTTCCCACATCTACGACCTCAATATATACGAACTACAAGAATAAAAGTTACGTAATCTCCTCGTACGGAATAAATGCTGCTTAAACAAAAGAATATTCGTAGAAAAGAAATAGCTGTGGATTACAGATATAATTGTAAGCATTTCATGACAGGACTAACGTTCCTCGTGAACAAAAGTGCAATGAAGCTTCCTTGAGTGTCTATGTTTTGAGAATACGCCAAAAAAACTTCGTACTAGTAGTCGTCCTCGAATCTAATAAATAATATGAGTCGGTTATTTAAACGAAGTCTAACTTAGGCCGCCGTTTGAGAAATCATTGGACCTCCAGATCCCTTTCTTAGTGGATTAATTTAAGAAAAAAAAGTGCTTTTCCAGTGTACGCTATATGCTTAATAGAAATTGTTCGCGATAAATGGTGTTAAGATAACAGCTTGGCTTAGGACGGGTATTGTTAAAAATGGGCTAAACTCCGTCTAATAACCGGCCCTTAAAACGCCTCCTACAGGCTTTTGTTGCAAATAAAGCCGGCGGGTATTTTATTTGAATACAAGTGTGATTTATCACTTCTGGTTCAGAACGAATCGAAGGCGTCAAACAACACTAGAAGCGGTTTAGAACTTAAAAGTATCCAATGAATCGAGACGACCCGCTTGTCCGTAAATTATAAGCGTGGACAGCGTAAACAGAACCAAAAACACCGAGAAGAAAAGGCGATCTAATGCGCGACCAATCTGTTTCCACATTTCTTGATTTTCCTCGTCTTCGTCGACTTCATTGGCCGAGCTGATTGGACCTGCATCTGAACTCCGTTCGTCTTGTTTTTCATCATTGTTCTCCTTTAGTGTGACTGCTAACTCCAGGTCAATATCTGATTCCATTTCAGGGTCGACTACAGTCTTTGCAGACGCAGGTGATGAGGTTGGTGGAGTATCCTTGGATCTTTTCTTTGATATAAACCTTCGGCAACTTTTGGGAGAGCAGACAATTCCGTTCAATACTAAAGAAAAAAATACAGTTAGATGCCTTATTTCAGGTTATAAGTATGCATCTGACTTTTAACGATTGGAGAGATTTAGAGTCACGTTTACGGCAAACGGCAAGCATTTCTTTTCTTTTTTCGCACTTTACATCACTTTTTGGTAAAGTTTGGTACCAGAACAGTCAACCAAATAGGACCTATAGTGATTTTAATGCGTCAAGGATATTGACATTCGACCGGCTGCCTTTAACACAGTTTGATGTCGCCACATGGTTATTTGTTCAAAACCTTTAGCTATAAATGTGTGGGCAAACCAAAATCTGCACTTTACACACAGAGTTACCCGTCCCTTTCTTTTGGGACTAACCCCCCTTCCCCAGTGACAATACCAAAAGTTATCATCAATCCACCCTCAATAAATATAGGTTTAATTGATATTAAAGCAAAGACTATAATTATTTTCAAAATATGAGTCATTTCAAATATTTCCTTTCAAAGAGGATATTTACCTGTTAAGTATGTCAACAATTTGGGTGGCTTGGATGTAGCGTGGTGAGCCATCAGTACGAGGACGGTAGCGGCCAGCGCCAACCCGATTTCAAACATGATCACAATATAGTATACGCCAATCAGCGGTAGAGTGTCTGACTGCTCAGGCAGCTGATCAGTTATAACCACGAGGTACACACTAACGGCCAAGAGAATGGTGGCACACAGACCGATACGCTCACCACTTTCTGCTGGAATGAAGAAGCTGACGAGAATCAGCATGCCGATGATCATACAGGGCACAAGAGTGAACAGCACGAAAAACATAGGTTTGCGTCCGATGAAAAACGACACAATGACTTCTGGGAATTGTCTCTTTGGCTCCTTCTTCTCATCGTGGTTGTTCATTTTTATGACAAGGCTCCTCAGGGTCCAGTAACCATTTGACGATGTGAGTTTTAGATCTAAACAAGAAAAGAGGACATGATTGACCTGATTGACCACCTTTGTTTGATTATTAAATCATAAAAAAATATCGTATAATAATCAGTGATCTTACAGGATCAGGACGTCATATAACCATTTAACTACTCTATGCAAACGTACTAATTGCAGTAAAGTTAGACATAGTCCTAAGATTTTAGAGAGAAAACGCAGATTCCAGCCTGTATTTCTTTGGTCTTACTTGTTTGGGGTATGTCGCTACCTCTAGCTACAAGAATTCTGCACCATGACCAATAACATGATACCTTTTTCTGGATCCTCGCTTTCTGTAGTTGTTGAGATAATGTCCATTAGAGAGCGATCAGCTGCCAGGGAGCGAAATTTCATATTGCATTGCTGTTTGTCAAATGGAAAAAACTTCACATTGAGTTCACACTTGCTTTTAAAGGTCGATGGAGAAATCCACGTATTCAGGCCATTACTTCGCACCAGTACATAGGTGTGGAATTTCTCCACGTGACCTGCTTGAAGAATCTTATTATCAGCACTGTAAAAAAAAACAAGGGACGCTTAAATTAAACAAGATAACCTCGGCAACGCAATAAAGTAAATTACCTGACTATAGATATCCCTGAGACATTAGACAATACCTTACACTGAGGGAACAAATAATTTTACTGAACTAGTCGTCGTAAATCAGTGGAACTCTTTTCAAGGTCTTTTAGTGTCTCTAAGTGGGTAGTTGTAAAATGGGAGGTCGAAAAGAGGCTTGCCAAAAGCCACCTGGCGAAGAACAGTGATGATAGAGCTAGAGGAGTTGGGTCTAACATGGAATGAAGAGTAGGCCAAAGCTCAAGACAGGGTAGATTGATGACGTTTGATTGCGGCCTTACGTCCAATCCTAGATCAGAAGAGCTTTAGTGAGTGAATGATCATAAGTGAGTGTGGATACCTGAGTACTGATATCCTCTCAAGCTATACCTCTCAGTAAAAAAGTACAAATAAACTAACTTGTTCTCGAGAACAATATCAGGTACCCATATGGTCCGTGGGTCCACAAGAATACGGTCTATCCCTTCATAATCTTCAGGATTCCACTGAAGGAACGGATTAGTCCACATCTGGAAAAAGAGGGGAAGATACTGATGAGATGGTTTGGTTTTCAGTAAAAAATGTGAAAACCTATCAGGGACGTTGCATAATGTGTACAATGAAACTGGTGTCCTCCATAGTTGCATGATCGATTCCAGCACGAATAATTCTACACATCATATACCTCTCTAGAGGGAACAGAAAGCACTACTATATATATTTAGGTCGGCGCAGTTGTATATACAGCTCATGCACTTGATTCAGTTTTTAATCAGGAGAAGAATTTTCGTTTTCGTCAGTTTTCATCAGTTCGTTTCTGTTGGGAAGAGCTGTCATATGTGCACTACTGTATATATTAAGCCAAACTTGCACAAATCAGTGTAACAAATAAAACCCAACTAATTTTATACTGATTTACCTGGGTTATCTCAGTGTCTGTTGTAATAATTTGGTCTTTGTTGTCCTGGAAAAACAAACCAAAGTTGCTATTTTCGTATGTACATGTATAGATCGAATATCTGAGGATTCCACTTCAGAATCAGTAGTTTCAGGCTTTCAGACTGCGGATAAGAGTTCGGTGGAGAAATAAAGAAAGCGAAAATCGCGGCTGGAACCGTCCATCTGGCTAAACTATCCGCTTATGTAAGTCCTTAGTTAGTTAGCATATATACGTGCAATACCTTAAGAACGCTATTTTGAACCACCATATTTTTTAGTGTTTTGATGCTATGTGAAATCTGAATTTCCAGCGTTTGTCTGTTTCATCCGAAAACCTTTTACAATTTGTATTGTATTTCACTGCATTGTGATTTGCAACTGTGAGTGTTAACATGCTAGGCTTGAAAAATGCATCAAAGTTACGTTCAGAAATTACCACTCCGCTCAGTGCCTTGAAGTCCACTTGAAAGGTGACATTGATCACATCAGATGGTTTTAATACTGGGCGGACCATTTTGTCATACTGCCACAAAATGACCTGCCTCAAGCGGTATTCAGCTGACTGATACATGTTATATTTTAGAAGTTGTGCAATTGATGGTGGCTGGAGAGGGCCTCTCGAATGAAATTCAGTTGGCTGTGTCTGAGGTCCAGGTGTTGAAGTCTGAGCTAACACATCTTAAAACAAGAATAATACTTTTATAAGGAGAACTTCAGGAGCAAGACGTGCCAAGTAAAACCTAAACTATCAAAGCTTGTTGCTTTTCTATGAAAGTGCAGTCAAAGCCCGCTTTGACCCTCTTAATACGGACAGTTTGCTTTGTCCCTGCTCCAAACTTATCCACTTAATAAACCTTTAAAAGTGGGTAGGGGAAAAACCGCATTTTCACGAATGCCTCTTTTCTGGAATGGTTTTCTATTAATTAGCATGGGAATGGCCAAAACTGGGAGTTTTGAAACAATTAGGGCTTTTTCTTTTCTATTTTCAGTTTTGTTGCCCACTTTATCGTCTTTCTTTCACATGGAATTGTGGCTGGCTAGCTTTTTAGGAAAGGGACAAATTTAATCCGGCTACAAAGAGTAGTCTGAGGTAAATGGCGCAATTGGCACTGGATTTTCCCCGAAATGTTATTTGGTTTTTTATTTGTAACTCTGTCAGGGTTGGTTAAAAATTGCAAAGGCGAGGTATAGGTAGAATTGATCTATCTTTGCTAACGTTGCTGTTTAACAACTTAACAGTTTAAACTCAACTGCATCGTTCCATATGAGAGGAAATTAAAACGACCCTAGCCGTCCGAAAAGGGTTAATACGGACACTTTATTCTATGCCCCCCTCAATATCCGTAATAACGGGGTTTGACGGTATTTTGTATTCAATTAGACTGCGTAGCAGGCGCTTTTAAGTAGTGGGCGCAGGAAAGAACGAGCATGAGAGTCCCTCTCGCGCGCCCGTTCTTTCTTGGGCCCACTACTTTAAAGCGCCTAGCTGCGCAGGCTATCTAATCAGCACGGTTGGTCAGAGCTGTCCCCGGTGAATTTCTTGCGTGGGCATGATTATCATTTCCCTTTTGTCGCTAATGGATCATCAGGTGATTTCATTGGGAGGGAATTCGGAAATCATCTTGTTTGACAAACAACGCATCTCTTCATGAATATCAAGCAAAATAACTTAAAATATTGTTTCTCTATGTCACGGGAGTAATTCGGATGGAGAGGAAAACTTTGTTAAGATCGTATGATTCATCAATATCAACAGTTAAAGTAGAAGTGTGCTTCATCATCGAAACCATGCATGAGATTGAACAAAGTCAGTATTAAAACTGCGTGGAAAATGTGTTCAGTATATGAAAGTTACCTTAGTTACATCTCTAATACAGATAGGAAAGCATATGACTGCCGGAAACCTTATTAACATGTATATGCACCTAACTAGTTAAATGTTTAAAAGTTTTTGTTTTTTATTTGCATTTTCTAAGGTTTTTTTAGGAAATAGAGAACGGAATATTGTGTCCTTTAAGGCCTCGGGGGACACATATCTATGAATAAATTCATTCAGTTATGAATACAATTGCGGAGCTGCTTACTTTAAGTATCCAGTTTTTCGTGTTGAAATCCTTAGTTGTTCACATATCCGCAGGTGTTTTTCCTTGGGTCTGACTTGAAGGAATGCCGGCTACTGGAGTTATCTCTTGAATTAAATGACTACAATAATTTGCACCATTTATTACGAAAAGAGCCTCTAACGGTTTGAGACGTCCCTTGGGCATGTGTAGTTTCAAATAAATACATACAAGATATTATTTACAAGAAACGAATTGCCTTTGAATGTACTTATGTGAACGCAAAGTCCGATACTGATGACTCCATATCCGTGTTAAATGCTTATGACAATCAGAATTCCTCATATAATTTGTTATAATTATCCCCTAAACATCGTTATTAGTTATGATTTACAGTAACAGTTATTTTAAGAAAACAAATTTTTCAGAATAAAAAAAAGAACGTTTACAAAAACATGATTATTTAAGCGCGTAGAAGACGCAACTTGAAATTTGCCATGAAACTTCCTTTAGAAATATCGGCCCTCTGGTTTTAAAATTCAATATCATAGCAACAGAAAAACAAAGCCAGATGAACTAACCATCTTAAAAGGAAATGGTAGCAGGCGTGAAGCTGTAAACAGTATTTATAAGGTTTTTATTTTTAACAAAAGACCTATAACATCATTAATGTCTCTCAGTTGCTTCCAAATTCGTTTTACAGTGGAACTAGAAGTAGCGCCCCAAAACGTCTGCTGTACCACCCTCAGGCTGTTTACTTGAATGCAAAATTTAAAATTCCTTCTTCCTCTACCTATACGGAGAAAACTTTGGCATTCAAATGCGTCAAATATTTGCCGAAAGAGAATGAGATAAGTATTCTCTCTTAAGGCTCAATGCTTCGAACTATTCAGGTAAATCAGTAATCGGGAGAAATGAAGGGAGATCATTAATTATTCAATGTCAGCGAAGCGGCAAATTTGATTGCGAGTTGGCGGAGAAAGGCTCACAATAAGAGAAGAAAGGCGAAAATTGGCCAGGTATAGCGCTGATAAAACTTGCTTTCCTGCTTTCCAAACTGAGCCAAATTCTTAAACCCTAAGCGCGGGGTTTTGAAGAAGATTGGTGTACCTGCTTTTTAAGACTAAAACGAGAAAAACGAAGAAGATTGAACAAGAGTAAGCATTATCCTTTCGAACTTGAAAATGCAGAAAAAACGGCCTTTTTTAGTATGGAGTTCATTTTCGAAAGAGATTTTCGGAAAATTTACATTGCTTCTAAAAAACCTCGAGCGGGAAATGAAAGATGGCCTTTTCTCGAACAGAATCAGTTTAACTTGAAATTGACAGAGTGATTTCTGTTATGAAACGACTCACATTCAGCCACATAGAAGTACCTCAAAATTCGTGACAAAGGGCCCGACTTCCGATATTTCTCGCACACGCTCAAAATGTTACAGTCTCTTTTGATATCTCTTTACTCTACTGATATTTAAGGAATTGCCTTGTATTGGTGCTGTGCGACTGTAACTTCCTTAGTGACTTACTTGAACGCTTGTTCGAGCAAAATTTTCAATTTTGCTGTTAGTTATTCCCTATTTTTATGCCATTGGCTCAAATCTAGACAAGGAAACGATTTTTTTCTCAAAAGGTTGAAAAGGAGAGAAAAAGCTGAAACGGGGGCAATGTCGTTCTGCTCAACTTTCCTTAATTAACGAAAATAGAAAATTAATTATCCCACTGTAAACGCAGTTTCTCTCATTTTCATGAACAAATTGCCCTGGAAAGTAAAACGACTTGTTGTACAGTTACTGAAGAGAAGGTGCCGAACATTGCAGAGATCTTATGATCCACAACTCGGGTTTTGCAAATTTGTAAAAGCTAGTTACAAAACTGTGCAGCCGCTCTGAAAGAAATCAGAAATTCTTTACAGATCCTTATTTTCTCGAGAGATTGTTTTTGGCTGGATTTATTCGTGCTGTGCGGCATAGAAAGCTTTGTCAAACAGTATTTTCAGTTGTTTTGTCCAAGTTCTCTCTCCTTGCTCTTTTTTCCTTGTTGACTAAATTGACAATAAAACGAACTTTTGAAATTTTGGTAGTGAATGCGACTCCAGTTTGAAAATCTCCCAATAAGCTAAGATATAAAGATCTTTGACAAACTTACCAGCCAAACGAAGTAATAAGAACATTAAGGTAAACAACTGCGCCATACCACTTTCTTAACGAACAGGTGCCGTCATGCGTCACTTAACAGGCTGTCCCAGGTAAGGCACCTTGCAGTAAACTTAAATGCTTGTTATACCTGCGGTCACGTGACCACAACAGATTACGCATTTTCCCTTCCTGTAAAAACCCGCAACAAGTGGCTTATTGTAGATAATTGTCATCATTATTTGAAATAACGAAATTCCGACATTTTTAACCTTGACATATAAAAGCCGATTTCTCGCGGAATAAACTGCGGGTTGCAAAAAGATGCAAATTCATTGGACCGGTGACCATTCAGCTTCCGTTTTTTACTGTTAAATGAGAATTGAACACGGACCCAGAAATGAATGGTCGCTAATGTCACGGTCAGGTATAAGTTAAAAACGAAATAACTAAACTGATGTTTTATTTGCGAGCCAAATCAATTCGTTTGCCGAGTCGAATCGTCAACTGAAACTTAACCCTCTGTTTTTATTAGACTTCTTGATTAATTTGCTTTTAAGAAAAGCATGTGCTAATGAGCCAAAACTGTTATATAACAAACACTTTTCCTCCTAACGGTTCTTTTATTTGTGCTGGTTGAAGCAAAGATCCGAAGCTGATAAAGGGGTTTCCAATGTTAATATGTCCGCAGGTGCTTATTGCGATAACGTGGGGACAAGGACACGCATGTATAAAACAGTTAATTGATGTAAATTTGTTCTAAATTTCTTTTCCTTAAATAACAAGTTTCTATACGTTTAAACTGCTTTGAAGCCCGAACAAGCATTGCCTTCAAAAAATGGCCGACAAGCCGCAATGAGTGCAATAGATTCTTTTTTAAAAAAAAATCCGAGAACTTTTTGTATGATTACACTTAAAAGAAAATTAAGATACTGAGATAAAATTTAGGCATTTGTAAAGGGAAACAAAACTGACAGCAGTTCGCGTGGTTCTCGTAGTTTTTGTAATCTCACTCGTCCTCCGGACAATTGTTTCATGAGATTTTATACGTAAACAATTTTTTGCCCGAGGAGTTTTTCACATGTGATTGAAGTACTTCCGTTATATGCGTCGCATAAGGAAGATTACACTCTCCAGGAACCCACCTGACTCTCGTACCAAGACGAGAGCTAAGGGAATTTAATTTCGGTTTGGAGGTCTTGTCGTCTGGATAGTGCAGTTTCAACTCGAAGGGGTAAGGGGGGGTGGGGGGTTCCCAACAATTTTATACGGGGAAGCGCCCCCCCCCCCCCCTAGTCCAATCCCTGTTATATACTATTTTTGACAGAAAAGGGAGCCCTTTCGTATACTTTTTATTGACAAATGGTACTCCATTTACATGTCACAAGACACTGTATAAAAAGGGGATATGGCGGAAATCGAATTCGGGCGGGAGTGAGGGGTTTCTTGTTCATCGTGTAGTGAAAGAAAGAGTGGCGCATGGTCAGCCTTGATCTTCAGCTCAATTATCTAAGAGAAAAACAGCCCTGCTTAAAATTTTTTTTCAGGCTTTCTTCCCACATAAAAAAAAGGGCGCCGCAGGATAGACTTGCTAGGGGGTACGTAGTGTTCTTTGCATTATTTGCGTAAGACATATAATGAATTAACTGAATACTAAGCACGTTGTGATCGGTCGTGAGCTAGGGAAGAAGAAAGAGCAGGAGAGAACACTGGGAACAAGGCTGGATCTATGAGAGTGCAAGCACAAGGGATGGCGTCACAAATTTGATTCAGGTTTTTAGGAACACTGCAAAATAGAAACTTTTTCTTTTAAACTACCCTCCTGCTCTCCTTGATGCTATAATAAATAAAGAACGAGTCGTGTCTTTCTAGGGACATGGGTAGTTACCATGGTAATCACATGACCTGATAATACACCTTTATTTTCAGCGCTCCAGGCGACTCTAACTCAAAAACGAGTTAGGTGAGCCACCTTACTCTGCTATACAACGTTGTTAGACTATTCCAACATTTTGAAATGTAACACTACTCCGAAACTAATAAGGCAAAGAAGAAAAAAAAAAAACACTTTTTATTTCTAAGTGCGCTTAATAGTGATAGTTCAGCAAGTAGTTCCAAACCTCCGATCCCCCTTCCGTACCTTGTACTCCCGGTTCCCGCGCAGCCCCTCTTTTCTTGGCTCACTCCTTTTAGCCCTTTGAAATATTAAGAATTGTTGTGCTATTTCCCATTTCTTTCCACCGTTCCACCCACATTCCTCCGTTTTTTCTTCTGCCGCCCGTCCCGCGCAACACCGCGGCAAAACGTCTACGCATGCGCCAGGTGTAGCATTTCCGGCTCTTTTTTCAGTCAAACTTTCCAGCCAGATCAAAGTCTCCCGCGCGCTTTCGGCTTCATTCTGTGTGCAGCTTGTGGTTCAGTTGTTCTGCTTCATACACCGTATTCACAAATGGCGGACACGCGGGAAAAAACTGGTGCCTAGTCATGAAAGCGAGGCGTTGGAGGATAAACAAAAATTGCAAATGAAGACTTTCAGTGAACTTGCAGAGTGTTAAGCGTGGATTCCACCAAAAATAACTTTGTACGGACTTCTTTTTAAATACAATTACGTGGGATGTCTTCTGCCTTTAATGTTTAGTAGTGATTTTCGGTTTGCAATCAAAAGGGACGCGTATATCTTCAAGGAAACAGGATGATTTTGTAGGTTTCCGAAGCATCAGAAGCTTGAAAGTGGGCTATGGCTGGAGAAAAGCGGCAAAGTGTTGGCCCAGACTTCACATTGAAACCGATTACGAAAGCCAGATCACTACAATTCTGTAAACGGAAATAAAAACAGATATTGGTGGCGAGAAAAAGAGAAATAAGCGACGGATATATGGCCTACTTGTTAACGGAAGAGACCTCCGCCATTACACAAAACAGGTCAAGTCGAGAGCGGGTGAAAGATTCATTCACAAGGCTCATTTATTCATGTCAGTGTCAATTTATACATATCTCTGTATATATGTATTTCTGCATTTACAACTTCCTTTGGATCATATTAATTCTGTCGCTTTGGAGTGAATTGTTACTGAGGTACGTTGGCAGAGCTTAGTAAAAATCTCATGATTTCTTTGTCATTGCGAAATAATTAAAAATAATTTTATTAAAATTAGAAGCTGTACTGTGTGAATCTTATGGCTTGCTATTTGCCTGGTATCCTTTAGGGCATTATCTCAGTGAGCTCTTGGTAAAAAAGTAGTATAAAGCTTACATTTTACTAGGTTAAACTTTTAAGGCAATGTTTGTGTCAGGAATGAACACGGCAAGCTTCTGTTTCGAATAATTAAATTCGAGTCTGGATCCGTTTAAGAAGACCATCATTTTATTTATTTATGCATTCTTCAACTTTAAATTATTATGAAACATTAAGTTAAAAGTCTTAACAGCCAAAGATAAGAAATACGAAATTACTCGCTGAAATGATATGTGGCCGGCTTACCGAGTCTGCCGAGTAACATGTTGAAATTTTGAGCGTGCTCCACTCGATCGCTCCTGTATTTATACCAAAAAAATAGTTCTAATTGATGTCCTTCATCGATAAAGACCAGAGAATAACGTCCTGGCAAACAAAAACCAAACATAACTTCATCGAAACCTCAGTCACCTCTTCTTTCCTGTCTTCCTTTTTTCCATGTGTTTCAGTTCAACGGTAGACGTCTCTTGCGTTAACAAGTAAGCCATATATCTGTCGCTTATTTCTTTTTTTCTTGCCACCAAAATTTGTTTATATTTCTGTTTCACCGAATTGCAGTGAGCTGGCTTTCGTACTCGGTTTCAATGTGAAGTTTGGGCCAACATGTTTGCCGGTTTTCTCCGGCGATCGTCCACGAAACCTACAAAATCATCCTGTTTCCTTGAAGATATATGCGTCCCTTTTGATTGCAAACAGCAAATCACTACTAAACATTAAAAGCAGAAGACATCCCACGTAATTGTACTTAAAAAGAGGTCCGTACAAAGTTATTTTAGGTGGAATCCGTGCTAAACACTCTGCAAGTTCACTGAAAGTCTTCATTTGCAATTTTTGTTTATCCTCCAACGCCTCGCTTTCATGACTAGGCACCAGCTTTTTCCCGCGTGTCCGCCATTTGTGAATACGGTGTATGCTGCTCGTGTTTTTGACTATTTCGTAGTTATTGAAATTGCTTTTATGGATAACCAGGCACAGATCACTGAAACAATTAGTCGATTAGATTCAGAAAAGGTAAGTTGATAATAACTCAGTGTGTAATTTTGGCTAGAGCGTCAGGAAAACTGATTTTCATTCACGAAAACAAAGTTTTTGACTGTTATTTTTCACTTAACGTGGCTAAAACTAAGACATAAAAAGTTATCGTTGCAAGCTTGTGTATTGTAGTTCTAATTTTCAGTTCTTCAGTATCTCAGTCTTTATGTCTTAAAGCAGATTCGAGCTTATTTATTTATTTCTTATTTTCGTGTTTTGAAACGAAACTCTTCTGAGTTGATTGCCATGAAACATAAGCTTAATTATACTGCTGAAGTTGGCTGCAAGTTGACAACTCTATTTATTTTTTTCATTCTCAGAATCAGAGAGCGAAAGCTGGTTCGATGGCTTTTAGAAGTCGAAATTTCATGCCATGTATTTAGTAGCTGAAAGTTTGGTGTTTGCGTGAGATGCAGCCGAGCCGCACAGTCTGAAATTATTGAAGTCTTCACCGACCAAAGAACAACCAAAGAACAACCAGTAAAAGAATTAAATAGGCATTTTCTTGAATGAAAGTCTTTATAGACATGTTTAGTTTCCCGGCACTGAAAGCTCCGGGTGTTCGTGACTGCAGTCATCAAAGTCGAGGTTGTTATTAAATCCCGCACATCTTGTTTTGAGTTCTTGTTTTCTCTGATAATAAAAAAGTTGTTGAACAGACTAAAATTTTATTTCCTGATTCTAGTGTTAATGATAATGATGATGTCTTTATTTTGGCTTCTTTCATAAGTATTGCCATTCTTTTCTTAGTTATCACCTTCTCCCAAATTAACTTATGCCCAAACCAGTAGCATGCAAGAAAGCCAGTGAAAACAAATTCGTCTTGTCGACCTGCAAACTTCAAGCATCATTTTCACTGTTGGTGCAAACAGATAACCATGTGGTGCAAAAGTTTGACACTAGAAAAATATATAAGCTTTCGAATGAAGTGATTTTTTTGGCCCCCTTTTTTGTCTGTTTCGCCCTTTTTGCTTTTAAACTTGGTGCGACGGCAATGTCATGCTTACGCAATTGGTTTATATACTAGACCAGAAATAAAAAGCTGACCGGATGTTAAATTTTTTGCTCATGCGCAGTGCGTTTTGCCGCGGTGTTGTCCCGCTCCATTTCCCTAGGGCTACCACCCACTGTAAATCCAGGCAACCGAAAAAAACTGGGTAAGAGTATTTCGTATTTCATACTTTTCCAAGTCTCCCCAGCCAATGCCTGACTGATTTTCAACATGGTATGGTTTCAATGATCGATTCAACTTCAATGTGAACCAGCATATTTTCTTAGTAACAGTGCTGAAATATCCCGTAAACATTGTAATACTTCTGAGACAGGAGCTGTCCATTCAATATGATATCGAAACACCTTCAAAGGGAACTACATTTGTGCAAGAGTCCGACCTTCGTTGGCATCCATAAAACTCGTTTTTCTGTTCTCTGCTTTAAAAGAGAACGCAACGACACGCTCTGCTTTATGTGTCTGCATTTCAATCGGAAAGGAAAGGTTCCCCGCCTAACACATGTAAGTAAAATTTTGAAAGATGATTTTGAGTACTTGACAGTTGAAGTACTGTTTTAAATTGCTAAAATATTCCGTAAAAGTCTTGTAGGTAAGAAATGCTGCTAGTTTTTTTTTGTTTTAGTCAGACAGCAGTGCAAAATTAATATTAATTGACGCCAGTTTTTTATCCACAACAGACTTTAACAATGTTATGGTGCGGGGCTGTCAACCCGCCATGTCTTCAAATATTGAGAATTGATACGGAAGGGATGATAGATGATGTCATATTGCACAGTGTATGATGTCATTTGTGCAAAAAATACTTGTGGCATAATATATCATACCGAAGTTTTGAGGAAACATTCATTGTTAACAGTAAAGTCGCTCAAACAATGCAAAATATTTAAAAGTTTATTGTTGGAAAGTCGAGTCTACAACTAAACTGGAAACTTCGGAGAATATCCGGGAGATTTCATACTCTAATCTGGAGACCAGGCCCCGGTTGCTCAAACGTTGGATAGCGCTATCCAGCCGATAAATCACTATCCAGCAGATAAGTATTAGGGAAACCAATTGCGTTATCCACTGGATAGATTTTTAAGCGGTGGATAGCGATATCCAACAATCGAACAACCGGGGCCAGGAGATACAGTCCAAAATCTGGAGTCTCCCGGAGTGTCCGGGAGAGTTAACATCACTGTGGTGTCATTTTATCATCAATATATATTTATCACCAGGCACATAAAAAACTGGTGTCATTTTGTTTTTTACAATAACAAAAGCTCCAAAAAGTCAAATTGCTGGTAAAAATGAAGAAACCTAAAAAACAATTACGACTTTTTTAACCACTGCAATGTTATTGTCAATAACGTTTCTCGCTTGGTGGTTGGCTACTGAAGACAAGTAACGGAGGTTCATAGGCTAAATATTTGACAGGTTAAGTCATGCCACCGCTTTGCATAAATTAGGAATTTATTGTCTCAAAAAATGGAGGCATTTTGGGGTAGTATAAAGTTGTAAATTAGCCCAAGGTTACAAACTATTCATTCGGCAAATGACCATGTCTTGCATAAATTTAAATTTTATGTGTCTGCATTCTTATTGATCATTTTCAAAAATAAGCCAATCAGTGCTCGAGAAATAATTCAGTTATGATAAAATATTTTTTTGACACTTTCTCTATTATCTGAATTATTACAGTGTCCATAGTTACACAGTGAAATAAAGTGCACAAAATCAGTGCTGGTTTGCAAATAAGCTTGTCCCTCCACTGGGACTTTTTCACGCAAATTTTGCAACAAGAAATTGTATTGTTTGTATTATTATTGGGCCCTCCACAAACACATTTGCATTTCTCCATCGGTTTCCATAATTTGATGGGCTTTCAAAATTTAATTTTTTTGTAATTTTTTTTTTGCTGTTTTGTAAAGGGCCTTAAACGACTATAAACCATAAGTATGTCTCTGTTGATTTTCGTTGATGTCTTTGCAAAATTTTGTGATTCTCACCAATTGTGATTTTTTGTAATTTTTTCAATTTCAACACTTTCCTCAAGCATCTTCCAAGAAGTTATTTGTAGTTCTCCGTCGACTTTTGCTGGTGGGCCTCGTGAATTTTTTTTAATTCTCATAAATGTTGTGAATTTTTTAAGACTTAAACAAAATTTTGTGATTTTGGATATTTTTCAACAGCATTCCACCAATTATATAGAGGATATTACATGGTGGTGTGAAGATATGAATTTTATTTTGAAGTGGCAAAACAAAATTTTATGAACAAGCGCAGCGAGTGAGTAAAATATTGTTTTTGCCACAAGAAAAATAAAATTCATATCTTCATGCCACTGTGTAATGTTCTTTTTATTATATAGACAAAAAGGAATCAATAAAATAATAGATTTTTATTCACCAAAAAGTAATAGTGACAGCTGAAAGTTACAGTACTGCAATATAAGACATTGTTTACTATAATCTTGAGAAATAATACTGAGCTGAATAGGGCTCTACAATGACAAAATATAAGCAAAGCTGTGAAAAATGTATAAGTAAAATTTTAAAAATGATACATACTTACCGAAATTATGTCATCGATAAACTCATGTGTGAGATAAAAATAAACCACTCGGGTTCCAAATGTAGTTTTTATGAATTTTACGAGTGGTATATTTTCCAGTAAAACACTCGTGTCTTTATAATAAAGACATATCTCCCACAAGGTTGATTAATAATTGGAGGTATAAAACAATCTATTAAACTGATTGGATTCGGCAATATTCATCTATTGTAGGCAACCTCGATAGAAACCAATTTGCGGTAGCTGGTAAATTGACCGAGCCGGCTCTGGTCTATCTTTTACACCTGGCTTTAGAAGCCCTGGACAGGGGCGGTTGCTATCTAAGGTTATTTTTTTTGCTAATTTTAAAAAAGGTTTTGACCTTATTGATCACCTTATATTAATGGAGAAGCTTTCTACACAGTACAATCTCCACTGGAGCTTGCTTAGGTGGGTGGCATCCTTTTTGCAAGGGAGGGCTCAGGTCACACGCGTTGGCGCCTCGCGGTTTTTGCTCCTTTATGTCTTAATGGAGGCATTCCTCAGGGTACAAATTTGGGTCCTGTGTTGTTTGCTGTTATGGTCAATGACCTTGTTCAAAGTTGGGGCGCCCGCATTAAATTCGTGGATGATCTGACGGCTTGGGGAAACTCGCGAAATTAAGTGAGAATATATAATGTGAGAATTCCATGACACTGTGCTAACATTTCTGGTGAACAAATGTGCAACGAACTACTTCCTTGAGTGTCTATGTTTTGAGAATACGCCAAAAAAACTTCGTCCTAGTTGTCGTCCTTGCCTCTAATCTAATAAATAATATGAGTCGGTTATTTAAATGAAGTCTAACTTAGCCCGCGGTTTAAGAAATCATTGGACCTCCAGATCCCTTTCTTTATAATGGGTTAATTTAAGAAAAAAAAGTGCGTTTCCAGTGTCAGCGCTGTATGCTTTATATATTGTTCACAATAAATGGTGTTTAGATAACAGCTTGGCTTAGGATGCAGTTTTGTTAAACATGGGCTAAACTCCCTTTAATAACCGGCCCTTAAAACGTCTCCAATGGGCTTTTGTTGCAAATAAAGCTGTGGGGTATTTTATTTGAATACAAGTGTGATTCATTACTTCTGGTTCACAACGAAGACGTATCAAACGATATTGATATTGATATTGATATTGATTGCATTCCAGGGTTGACCATAGCATTTGCAGATGCAGGTGGTGTGGGAGGAATATCCTTGGATCTTTTCTTTGAAGTAAGTGTTAATGTTGGCTTAGGGGAGGGGTAGGTGGGCAGATTCCCAGAAACGTATGATGATCCCTTTATTTCAGGTGGGTTAATTATGCATCTGAGTTTTAAAGATTAGAGAGATTTACATTCACGTTTATGTCAAACAGCAAGCTTGTCTTTTCTTTTCTAGTGCTATAACTGTTCTTCTACAAAAAAAAATTGCTAGTTTTACACCAGTTTTATCCATAAGAATTGACTATTTTTATCTTTTTATTTCGAGAAATTCTGAACATCAATCTGCCGTTTGCCGTTTGCCATAAACGTGATTCTAAATCTTGCTATTAACGAAAGAACGCTAGAACCAGTTTAGAACTTAAAAGTATCCGATGAACCGAGACGACCCGCTTGTCCGTAAATTACAAGCGTGGACAACGTAAACATAGCCAAAAACACCCAGAAGAAAAGGCGATCTAACGCGCGACCAATCTGTTTCCACATTTCTTGATTTTCCTCGTCTTCGTCGACTTCATTGACACAAGTGATTGAACCTGCATTTGAACGCCGTTCGTCTTGTTTTTCATCGTTGTTCTCCGTTGTGACTGCTAACTCCAGGTCAATATTTGTTGATTCAACTCCAGGGTTGACCACTATAGGTTTTGCAGACGCAGGTGGTGAGGGAGGAATATCCTTGGATCTTTTCTTTGATATAAACCTTCGGCAACTTTTGGGAGAGCAGACAATTCCGTTCAATACTGAAGAAAAAAAATACAGTTAGATGCCTTGTTAGACCCCTCCCCTAAGCCAACATTTTGCCCTGAGTGAGAAGTAAGTGTTAATGTTGGCTTAGGGGAGGAGTAGGTGGGGCAGATTCCCAGAAACGTGTGATGATCCCTTTATTTCAGGTGGGTTAATTATGCATCTGACTTTTAAAGATTAGAGAGATTTACAGTCACGTTTCACGCATGTCTTTTATCTTTTTATTTCGAGAAATTCTGAACATCAATCTGCCGTTTGCCGTTTGCCGTAAACGTGATTCTAAATCTTTTTATTAACGAAAGAAGCGCTCGAGAGGTGATGGCCTTGGGCTCTTCTTTCCTCCAATTACCACCGTCTTCCTGCCAGTCTCCCTTGACTCTCGATCCCCTCGTACCCATAAGAACGAGAGACGACTAGAGATAGCAGTCAGAGTGTGAATACCATGTGCATGCTAAAGGTGAGTTTGGGTGGCTGGATCTAAACACTCATAACAATAATGGATAAAGACCTGAGTTCTAAAGAAAATGTGAGCTGCGTTTAGGAGGACTCCCACACCAAAATTATTTTAATAAATGCGTCATTAAGGTCAATTGGTAATTAAAAAGGGGTTAAAGCTGAAGTTTGAGAGCATAATTAGTGACGGACCTTTGACAGTAGCCGTCGTCTTCAGCAGCTGTTTTCAGCTGTTTTATTCTTCGCACATCATATTTTGGTAAAGTTGTCGGTACCAGAGCAGACAACCACGTAAGAGCTATACTCATGATTTTAATTGCGCCCGGTGCCAAAGTTATTGATATCCAATGCTGTCTTTAGATTTATCTGGTATTAAAACGAAGACTATATTTACCTGTTAAGTATGTCAACAATTTGGGCGGCTTGGATGTAGCGTGGTGAGCCATTAGTACGAGGACGGTAGCGGCCAGCGCCAACCCGATTTCAAACATGATTACAATATAGTATACGCCAATCAGCGGTAGAGTGTCTGACTGCTCAGGCAGCTGATCAGTTATAACCAGGAGGTACACACTAACAGCCAAGAGAATGGTGGCACACAGACCGATACGCTCACCACTTTCTGCTGGAATGAAGAAGCTGACGAGAATTAGCATGCCGATGATCATACAGGGCACAAGGGTGAACAGCACGAAAAACATAGGTTTGCGTCCGATGAAAAACGACACAATGACTTCTGGAAATTGTCTGTTTGGGTCCTTCTTCTCATCGTAGTTGGTCATTTTTATGACAAGGCTCCTCAGGGTCCAGTAACCATTTGACGACGTGAGTTTTAGATCTAAACAAGAAAAGAGGATATGATTGACCTGATTGACCACCTTTGTTTGATTATTAAATCATAAAAAATATCGTATAATAATCAGTGATCTTACAGGATCAGGACGTCATATAACCACTTAACTACTCTATGCGAACGTACTAATTCCAGTAAAGTTAGACATAGCCCTAAGCTTTTAGAAAGAAAACGCAGATTCCCAGCCTGTATTTCTTTGGTCTTACTTGTTTGGAGTATGTCGCTATCTCTAGCTACAAGAATTCTGCACCATGACCAATAACATAATACCTTTTTCTGGATCCTCGCTTTCTGTAGTTGTTGAGATAATGTCCATAAGAGAGCGATCAGCTGTCAGGGAGCGAAATTTCATATTGCATTGCTGTTTGTCAAATGGAAAAAACTTCACATTGAGTTCACACGGGCTTTTGAAGGTCGATGGAGAAATCCACGTATTCTCGCCATCACTTCGCACCAGCACATAGGTGTGGAATTTCTCCACGTGTCCTGCTTGAAGGATCTGACTATCAGCACTGTAAGAAACAGTTCAAGGGACGCTTTTAAAAATTAAACAAGATAACCTCGGCAACCCAATAAAGTAAATTACCTGACTATAGATATCCCTGAGACATTAGACAATACCTTACATTAAGGGACCATATAATTTTACTGAACTAGTCGTCGTAAATCAGTGGAACTCTTTTCAAGGTCTGTTAGTGACTCTAAGTGGGTAGTTGAAAAATGGGAGGTCGAAAAGAGGCTTGCCAAAAGCCACCTGGCGAAGAACAGTGATGATAGAGCTAGAGGAGTTGGGTCTAACATGGAATGAAGCGCAGGCCGAATCTCAAGACAGGGTAGAGTGGCGACGTTTGATTGTGGCCTTATGTCCTGTCTTGAAATCTCTACAGGATTTAATCACATATAACAAAGAAACCTGATGTACAGAGTCCACCATTTGGCAAGAGTACATGGTAAGAGCCTTCGAGCCCTAATGCGCATGTCGCTAGCGTTACTAAGCAACCATACAATATCGACACATATCCCATCCGGGATGAAGAGCTTTAGTGAGTGAATGAGTGAGAGTGTGGATACCTGAATACTTATATCATCTCAAGCTATACCTCTCAGTAAAAAGTACAAATAAACTAACTTGTTCTCGAGAACAATATCAGGTACCCATATGGTCCGTGGGTCTACAAGAATACGGTCTATCCCTTCATAATCTTCAGGATTCCACTGAAGGAACGGATTAGTCCACATCTGGAAAAAGAGGGAAGATACTGATGAGATGGTTTGGTTTTCAGTAAAAAATGTGAAAACCTAGTAGGGACGTCAATATGATTGGCGGCGAGACTGGATTGGCATAATGTGTACAATGAAACTGGTGTCCTCCAGAGTTGCATGATCGATTCCAACACGAATAATTCTACACATCATATACCTCTCTAGAGGGAACAGCAAGCACTACTACATTTATGTCGGCGCAGTTGTATATACAGCTCATGCATTTGAGTCAGGTTTTCAGGGGAAGAATTTTCTTTTTCGTCAGTTTTCATCAGTTCGTTTCTGTTGGCAGGAGCTGTCATATGTGCACTACTGTATATTAAGCCAAAAACTTGCACAAATCAGTGTAACAAATAAAACCCAACTAATTTTATACTGATTTACCTGGGTTATCTCAGTGTCTGTTGTAATAATTTGGTCTTTACTGTCCTGGAAAAATAAACCAAAGTTGCTATTTTCTTATGTACATGTATAGATCAAATATCAGAGGATTTCTTCAGAATCTAGTTTCAGGCTTTCAGACTGCTGATTAGAGCTCGGTGGAGAAATAATGCAAGCGAAAATCGCGGCTGGAACAGTCCATCTGTCTAACTATCTGCTTATGTAAGTCCTTAGTTAGTTAGCATACATACATGCAATGCCTTAAGAATGCTTTTTTAACCACCATTGTCTCGAGTGTTTCGATGCTATGTGAAATCTGAATGTCCAGCCTTTGCCTGTTTCGTCCTAAAACCTTTTACAATATGTATTGTATTGCACTGCATTATGAACAGATTTGCAACTGTGAGTGTAAACATGTATAGTGCTAGGCCTGAAAAATACATCAGTTACATTCAGCAATTACCACTGAGCTTAGTGCCTTGAAGTCCACAATAAAGGTGACATTGATCATATCAGATGGTTTTAATACCGGGCGGACCATTTTGTCGTACTGCCCCAAAAGGACCTTCCTCAAGTGGTATTCAGCTGACTGATTTAGGTTGTACCGAGGTCCAGGTGTTGGACTCTGACCTAACACGTCTGTAAAACAAGTATGATACTTTTATAAGGAGAAAATCAGAGCTGGTTATATTTTAAAGGTTTTGCTCTTGGTAGTGGCTGGGGAAGGCCACTGGGTGGTGTCAGAAGTCCACTGGGTGGAAGTTCATTTGAACTGGTTTTGTCTGAGGTCCAGTTATTGCATGGAGTCTGACCTAACACGTCTTAAAACAAGAATAATACTTTTATAAGGAGAACTTCAGGAGCTAGACGTGCCAAGTAAAACCTAAACTATCAAAGCCCGCCTTGACCCTCTTAATACGAACAGTTTGCTTTGTCCCTGCTCTAAATGTATCCGCTTAACCCTTTTAAAAGCGAGTAGGGGAAAAACTGCATTTTCACTAATGCCTCTTGTTTGGACTGGTTTTCGATGAATCAACATGGGAATGGCCAAAAACGGAGTTTTGAAACAGTTAGGGCTTTTTTCTTTTTTCGCGCATGCGCATGAGCCTTTTTTGTTAACGAATTTATTTCTTTTTTTCTTTCTAGCTCTCTTTTTTCCCTTTGCCTTTCTTTTCTATTTTCAGTTTTGCTGCCCACTTTATCGTCTTTCTTTTACATGGAATTGTGGCTGGCTAGCTTTTTAGGAAAGACACAAATTTAATCTACAAAGAGTAGTAGGTAAATAACGCAATTGGCAGTGGATTTTCCCCGAAATGTTATTTGGTTTTATATTTGTAACTCTGTCAGGATTGGTTAGAAATTGCAAAGGCGGGGTATCGGTGATCTATCTTTGCTAACGTTGCTGCTTAACAACTTCACAGTTTGAACTCAACGGTAAATGGTACTAGGGAGGAAAATATACATCGTTCCATATGAGACGAAATTAAAACGACCCTAGCCGTCCGAAAAGGGTTAATACGGACACTTTCTATGCCCCCCTCAATGTCCGTATTAACGCGTTTGACTGTATTTTGTGTTTAATTAGCCTGCGCTTTTAAGTAGTAGGCCCAAGAGAGGACAGGTGCGCGAGTCCCTCTCGCGCGCCCGTTCATTTTTGCACCCACTACTTTAAAGCGCCGACTAACCAACCGTGCCAATAGACCTTTTTACCGATACGGCGGCCATATTGAATTTATTCGATTTAAGGAGTAGTATAGGATGCCCAGGGGGCATGAGCACATTTCTTTTGTATTTTTGAGCGCTTTTCAGGACATTTTTTCTTAAAGTTTTCTTACAATAAGATTGTAATGGGAAAAGAGATCCTTGTGCCGTGTTTGGATGTAATAATGATCGCTATTTTCTTGTTTACTATTAGAAATATGGTCTTTCACTGTATATTTCTCGGTTAAAAGGCGATCATTATTACATCCAAACACGGCACAAGGATCTTTTTTCCCATTACAATCTTATTCTAAGAAAACTTTAAGAAAAAAGTCCCAAAAAGTGCTCGAAAATACAAACGAAATGTGCTCATGCCCCCTGAGCATCCTATAATACTCCTTAAATCGAATTAATTCAATATGGCCGCCGTATCGGTAAAAAGGTCTATTGGCACGGTTGGTTAGCTGTTTCCCAGGTGAATTTCTTGCATGGGCATGATATCATTTCCCTTTTGTCGCTAATGGATCATCAGGTGATTTCATTGGGAGGCAATGCGGAAAAATTAAATCATCTTGTTTGACAAACAACGCATCTTTTCATAAATATTTCAAGCAAAATAATTTAAAATATTGTTTACTTCTCTTCTCTTTTAGCCATAATGATCTCTATGTAATGTCACGGGAGTAATTCGAATGGAGCGCAAAACATCGTATGATTCATCAATATCAACAGTTAAAGTAGAAGTGTGCTTCATCATCGAAACCATGCATAAGATTGAACAAAGTCAGAGTTACAACTCTGTGAAAAATATGTCCAGTATATGTTACCTTAGCTACATCTCTGATACAAATAGGGAAGCGTATTACTGCCGGAAACCTTATGTACACTTCCTAACTAGTTAAAAGTTTAAAAGTTTTTGTTTTCTATTTGTATTTTCTAAGCTTTTTTAATGAACTAAAGAACCGCAAAATGTGTCCGTTAAGGCCGCAGGGAGTCCATTTTCTCTAAAAATAAATTCATAATGCAAAAGTTAACCCCTCTGCAGTGCCAACTCGTGAAGTTTTGCATCTGCGCTGAATTCTTGGACGCAAAATTGTCGGAAAAGTCAAATTTGAGACTCCTGAAGGTGTCCCAGCTAAAGTTCCAAGCATAAGATATGTAATTATGGTAATTATGGTTTACATTCCACGCTTTAATTTTGTTTATAAGGTGCAATGTTTTCAAGGATTTTTGAGGCGAAACAAAAAAACATACAAATAGTTTTTGTATTAAATTTGGTTGAAATTTCTAAACATTTCCTTATTTTTATTTCCATACTATTAAAGATCACTGAAACAAGGTTTGATTCAGGGCCTTTTTGTTACTTTTGAATCAACATTTTGTTCGCAGCCTACGTGCTACACGTGCACATGAACACTTTAAATTATGTGCTCATCTTTTATCCAGTTATGAATATCAGCAACATCTCGTAAACCTGTTCGATATCAGTCGTTGTACTTCGTGTATACCGGCTTTAAATAAATGCATAACAATGAGCCCAATGTGTCCTCCGCGACCTTAATTTGTTTCGAATGGAGATGTGTTAAATATTTATTGTTGATAGGATGTATTACGAAATTTAAAGGCTAATCTTTCTGAAATTCAATGACAACGCATTGCATAGGATTCAAGTACAGGTTATCAGCTGATCTGTGATATGTTGAAGTATATAACAAGGCATCATAGCCACATATCAGACCCTGACATAATTATGCAAGGGAGACAACGTACATAACCTCTGCCAAGGAACATCCAGTTAAAAGGAGGCTGGGAGATGGAAGAATGATGAAAAATTGTGACAAATTACATTTGCGGAACTGTTTACTCTAAGTATCCAGTTTTTCGTGTTGAAATCCTTAGTTGGTCACATGTCCGGAGGTGTTTTTCCTTGGGTCGGACTTGAAGGAATGTGCTACTAGAGTTAGCTCTTGAAATGAATTTGCACCATTTATCGCGAAAAAAGGCAGAAAAGGCTCTAACGGTTTATAGGCGTCTCGTGTGTAATTTCAAATTGATACATACGCGATAGTATTTACAAGAAACGCATTGCTTTTGAATGTACTTATATGTACTGATAACTCCGTGTTAAATGCTAATGACAATCAGAATTCCTCGTATAATTCGTTCCTGATTTATCTCCTAAATATCGTTATTAGTTATGATTTACAGTAACAGTTATTTTAAGAAAACAAATTTCCAGAATACAAAAAGTTTTACAGAAACGTGATTATTTAAGCGCGTAGAAGACGCAACTTGAAATTTGCCATGAAACTTCGTTTAGAAATATCGGCCCTCTGGTTTTAAAATTCAATATCATGGCAACAGAAAAACAAAGCCAGATGAACTAACCATCTTAAAAGGAAATGGTTACACAGGTGAAGCTGTAAACAGTATTTATAAGGTTTTTTCCACAAAAGACCTATAACTTCCTTAATGTCTCTCAGTTGCTTCCAAATTCGTTTTACAATGGCCGCAAAACGTCGGCTGTACCACCCTCAAGCTGCTTACTTGAATGCTAAATTTAAAATCCCTTCTTCCACTGTCTACACGGAGAAACTTTGTTCAATTTTCAAATACGTCAAATATTTGCCAAGAGAGAATGAGATAAGTATTCTTCTTATTGCTCAATGCTTCGATCCATTTGGGTAAGTCAGTACAGTGAGATTGCTGTTACAAAATGACTCGCATTCAGCACAGAGAAGTACCTCAAAGTTCGTGACAAAGGGCCCGACTTCCGATATTTCCTGCATACGCACAAAATGTTACAGTCTCTCTTGATATCTCTTTACTCTACTGATATGAAAGGAATTGTCTTGTATTGGTGCTATGCAACTGTAACTTCCTTAGTGACTTACTTGAACGCTTGTTCGGGCAACATTTTCAATTTTGCTGTTGGTTATTACCTATTTTTATGCCATTGGCTCAAATCTAGACAAGGAAACGAGTTTTTTTCTCAAAAGGTTAAAAAGGAGTGAAAAAACTGAAACGGGGCTAATGTCGTTCTGCTCCACTTACTTAATTAACGAAAATAAAAAAATAATTAGCCCACTGTAAACTTAGTTTCTCTCATTTTCATGAACAAATTGCCCTGGAAAGTAAAACAACTTGCTGTACAGTTAGTGGAAAGAGGGTGCCGAGCATTGCAGAGATCTTATTATCCACAACTCGGGTTTTGGCAAATTTGTAAAAGCTTGTTACAAAACTGTGCAGCCCTGAAAGAAATCAGAAATTCTTTACAGATCCTTGTTTTCTCGAGCGATTGTTTTTGGCTGGATTCTTATTCGTGCTGTGCGGCGTAGAAAGCTTTGTCAAACAATATTTCCAGCTGTTATGTCCAAGTTTCTCTCTCCTTGCTTTTTTTTCCTTGTTGACTAAATTGACACTGAATAAAACGAACTTTTAAAATTTGTAGTGCGTGGGGCTCCAGTTTGAAAATCAGTCGCAATAAGCTAAGATGTATAAAGATCTTTGACAAACTTACCAGCCAAACGAAGTAATAAGAACATTAAGGTAAACAACTGCGCCATACCACTTAACGCAGGTGCGCTTATGCACTCACTTAACAGGCTGTCCCACCTAAGGCACCTTGAAGTAAACTTAAATGCTCGTTACACCTGGGTCACGTGACCACAACAGATTACGCATTTCCGTTTCCTGTAAAAACCCGCAACAAGTGGTTTATTGTAGATAATTGTCATCATTATTTGGAATGACGAAATTGCGATATTTTTAACCTTGATATATAAAAGCCGATTTCTCGCGGAATAAACTGCGGGTTGCAAAGCCGGATGCAAACTCATTGAATACACGTAAGCACTTTTTCTCCTTTGGACCTGTGACCATTCAGCTCCCGTTTTTTAGTGTTAAATGAAAATTGAACACGGACCCAGAAATTAATGGTTGCTAATGTCACGGTCAGGTATAAGTTAAAAACTAAACTGATGTTTTATTTGCGAGCCAAATAAAACCCTTTGTTTTTATTAGACTTCCTGATTAATTTGCTTTTAAGAAAAGCGTGTGCTATTTAAATGAGCCAAAACTGTTATTTAACAAACACTTACCTTCTAACGGTTCTTTTATTTGTGCTAGTCGAACCAAAGATCCGAAGCTGATAATTGGGTTTCCAATGTTCATATACTTAAAAAATTAAGATACTGAGATAAAATCAAGGCCTTTGTAAAGGGAAAACAAAATTGACAACAGTTCAGCGTGGTTCTCGTAGTTTTTGTTATTTCACTCGTCCTCTCAAGAATTGTTTCATGAGATTTTACACAGTAAACAAATTTTTGCCCTTAGGAGTTTTCCATATATATGTGATTGACGTACTTCGGTTATATGCGTCGCATAAGGGAGATTACACTCACGTACGAGAGCTTAGGGAATTTAATTTTGGCAGTGGCGGCCTTGTCGTCTTAAATAGAATACTGTAGTTTCAACTCGGATTCAAAGAACCAGTAAGAATGAACTCAGCACCAGCTAGGACACTTTATTTTATAGCTTCAACATTTAGCCGTAAATTTTGAGCACAAAAAGCCGGGCCGCGATAACTTTCAAAACGAATTGTCAGATCTTAAGAAGTTATTTGTATTGGTTCATGTCTGCTAACGTTTCGGTTTCAAGCATCCGGAAACCGACCATTAAATATGCACGGAACGTATTTAGACACAGACCGGTGGTGGGAAAACTATTTTCATTGCTTTCTCAGCTTCGTTTGGGCTTTTTCAAAAAGGCAAGCTTTTCTCGTCGTGAGTGCGAATATTATCGGCATATGTCCCTTTCTTCTACTAGTATTTTTTAAAGTTGAACAGTTAGAAACAAGAGGCAGACCTCTGTTTTATGTTTTTTGACCTTCTGTTATTTCCCTGTGGCGCTTATTTTTTCCGGGTTCTTATTTGTGCGATTTCTGCGCTTTTTTCTATGATCCGTAAAAACAAGTTCCCTTGCGAAATATGATTATGTTGATTATTGTGAGATTTTTATGTTGCTTGTGGGAAAGAAAAAACTCTGAAAACAAAGAGGAATATGGGTGTGAATCAGAGCTTTTGCCCACACGAGGGCAAGAAGTTTAATGTAATACAAAATGACTTAGAATTTAGTGTTTGCAGTAACGGATGTTTTGATGAAATAGCAACGTGAACTAGACCCCTCGGCGCCTTGCAACTAATTTAAGTTATTATTTAAAAGGGAAAGGATGTAATTATTATTCCCGTTTACCAGACCGTTGCTAACTAGTTATTTCTGCCTTAACTTGTCTCCTGCTACGCAATTTGTCTCAGCGAATAAAAACTGACATCTGCTTGGGAGCTGATAGTCACAAGTAGTTTTGCCAGCTTCACATTTTGAAATATTCTGAATATTCACTTAAGATGTGCTGTGAAAAAGCTAAACGCTTTCACCCTTAGATTCAATTTCACTGTTCTTATTTTGAATACAGTTGAACATATTTCATGCCCCTCGGGGGTAATCCCTGGAGTGGCCTATACACTGCCCGAAATTAAGGGGTACCTTTTTCAGTCTTCAGGCATATGAAAGGGTAGAGTTTTCACGAGCCTATATATATGAAAGGGTATAGGTATATCTGTTAGGTATTTACATGGGTCCGTCACAACGTAAACTCCGGCTTAGCTTACTTTTTTTAACCTTTCTTCAGGTAGAAGTTGCTGTTCTCCTATAACATCGCCCATTGACTTCATTTTAAGGTTAGTAGAAATTAAGTGTTGCATTAATTGTTTTTAAGTAGGTACTTTTTGTCGAAGGTAATAGGACAAAGGGATCCTTTTCTGCCCTGAGTGCAGCCTGTGCCAGGCTCTCAGATAGTATAATGCGGACGTATTAAAACGAACAAAGCGAAAACAAGACGCGCGCGACTTGGGAAAGGGGTCTCTCCCAGCCCCCCGCGCGTTTTTCGCGTTTCTTTTTACTGAACGACTTTTCACCACTATCTCGGAGCCTGGAACAGGCTACCATGAGTGGTGAATACAAGGGTAAGGGGTTGAACTTCAGGGCCCAGCCTTCCCTTACGAAACTTTTGTTGTGTAATCCACTCTAGTATTTCATGTCGTTGCTTTCTAATTTATTCCCCGGAAGAGTTGATTCTCTGAATTAATTCAAATAAGCACATCGTATTATTCTGGAAAATATGCACTTGTTGAGTAGAGTAGTTGTAGAGATCTAGATTTTATGGGAGATGAACTTGACATTATTTTTGAGAGTGGGAAGGGGGAATGTTGAAAGAATTTACAAAACCGCATTTAAAGCAGTCAATCGACGTTCCTAGACATTCCAGCCGGATATTACTGAAACGGGGAATGGGCCTCTAGCACAGGTAACGCTCGCTAAGCGTTCCCCGCCTTCCCCGCCCGTATTAACCCTTTAAACCCTAAGATCAAAATTTGAATTCTCATTATTTGCCCCTATTCGGCATTTCCTGCAGAAGTAGAGAGGAGAAGTTGATAAAATATCAAGCAAATTCATCTTGTATGATCATCTCCATAATTCTCATGACCACTTTGTTTCACAACCATTGATATTACATGGAGAAATTTGATGCTGATCACTTTTAGGGCCGAAAGGGTTAATAACATTGCCGTCAATCTCCTGTACTGTACTGACGTCATCTTACTAGATATCGCAAACGTCACGTTGTTGTTTAAATTATGGTCAATGTTAGTGGCTTATGAAGAACTAGCTGGGGTACTGTAAGCTAATCAGAAACGGAGAAATAGTTTGGAAAATAAGACCAAGGACAGATGATAACCTCTTGGCATTATTTTATTATGTCCTTATAACTCAAGAAAGTTTGTAACTATATTATTTTGAGCCTCTTCAATCTAAGCATCATTTGACAATGTGTTAAAGGGCTATGAAATGGCAGGTTGCGATTTTTCTGAAACTAAGTCGACCAAAGGAGCGAAAAATAGACACTTCTATGATCACTATTAGTGCACTTTGTGATAGTTGCGCAAGTCTGTAAAGGTGTACTTGTATACTGAAACTATAATATTGTCTTTGACTACTGATATTTTTGTCGTAGAAAAGACTACAATGATTAGAATCCTCCTCTAAGTATATTTTTTAATACTAAGCCCCTTCCGGATAATTATGCTGCATACAAAGTTTTTCACGGATGAGATCGATATCCATCAATCGCGCCTAACCGCATCTCTCTAGCTCCTTCCAATTGCGCTGCATGGCATCCCATTTACCAAACTCATTTAGGGTATGCCTTGTACCCCAGTGCCACCAGTGCCCCCATTGATAGAAAAGGCCGGCACTCAGCTCCAGAACGGTCAGGTTGACAGACAGACTCGTGCACCATTGACTCCCAGGAGAACGGTTTTCTTGGTAGGACAGTGTCACAGGAAGACCAACCCTTACCAATGTTCCGTCGCCGTAGACACCTCCTCGGATGATATATGCCGAAACAAATCCTTCAATACTCACTGTTGCATCGGCCGAAGGGTCAATCTAGCGAAAAAAGAAGTTAAATGGTGAGTAACAACTACAAGTTTGTTAAGGACAGGATATGAGTGTACCTCTCGGAGGATTGGACAGGCCGCGTAATGGAGTACTCACCTCTACAGCTAAATTAACAGGATTGAGAGAATACTGCTCCACTGGAAAATTCAGCTGGATAGAGACGTCAAAACTTAGGCTGAACTCCACCCCAACCCTCAAGATGAGAACAGGAATAGAAAAAGGCTAAGAAATAGAAAGAAAAGAAAAACGACAGTTACCTTTGTAACACAGATGGTGAAATGCAAATTCAACTAAACAGTTTTTAGGTTGAGGTGATCATTTCGTGATTTGTTCCAAAATCACAGTATTTTGGTAGAGAATAAAACACAAATAGCGGTGATAAACATTGCGAACTTTCGCATGTTTATACAAACTTGACGTTTCGTTCGCCAGTCAACATACATTTTCAAGTGATCAAAAGTGACTCAGAGTGATTAGTGCGCCGATTAGCACACGATATAAGATCAATTAATTACGTCACTTGAGTACAATACTTTTAAGAGGCTTCACCAAAGACAGTGTGCAACAAGTAGTTAAGAAGCATTTGAGAAGCAGACACACTCACTATTCCAATTCTCCAGTCACGTTTTATTGGCGTTACATGTACGTCCTTCAACTCATTTCTATCGTAACTCTTGTGAAATATGGTAAGTTTTTTACTTCCAATCATAAGGCCACAGAAGACTCCCATTTCCATGTTGCCATGGCTACGATGTAACCAAACCATTCCCTCTCCCTTTATATCGATTCCGATTACTTTCTTCTCAAACAAAGTGAATGGATACTCAAAGTTTAAGTTTGGAGTACCCGCCTCTTCCCAAGGAACGTTGTCGGCTGCTCTACGTGATCGGCTTGGAGAGGAAACATTCGAAGGCGTCTGACTGGGATTCCATGAGACCCTGTTCGGTTTTTCGTAAATAGAAAAGGTAGCTCCACTATTTGGAATGACCAGCTTCACGAAAAATTGAAAGCTCATTTTTTCGGAGTCTATGAAAGGTTTAATTTCCACAAGCGAAATATGGCTCGTTAGAGTTATTTTCATCATGGAGACGTTAAAACCGCCACGGTTGTGTATGATTGGTTCCCCGAAATTTAGTTGTTGGGTGAAGTTGGAATGACTCTCATTGATCACTCCCTTGCCTTTGTCAATGACGGCGTGATCAGAATACTTCAGGTCCACATCGATTTCTGTTGGCAAGTCCTGAAAGTCTTCACGACTGAAATGATTCTTGATAGAAACTGAGTTCTTATCTGATGTATCTGCCTTTCGGTGCATTTTTACGGGGCCAGGGAGCAAAGGAGATTCTTCGGGGACCACTGAGCTTGATTTTTCTCCATCCACGTCCTCGTAGAGGTCGTGTTGCAGTGTCGGCAGAAGTTGCTTGAGAATGTTATACACCAATCGTAGGAACTCCTCGTTAGTGTGACGATGCCCATACACGTCAAATGACTCACTGTTTTGGCTTCCTACGCGATTTGACGCTCTGAAATGTAAATACTGTCTTAGTTATCAAAGTCAGTACAATATTTCTGTATTTGAGGACGCCTAAGTTATCAAGTGATTCCCTGAAGGGAAATGACTAGGTGGGTGGGAAGATGGGGGATCCGAAGAGAGATAGTTAGTTAGTCCAGGGCTGGTTATGACTCAGAATTTCTGGAGACTAAAACCGTTAAGATCGTCTGATGAACCAGCCCGGTTAGCATTCCAAGTACAACGTGTTTTAGAGAGTATTTTAAACCTTCACCTTGAATCAATTTTCAGATGAACAAGGAAGGAAGCTCTTTCTTTTTTCATATCTCGTGAGTACACATTGCCATCCAAGTACGAGAGGTTGAATTTGATTGGGAGCCAGTACTCGTTTAATGTCTTGTTAAGGACTCGAATGCCAACCGTTGCAAGGATGGTAGCTGCAAAGACACAACAAACCAACATAGTGAATAACTGAGGAATCTGGTGGAATTAAAATGA
Organism: Porites lutea; assembly: GCF_958299795.1. NCBI lineage: Eukaryota > Metazoa > Cnidaria > Anthozoa > Scleractinia > Poritidae > Porites > Porites lutea. The sequence continues at coordinate 10,536,658 of NC_133211.1, forward strand.
ATATGCACTGTAATTTTCAGGGAGTTATAATAACTCCTCTAGTGGGGCTAATTTAACTCCTTACAGTGGAGTTATATTTCGTGGAGTTATTTTAACTCCAAAAAGGAGTTTAAAGAACTCTTTTTCAGGAGTAAAAGTGACCCCAGATATTGAGGAGTTAAAATAACCCCAAAAAAGGAGTTATCCTGTACCTAAAATTTTTACTCCACTTTCAGAGTTAAATTAACTCCAAAAAGAGTAAAAACAACCCATGTAAGGAGTACAAGTAACCCCATTTCGGAGTAATTTTAACTCCAGACTGGGAGTAAAAAGAACTCTTTTTCAGGAGTAAAAATGACCCCAAATTCGGAGTTAAATTAGGAGTTAAAATAACCCCAAAAAAGGGGTTATCCTGTACCTAAAATTTTTACTCCATTTTTGGAGTTATAATAACTCTCTAAAAATTACGGTGTGGCGTAAGAAACTCTACTATTCCCTAACCTAGCTATTCTAGACTCTTAAAAGCTAGCTAGGGGAACGAAGAAATCCGCCTTTGTTTAAGTATTCGACTTGCCCCCGCGACAGACATTCAAACGGCAGGATCATTTCACTTAGGAAGTGGGAGTTCACCTACCAAAAATTAAATTTGGATTGTTAGCGTCAAAAAAAATACCCTGAATCGAGGAGATTTTTAGATGAACCGCGCTAAAACTCTAAAAAGCAAGACAAAAAAACCAGCCTGCTAAAAACAGAGAAAAACAACTTGCCTTTTTGTACATCATTCCCTTGTATTTCTATCTGTTGCTCAACTTTGTACGTCAGAGTTTCGCCTTCTTGGAGATTGACTTCTACCAAATGAGTTGGAGTCGTCTTTCTCATTGCGAAATACACACTCACAGCACCCAGCAACAAAACCACCACCAAGCTACCGATAATTACGATCTTAGTCTTTCGAGATGACTTTTCCCCCACAAAATCACAGCTACCACCGTACTTAACTTTTGGTTCTGTATCCTTGTTCGTCTCCATGTTGGCAGAGCTGATAATAGAGAAAATAGTGAGATATAAGGTTTTATAACTACAGGGTGTTTCAAAAGTTCATTCCGATTGTAAATTGTATTTTGCGCAAAGCATTTAATGCTTCTTTAGGCAAATGTAAACTGATTCAGGTAAGAAATTTATCTAAATAACCGTTCAAAGAAATTTCAAACTAAAATTTGAAGAAATTATAATTTTTTTCAATTTTTGCCCCAACTGTACAAATACGCGAGGTTTTTCCCGCCATACTTTTCCTGCCCATCTTGTAGGTTTTCTATTTTGATATTTTTCTCGTTTTCTTTTATTTTATCTACTCCTTCATGAAAATGAGAGCCTACACTGTTTGTACTAGAGCTCAAGCATCTATTTTGTGGTCTTCTGGCCATTCAGTAAAAAAAAAATTGCCAAATTGTTGAAGAAGTCTGAACGATGCCTGAACAAGTGGTCAAAAGTAAAGACCTTAGAAGACAAACCAAGGAGTGGATGGCCGTTTTTTTCACAAACTGTATGAGAAATATGATCGAAAAATCTGTAAGTATGTGCGTAATAATTCCACAAAACAGAAAGGTAAAAAAATTTCAACTTCACACTATGGATCAAAGTTTCGGGCGCAACAGTATGGGGATAAGTTACCAAAAAAAGTTGGAAAGCCTTCAAAAGAAAAAGGCGTTGCACACTTCATGGAGGCATGGTGTCAGAAGGATTTGTCAACTTTATACCAAAGGAGGACCAGCTGGCAAACTGACGTGATGTGAACCCCCTAGAGACCATCTGGATTATCGTAGACGAGACAACATACAAAGATCCAGCCCCAAAACCATTACGACACAAGGTAGTGTCAGTGGGCCATATCTTTTTAACGTGTTTATTAATGACTTGGAGATCAATCTAGAAGGTCGCCCAGCCTTGTTTAAATATGCTGATGATTCTACAATTATCGTCCCTTTTTGGGGAAACGGCCAGTGTCGCACCGACTTGGTGGATCAGTTTCTTAGCTGGTCCAGCCGCAATCGCATGACATGCAATCCAACAAAATGCAAGGAGATTATTTTCCGTAAGAAAGGTTTCAGTCAGGACATCGCGCTAGTTAGTAACATACCGCAGTGCGCAGAGTTATCCATATTAGGTGTTACTTTCCAACAAAATTGTAAATACAGTAGTCATGTGCGTGCGAAGGTAATTAAGGCGAACAAGTCATTATTCGTATTAGGATCTTTACGTAAGGAAGGAATGTCCCAGGAGGAAGTAGATCACCTTTTTAACGCAATAGTTTTACCAAATTTTTCTTACGCTTTGCCTGTTTATGGTGCCTCAGATTCCGACCTTTCTGTAATACAGAATTTTTTAGACCGGTGTATGAAAAGAAAGTTTATGTCCAAGAATGTAAATATCAGGGATTTGCTAGAGAAGGCGGACAAGACACTCTACAAAAAAAGATCGAATGACCCCGAATGCCCGTTCTTCCAGTTTTTACCTAAGGAAAAGAACATGAGGTACAATCTTAGAAATACGTCAGTCTCGGTCCCTAGAATCTACACTGACAGGTTTAAGAACGTTTTTAGTAACAGAATAATTTTTAGATATGATATGTAAATAGTTTTTTGAGTTTATATTGTAACTTAGGATATGTGATTTTATCTTAAGAAATAAAGATTATTATTATTATTATTATTATTATTGGACGAGCTAACACAGGGACTACGCTTCTCCTGGAAGAATGTGACTTTGGACACGCTTTGGGAGATCGTACATTCTATACCTTACTGCTTAGTGAATGTCAGAAAACATACAAGAAGACATTATGGTTACTAATATTTCAGTTATTCAATGTTAAATGAATAATGAATAACATACTAAGTTTTACGAAAGGTTTTTTTTAACAATTAGTGAAATTTATGGGAATAAAAAATCAGAACGAACTTTTGAAACACCCTGTACTAGAGTCATTCCTGTCTTCGGGTTTCGTGACGTAACTCAGATGCGAGCTTCAACTCTTAGAGATCATGATTCTATCACTAAAAAAATTCTAACTATAATTTTCATTATTATTCATTCAAAATATTTCTGCGTTTCTGATTGGCTCAAATCCCCCGGCTAATTCTTTATAACCAACTGACGCTTACGATATTTAGAAGATGCGAGCAATATACCATCGATTCGATGGTATATTAGTTTGGAAACGTCGGAGGCTGATCCAAGGTATATGTGATTGAAAACGAGGCTGCTTGGGCAAAAGTGGACTAAAAAAGGCGCGCTTACGTCTATTGGAAGGCGAAATAGCTGAATTTCTGAGTTTAACTGAATTCAAGAAACGCAAAAATACGTTAAACAAATTGCTGGATGGATGTTATCGCCTTTTTGAGGAGTATCTGCAAGGTAAAATATCTGTCTATATCCTGAAACCGTTCGAGAAATAGGCCAAAGTTTTAAGAGAAAGTCTACGAGGAGGTAAGCATGTTAAGAAATTTTTTGAGTGAATAATATAACAATTATCGAATTCGGCTCTCGTAAGATTTTCGGCGTTCGAGGTCGAGGCTAGGTACGTACACAGTTTCATGGCTTCACTTTCAACTAACCTGTCTACGCTCTGTAGATACAAATCTCACACTTATCTGCCTACCCCTCCCTCAGATCGTTTGTTTGCATTATCCCTGATTGTGGGAGACAAGTGACCAGACCCACCCAGGGTCTCTCGACGGGTAGGAGAGATAACCTGGGAATGAGGTTGGGCCTCTCTCTCTCCCTCGCTCCGTAGGGACGGGTAGGAGAGAACCCTGGGAACGAGCGGGTTGAACTTTGGTATGGTTACTGACTCGATCACTAATGTTGGAAGTAAAATGACCTCGATTAACTATTTTATTTCTTACAGCAAAATTACTTTAAATAGATATATTAAAGGAAGTGAAGCCAGGCCTCTGGTCCCTCTGCCGTACAGCCTACAGACGTCAAGATGAAGTTTCTCACCCAGATGATCTATTCATCCGATCAGTTACAATTACATATGCCATTTTCGATTTTTTATACTACTACATGAGAAATTTCTGCAATTTGATTGGCTTAGAGCAGTGGTATTTCAGCTTAATTTGAAATACCTACATTTGAAAATTACAAACGTTTTGCGGGCGGTAGTATAAACAATTAATGGCATGATTTGTACGTGATATTTGGCATAAATACCACTCGCCGTGATATTTGAAATTTGTCTGAAATTTCACTCGCCTAACGGCTCGTGAAATTTCGTATAACAATTTCGAAATATCACTACAAATCATGCTATTACCTATACAAAGTCACTTATATGTATCAGACGATCGGTGTTATTCAGTCGAACCTTGTTTGATTAACCACAGAACGCATCTACGGACGAGGAAGCAATCCTTGTGCTTGATGAAGCAATAGGAATCGGAATCGTTTGGCAAAAGAACGTAAAATTTCGTTATTTACATGAGTTGTTCGCAATACAAGAAATTTACTCGGGCGGAGCAAACTGATGCAATCGTGCACTGAATACATGTAGGTGCAATCAGGGAATAATCGACAAGACAGTAAATAACGCACCTGCTCCCTGATTTGTAAGTAAAATTAATATGTAAATACCTTACTGACCGTCTTTTCTCTAGCTCATCTATTATTCCCTTTTGATAATTTGGATCATATTGGTTTCGAGAAACGAGAGATACAATTTAATACTTTCGTAAATTTTAGTTCTGACGCAAAATACAGGATATCGCACTCGAAACAAAGACATGTACTACTTAAAAGATTTTTGGTTTTTAACCATACGGTGGATTTGATAGAAAACAAAACAGCAATAACGGCATGGATAAGCCTTTAAGCCGAGACCCCAAACTTCGATCGAGCACATAGAATCGACCTAACCAACACGAAAAATAAAAGAAGAATATTGAAGAGATTCATGATTTTCTTCTTCTTAAATAAATCACATTTTCTGCACTATATTTGCAATGTTATTGCGTATTAGCATGCATTATTTCAGAATTCACAGTATTTGCGTTCTTCATAGCGCTAGTCCCCTAAAAGGAACAAAAACTTCATCATGCAGAGTCAGTCTAATAGCATCTACCTTAAAATGATTTTGCTATCCTGTTTTTCGTTGTTAGTGATTTGCTTCTTACCTTACTTAATCAGTAAGTTTCAGATCTATGAAACGCATCCAGTTGTCAATAAGGATGCTCATCCGACTTTTTCCCGCGATCAGCATGATACCGTATTTGCTAAGCGACGGATGACGTACGAATTTCCTACTGTGGGAAAACAGGTGGGGAAAACTATTCCTCGGGCCAACCAAAAAAGGAGCGTAATTCGATATGACTTTAAACTTGTTAACTACTGCAAATTTAATGCCGTTGAAAAAAATATGATAGAGAACAGAATCTCGTCTAATGAAGTAAATTGTGACATGATATCTACTTCGCAAAACCAAATATTTGATGAAAACAACATTACTCATTATAAAACGTCAAACCAAAGCAAAATCAAATGAATTTTTGCTTGATAATTGTGAAACCCTAAACCACATTAATGTTTTCCCCTTCCATTTCATCTTTAGCGAGATTTAGCTTGTTTTTACAGTGTAATGGAGGAAAAATTAGCCTGGGATATGATGATTCGTAAATGGCGAAGCCGCGAAAAGAATGTCACGTGAAGCGGGGATTTGAACGAAAGTCCTCTCACGCTCGCGCTATATACAATTTTCATCCTACTCAGATTTAGCTTATTGCTACTGACATTTTTGCCACTTTTCGTTTTTTCTCAACGTGTTCTCTATCACGAAGCGGCAGAAAATAGCTGTACGGACTGTTGTTCCTGTTGTTACATGGAGAGTAAGAAATTGAGCCCGCTTTCATGGTTCTAGGCATGCGGTTACCTGCTTTTTTTGTGCAACTACATGTAGACAATAACTCGATCGAGGAAGCAAACTAATCAGTAACCCGAAATATGGCTTGTGCAACTGAAAATGTGACAAATTCTACAATGGAATCAACTGTTTTTTTATTTCAGTATTTAACACAACTTGTCCCATGTTTTTAAACATGGGATTATTGTTCCCGTTTACCAAACCGTTTACCAAACCGTTGCTAACTAGTTATTTCTGCTGTAACTTGTCTCCTACGCAATTTGTCTCAGCGACTACAAATGGCAAATGGTTGAGAGCTGATAGTCACATGGTAGTTTTCCCAGCTTCACATTTTGAAATATTCTGAATATTTACTAATGTGCTGTGAAGAAGCTAAACGCTTTCACCCTTAGCTTCAATTTCAGTGTTCTTTTTATGAATTCAGTTGAACATATTTCATGCCCCTCGCGGGTAATCCCTGGAGTGGCCTATACACTGCCCGAAATTAAGGGGTACCTTTTTCAGTCTTCAGGCATATGAAAGGGTAGAGCTTTTACGAGCCTATATATATGAAAGGCTATAGGTATATCTGTTAGGTATTTACATGGGTCCGGCACAACGTAAACTCCGGCTTAACTTACTTTTTTTAACCTTTCTTCCGGCAGAAGTTGCTGTTCTCCTATAACATCGCCCATTGACTTCATTTTAAAGTTAGTAGAAATTAAGTGTTGCATTAATTGTTTTTAAGTTGGTACTTTTTGTGGAAGGTAATGGGACAAGGGGATCCTTTTCTGCCATGAGTGTAGTCTGTGCCAGGCTCTCAGATAGTATAATGCGGACGTATTAAAACGAGCAAAGCGAAAATAAGACGCGCGCGACTTGTGAAAGGTTGGACTTCAGGGCCCAGCCTGCCCTTACGAAACTTTGTTGTGTAATCCACTCTAGTATTTCGTGTCGTTGCTTTCTAATTTATTCTCCGGAAGAGTTGATTCTCTGAATTAATTCAAATAAGCACATCGTATTATTCTGGAAAATATTAACCTGAGATCAGGCTCAATTTTCGTTTCGCTTTTTAATAACATTCCTGCGGGCAAGGCGAAACGAAATCAGCCGTTAGAGAGAATGTATGAGAACCGCTAAAATTGGGCCTGATCTCAGGTTAGGAAAATATGCTCTTGTTGAGTAGAGTACTTGTAGAGATCTAGGTTTTATGGGAGATGAACTTGACATTATTTTTGAGAGTGGGAAGGGGGAATGTTGAAAGAATTTACAAAACCGCATTTAAAGCGGTCAGTCGACGTTCCTAGACATTCCAGCTGGATATTACTGAAACGGGGAATGGGCCTCTAGCACGGGTAACGCTCGCTAAGCGTTCCCCGCCTTCCCCGCCCGTATTAACCCTTTAAACCCTAAGATCAAAATTTGAATTCTCATTTGTTGCCCCTATTCGGCATTTCGTACAGAAGTAGAGGGGAGAAGTTGATAAAATATCAAGCAAATTCATCTTGTATGATCATCTCCATAATTCTCATGACCGCTTTGTTTTACAACCATTGATATTACATGGAGAAATTTGATGCTGATCACTTTTAGGGCCGAAAGGGTTAATAACATTGCCGTCAATCTCCTGTACTGTACTGACGTCATCTTAGTAGATATCGCAAACGTCACGTTGTTGTTCAAATTATGGTCAATGTTAGTGGCTTATGAAGAACTAGCTGGGGTACTGTAAGCTAATCAGAAACGGAGAAATAGTTTGGAAAATAAGACCAAGGACAGATGATAACCTCTTGGCATTATTTTATTATGTCCTTATAACTCAAGAAAGTTTGTAACTATATTATTTTGAGCCTCTTCAATCTAAGCATCATTTGACAATGTGTTAAAGGGCTATGTAATGGCAGCTTGCGATTTTTCTGAAACTAAGTCGATCAAAGGAGCGAAAAATAGACACTTCTATGATCACTGTTAGTGCACTTTGTGATAGTTGCGCAAGTCTGTAAAGGTGTACTTGTATACTGAAACTATAATATTGTCTTTGACTACTGATATTTTTGTCGTAGAAAAGACTACAATGATTAGAATCCTCCTCTAAGTATATTTTTTAACACTAAGCCCCTTCCGGATAATTATGCTGCATACAAAGTTTTTCACGGATGAGATCGACATCCATCAATCGCGCCTAACCGCATCTCTCTAGCTCCTTCCAATTGCGCTGCATGGCATCCCATTTACCAAACTTATACAGGGTATGCCTTGTACCCCAGTGCCACCAGTGCCCCCATTGATAGAAAAGGCCGGCACTCAGCTCCAGAACGGTCAGGTTGACAGACAGACTCGTGCACCATTGACTCCCAGGAGAACGGTTTTCTTGGTAGGACAGTGTCAAAGGAAGACCAACCCTTACCAATGTTCCGTCGCCGTAGACACCTCCTCGGATGATATATGCCGAAACAAATCCTTCAATACTCACTGTTGCATCGGCCGAAGGGTCAATCTAGCGAAAAAAGAAGTTAAATGGTGAGTAACAACTACAAGTTTGTTAAGGACAGGATATGAGTGTACCTCTCGGAGGATTGGACAGGCCGCGTAATGGAGTACTCACCTCTACAGCTAAATTAACAGGATTGAGAGAATACTGCTCCACTGGAAAATTCAGCTGGATAGAGACGTCAAAACTTAGGCTGAACTCCACCCCAACCCTCAAGATGAGAACAGGAATAGAAAAAGGCTAAGAAATAGAAAGAAAAGAAAAACGACAGTTACCTTTGTAACACAGATGGTGAAATGTAAATTCAACTAAACAGTTTTTAGGTTGACGTGATCATTTCGTGATTTGTTCCAAAATCACAGTATTTTGGTAAAGAATAAAACACAAACAGCGGTGATAAACATTGCGAACTTTCGCATGTTTATACAAACTTGACGTTTCGTTCGCCAGTCAACATACATTTTCAAGTGATCAAAAGTGACTCAGAGTGATTAGTGCGCCGGTTAGCACACGATATAAGATCAATTAATTACATCACTTGAGTACAATACTTTTAAGAGGCTTCACCAAAGAGCAGTGTGCAACAAGTAGTTAAGAAGCATTTCAGAAGCAGACACACTCACTATTCCAATTCTCCAGTCACGTTTTATTGGCGTTACATGTACGTCCTTCAACTCACTTCTATCGTAACTCTTGTGAAATATCGTAAGTTTTTTACTTCCGATCTTAAGGCCACAAAAGACTCCATTTCCATGTTGCCATGGCTACGATGTAACCAAACCATTCACTCTCCCTTTATATCGATTCCGATTACTTTCTTCTCAAACAGTTAATGTAAACGTACTTTACGAATCTATATTTACCTTCTTCTTTCTGATTTGCATTAGATTGGCTCCAAGAAAATTTGTGTAAATCTAACTCACATTGGAGTGAATTAATAAACAACCTAGTCATGCAGTGGACATATATTATTGAGAACTGGAAATTTAGAAGTCTAAGGGAAGCCACCTAAATAGTTTTGTTATCCTTTAGTTTTTTTTTGCTCTTTCGAGTCGCTGCTTACCTTTCAGTTACAGTAGTTGGGAAGTTGCGGCTCTGTGTGACGCAGCCTGCAGAGGAAGAAAGGACGAATGCAGCGATGTGCTTCAGGGATTTTCAAATTGAGCCGGAGTTGATCCAGCGGTCAGTAGAGCGTTAGTGATCCAGCAGTCAGTAAAACTGTTTGCGTAAGATCTTAATTTGTTTCCGGAAACCGCGTGTTGTACTTTAGAATCTAGAATCGCTCCAGTAAAGGAGCCATCTTCATAAATTTGAAAACTCAAGAACGGAGTACAGGCTTTTTGCGACTGTATAATTCGTTGTAAATTCACAAAGAGCTAATGAGCATCTATGTCTCAATTTTAAGCTGTTAATTCTGTAGACCCAACAATTACCAAAAGCTGTACCAGATTGTTAATAAAAAACCTACCCAGAAATATAACAGTCAAGAAGATTGAAAAGTATATTTTGAAAAAATAGTGCTTCTAAAGTAAATCATTTGTTGGTACACGACACCTTTTATAGCTGTCGCAGACATCACTGAGTTAATCGTACATCAAGGAAAATAATGAAAGACGTCAAAACGAGCTTGAGCTTTTATAGCATTTCTTTTGTTGTTCAAGCTGACCTCAGACGACCTCAGACGTTTTCTGATAATAGACGATAACGACTCAGAAAATACCGACACGTACCATATTAAACATTTTGGAACCTTGCAGAGCTGGAGAAGCTGTTTCTAAAAATAAACATCTTCGATTCTATCCAAACTCCACTGCTTTGCTTTTTCAAATTTGCTTCGTTTCTTAGCACATATGAGTGACAGCAGGACATTAGGGTGTAATGACTTTTCAATGCTATTCAGCGTTTCAAGCTTGATTTCCACCGCACTCTCGGTCGAGAAAGGAGCGTGCGCTCCTTTCCCGAACAACGGCTGCTAATCGAGCCTACAGTTGGAACTGGCGCTTCCATCCAAGGCTGGCTTTCATTGGTGACGGAGTCAGAGTCTAGGGAAAACTGCGTTCTGATTCCGCTTACGAATCCTTCGTTTACAATAAAGTGAAAACTGGATCGTCGAAGTCGCAAGCTGAAGCGGAAGAACTGTGTGGTAACATGCATTGTGATTGGTTTATCCTTCCTCTTCTGCTTCCGACTCCGACAGTCTGGTTTTTGCTAGATCATAAAACGTAAGCAACGGAGTCGTAAGCGGAGTCGGAAGAAAATAGAAACCTTCTGATTCTTGTGATTGTTCTGACTTCTGACTGACTGACTTCTTCCGATTTTGATTTTCACTAGGTCATAAGCGCCCTAACGACTTCGACTCCGACTCCGACTCTCCGTCGCTAGTAAAAACCAGTATTTAAGCTAGCTTCAGATACAATACTTTTCCATCCGGTCCTAGTGCGGGGGGTCATACATGCAGCACTCACCCGTGCGGGTAAAAAAATGGGGCTGAGCATACCGGGCGTGTACGTATTTTGGGGAATACCCGTTACTGTAAGCGTAAGGTATCTGTGAACACGCAGTCAGCTTTTGTATCAGCCGCTTGAAGCTGAAGTACTAGTGTTTTGTAGTGAATTGTTTTCTGGTGACTCCTAAATTTCCTTGTGCATTTATCCATAAATGGCTGTAAATTTAGACCAAGAGGTCTGAGAATTCTAGTTGTTAGTTGTCAGTTTTCGAGACACCCTACAAAACTGGCTTTTCTGTGATTTCGACCCATATACATCAGGCTTACCGTGACTTACTCGAACTCACAAAAAGTCGTTTGAGAGGTCTTTCCTTTTTCGTCCCCTCCCCCTACCCCCTCCCTTTAAACTTTTGCGCACGCGCACAAGAGAAACCTGTTTCCGAGAAATCGACTCGAGCGTGATTTTCTCCTAACCACTTTGCATTTATGTTTCATATCGCTGAATATTAAGCTGTAAGGTAAGGGCTTTGCTCTGTTTTGATGTCAATACCTTCCGTAGTAGCAATTTAAAGCACTACTTTACACCTATAGTTTTAACGCCAGCTGCACAGCGACTTTTCTGATTCGATTGTCCTTCGTCGCCGCCAGGCTTTCCGGCCGTATCCTGTATTTGTTAAAAGGGGCCGTATCGACTTGAAGTCTATTTAACGAAGTAATCGTTGAGGTCTTACGTTTCCTTGTTACTTTCAAGACAAAAATGCCCATAGATATAAATATTGAATAAAAAGTGAAAATTTGCTGAAGTCAGTCGTCAGGGTAAATACAGTAGAATTAAATACGAACACTGGACTACAATAAAAATCGAATCAGGTTAGAGACAATTCATTCGAACAGTTTTGAGATGTATTACATCAGAAGCACATTCAGCTTCGATCATATTAAATTTGAAGCGGTGAACTTGATGTCACAAGGCCTGTCAGGACAATATTTTACTTTTCATTTTATATCGCCCCACCCCCTCTACGGAATTCAGTTTTTAGTCAGTATTGTTCGAAAGGATATGATGATGATGACGTTTATTTAACAGATCCACAGGGTAGCTCTTCCCTGTTACTGATTGCATTATTTGCAATCAAAAATAATTTGAATTACGTCGTTTAGAATTAAGAAATAAAAGTGAGGTATTTAACAATTATTCGGCCTCATGGGCTATTGACTCACAGGCCATGAGGGCGAGAGGAATAATTGTTTTTAGTAATTCCAACTAGTTGGTCAAAAATATCGAAACAAAACAACTTTAGCTACCAAAACGCGATTCAGCTGCCACTGTTTTGGTTTTCAAAGCCAGTGCTTTTCGCCACAAGTGGGCTATAACATATAGCCTTGTAGTAGCTCAACCAATCAGAACGCAGCATTGATAATAGACAACTAGTTGGATTTTACTATGAAAAAAAAGTATTTAAGTATGACTAACGGCACCGAAGTTACTGTTCCTTTTTTTCTTACGTTGGAGGTTTAGAAATCACCAACTCTTTGTCCGAAATAAATCTGAATTTGGGCAACACTGGTCATTCGGAATCCTCTCTTCACTGAGGTTGTGAAAAACACAGCAGCATGGCTTCCACAGTCCTGGGGCTGGCATGTCCCATTCCAGATGTGTTATATATCATTTACTTCGTCCGTGGCTAACTCTGACTAAGAGAATTTGACTAAGTATCAGGTGTTTCTGGGGGGAAAGGTTGAAGAGAGAAAAGAACTTAAGAGGGGCTTCTGATGAATTCGATTCAGCCGTAGCACAACCTTAACGATTCACGTTTACGCCAAACGACAAACGTGATTTTGTACCACATGACCAAGTTTTCCCGTTAATTGTCGTTTACTTCACCGAGGAGGATGATATCTCACTTATATTTTCCGAACTGAATGCAAGGTTTCCCAATCATTGCCCAGTTTACGCCAACACTCAGCATGTATAGTCACCACACTTTTAATTTAACTTTTGCAGGCAAATTTCGGATAAGATGAATATATGTAGTAAGAGTGAAAGGAAAGTGACCGATGCCAAAGAGTTGGATGTCACAGACAAACCGAAGCATGCTCAAGATTATAAGGTATTAAATTCTAACCAAAAGCCACTAGTCCTTTCCTTCTTCCTTTTCCCTTCCACTTGATCACAGGCTGAGCAATAGGCCATTTCAGAGTTCCAAAAAATCTCACTTTCAAAACGAGGCTAAGTGCGAAACCTTTGTTGTGAAAATGAGTTTTATTTGCCTCATAATTAAAAATCATTTTCATATCAATGGCTTCGCACTTAGCCTCGCTTTGAAAGTGAGATTTTTTGGGACTCGGAAATGGCCTATTCAGGAAAAAAAGTTATTTAGTGTGCACGTTATAGGTTCCGTCACTTGTTTTTTGTTTTACTTTGTTTTGGTTTTGTCCTCGTTTTTTACGGTTTGTTGACTAACTGATTTGTATACAAGAAAGGTTTTATTTTGTTCTGTTTAGGTAATACTTTGTAGTTTGTCTTTCATTTGTCTAGGATAAAACATTTGTGCATACCACCGTTACCCTTCCTCCTTAAAAGGTCGGGGAACAACACAAGGGCTAATAGTGCATAAAGAACCATATTCACAATTTACAACCCCACTGAATATAAATCAATATAAGTGATAAAAAAAACGTAATCATGTAATGATAAAATCATGATCACATATCACAGAACCCACATTTGAAGCTGAACAGTTTTTACACGATGTTTTTCCTTTGTCGTTTAGGAGATAGACAACAGCCAGGGTAGGATATTGATCTACCCAGCTGAGTTTGATGCAGAAAACGAAAAGGAATATTTAGACTTTCAGCGTTGGTGCCAAGAGGATGACACGGATATGCCATCGTGGCCGCCCGAAGAGGAAACTCCCAAAGAAGAAGAAAAAAAGAGCCAAATAGACGAAGAAACCGACGAGGACAGTGACGACGAAAGTGACGACAGCTATGACTGGTCCCCAGAATATCCAGAACAGTATACAGTCACAAGCGATCCAATACCTGCTGAAGCAACCATTAGTCGTCCGATCGCCTACCTGCTATTTAGAGACAGAGCCGAGCTTTTGTTTCAAGGCATCACGAAAGCTATTTCGTCGGCCAAAAAATCTACAAAATTAAGCCCCTTACAGGAAGCAGTTTTGAAGAACATTAACGAAAACAGAAAATTGCCTCGCATTGCGTTGTCGCTTGAGAGAACTAGCTTTCTGGTTCGTGTTTCTGTTCTACGGTCATCTGTGCCTGTTTACCGAGACATTAGGGTCCCATCAAATATGAATCTGCGCATGTTCCAAACCCGCGTTCTGTGTCCTGTCTTCGACTGGGATTCAAAGATAATGCCTCTAAAATACATGTACTACCTCCCGCATACGTGCTATCCCTCTGGGCGCCGACCCTTGTCAAACTTCAAAGACATTGTGTTCACAACACCCTATCAAGACGATTTCACTGGGATGGTGATGACATTCAACCAGGAAGCCACTAATGCGGAAATCATTGACGATAGGAATGTTTGTCTCGTAGACTTTTTGCAGGATGCCGGGAACACTTTATACTACCAGCATAACCTGGCAATACCTGTAACGTTACAGCTCAAACTTTTGCAAATTGGCCAAGAGGATACTGTGGAGCTTATTGGAGGGACGGGCATCAGTCCACCTGAGAGTGACTTGGTAACGGATGGCCCATTTGACGAACAAATACTTGGAATTGATACTTTCAATCTTGCTATCAAATGGCTACAATCTGTCTCTATCCACGAGAGCTACAAGAGGGAAGGCATGCGCCTGTTGCAGATCCAACTGAAAGACTCAAAGACGTTTGACCCGACAAAATTTGATCTACCTGGTGCGCGCGAAAGACTTAATCGGTCAATTCGTCATTCTACTGCAAGGACCCATCTACCAATCACGACAGGGCAATCAATGGCCGTGATGTTTTCAGATGACCCAAGAGCCATTATTAGGAATCTCCCAAAAGTAAGTTTTTTGGGAATGTGTAAAACATGCCTTAAAGAGAACGTCAAATTGCTAAAATGTGGACGTTGTAAAAGCGTGTTTTACTGCTCAAAAGACTGCCAGAAAAAAGACTGGAAGTCTCATAAAGCAGTGTGTGCCGTTGCTTACCATAAATAACCCGTAGCACTAAGAATAGGCGGATTCATCGTGGCGTCATTGCTTACATTTTTGCTCATTAGCATACGAGTTAATCCATAGAAGATGTAGCCGTATTGAAAAAACAATTTCATAGGTTAAATTTTATAGTAAAATGAAATATAAAATTGTCCTCACATATAACATTTATAACAAACTTCAATAGTTTTGGTGCAAGAATACCAAACAGAGGTGTCTTGCAAAAATTGATAGAACTTATATATTTATTTAGATATTGTTCAGATTGAATCAACAATGGCAATAGCTAAAAGTTACAAAATGGGTACAATAACTATAAGTATTAAGTTTGTCAGGTTGATGATGATTATGCTCGTTTTTAATTTAGAAACGCAAAAGTTATTGTGCCTGGAGTTAATTCGGCACAGTTTTGCTTGTATGTTGAGGGTCTAGTTTTGTTATATTTCATTCCTTAAACTCAATTAAAATATTCTTTTTTTAATTGTCGAACGCAAGAGTTAGTTAACTATGAAGGATTAAGCGATGTTTTAGCGAAGGAGATTAACACAGATTACAAATAAAAAACTTGATAATTAAGGCTAACCTAAGATGTAAAACCGTGACAAACCCCGAAAGGTGACTTTCAACTAGCAAGCATTAGGTAATACAAGACAAAAGCCGCGCCTAATACTTATTTTTTCAAGATTTTTGTTTTATGTAGCTTCTTTTTCAGTTATCAAATTTTTCATGTAGAATTTGGAAAGGGAGATTAATTCGAGCAAAGGACGATCTACAATCCGCGCTTAACTGGTCTCTCTAGCTCCTTCCAGTTGCGCTGTATGGCATCCCATTTACCAAACTCATACAGGGTATGCCTTGTACCCCAGTGCCACCAGTGCCGCCATTGATAGAAAAGGCTGGCACTCAGCTCCAGAGCGGTCAGGCGGACGGACAGGTCTACACACCACTTGTTCCCAGGGTCACGGTTGTCACGGTAGGATAGCATCACAGGTAGACCAACGCGAACTAATGTGCCATCTCCGTATGCACCTCCGCGGATAAAGTATGCTGACACGTATCCTTCAATGCTTGCTGTGACTTCGGCTGTCCATGTCCATGTTCCCATTCAACAATGACAGATTGAATTTTACTAGGAACCAGTACTCTTCGGATGTCTTGTTAAGGACCTGGATACCAACTATCGCACCGATGTTAGCTGCAAACACAAAAACAAAAACGAGGCTGAGTTCCTCGATACTTGGTTAGCAGTTACTCCGTGGGTTACCTACAAAAACAGCATATAAGTTGGCATGGTAACTCCAGAGGGCACTCCTTTATCTGGACTAAAGGGGTAAGTTCCGCTAAGAGAGGATAAAGCTCAGAGAATTAATCTCCCATATGGGCCCTATAGCTATCTCAATCCTTCTAAAGATATTTTTAGATCTTTTCTGAGATCTGTTGTTTCCAAGAGCACGAGGGTTGAGTGATAGCCAATCATATGTCTCTTTACGGTCTAAAATTTTACTATTTGGCTCCTTTAACAGTATGAAGGTTAGCCATACATTTGTGGTACCAAGACTTATTTTTTGCAGAAAAATATAATTCCATGATGCCAGTTTAAAATATTGATCCCCTTAAATTGCTGCATGCGGAACACATGAATCAGGTCATAAACTTTTGTCTTAAAAAAGGTAGCAAAATGCCTTTAACAGGGTGAGGGACTGAATGAGTCGGCAGCACACCCAGGGGGGACTCCCATGTGAAAGGGGCGGGGATGCTCACGCGAAGAAAAATTATATATTTTCGATTCGTTTTCTTTACTCAATTTACGTAATCAAAGTTTAAAATGGTCTCTCTTTTTAGGGTCAAAAAAAGGTTGGGCCACGCCCAGATTGGTCTCCTTAGAGGTTAATTTAAAATTTGCGACGAGCATCCCCGCCCCTTTCATATGGGAGTCCCCCAGGAGGGCACACCTCTACTCACACTTCCCTTGAGAGCCTCTCCCCCACCCCCCGCGGCGGATTTGCGCTGTTCGATTTTTCGACTAACTCAACCCAGGCTTGTTGTCGAGTCCGAAAGGGCAGAGCCGTGTAGAGGGGGTGGGAAAATACTACTTCCTTCCCTCACCCTGCTAAGCCCGCTAAGCCCACCACAATGATATCACTGTATTCTTCCTAATCTTCTTAGTGCTCTCCCGAAAAATACGTCTGCACAGGTGTTTAAGACAACTATTTTGATCTCGGAAGGTTCAGGTGAACACAGGTCCACTCGGGACACACGGGCAGTTGAACTAATATAAATATAAAACTCTGATATCCGGGTTTCATTTGAGGAAGAACTTACGCACGATATGCTTACTGAGTCATGACCAGTAAGGAGTGAAGTGGAGTTAGGAAAACATCACGTAATGCCTCAAAAAACTGAACTTGAAAAAGATATACCCTTCTGTGCACCATTTCCTTGAATTTCTATCTGCTGATTCACCTTATATGCCAGAGTCTCGCCTTTGTCCAAGCTTACTTCAACCAGACGAGTTGGAGCTGTTTTCGCCGTTTTTCTCGATGCAAAATACAAACTAATGGAAATCACAGCACCAAGCAAAGGAACTACAACTAAGATAATGATAACAGTGATCTTGGTCTTTTGCCAGGGAAACTTTTTCCCCACAAAATTATAGCTCTTGTTGTCACTAAACTCAGCTTTTGGTTCTGGGTCCTTATTCGCCTCCATGTTGGTGGAGCTGAAGGGATCAAAAAAGAGACAGAGAAACGTGTAAATACAAGCAAGGGAATCGAAGCTACTATTGTAGTCAAAGAGACAGAGAAACGTGTAAATACAAGCAAGGGAATCGAAGCTACTATTGTAGTCACATAATCACTATTTACTTAAAATTCACTTTTCAATCCTTTGGTAGTGTTCTTCTGAGCTCCGAAGCAATGCATTGGCTATTTTTTCTGACGACAGTTTAGTTCCACCGTAACTGAATTCTCATTTCATGGTGATAAAAAGCGCGCGCGTGGATACAACTTCAACGAGGGCGCATAATTATAAAGTGGATAAACTGCAAATTATAGTAGTTGCTAAAAGATACATCTACATGTCGTGACTGTTCGTCAATAGGATGCATCAAATGTGTGCAATTCCACAATTTGTTTCAGCTCCATTAAATCCTATACCAACTATTACTCGTAAAGCATTTTAGGAGGGGCCACCCACAATGTGTGGAAAATAACGCAAAGTAAACTTAAGACGTTATGTAACGAACTAAATGTACACGTCAATTCTCTAAATGAATAGAGTAAATAATTCACGCGCACAAAATAAAACTGTGCGCGTATACGTACCAAGATACAACTGAAACTGACAAATCTAAGTAATAAATAAGGGATGTAGGGATATTAATTCAACCCTGGATTGCTAATCTCATCTCCCCCAGGGCGGCACCATACTTCTCGGACGATAAGACCATGGCGATTGAATGATTTATTAAATGATTTCTGATGTAGATTTGTTTCAAAGTCTTGTTGTCTGAGACGTAATGAAAGTCCGCGGAGTCTATTTATCATGAAGGCAACTTTGGACGTGCGAATTCTAGCATATCTCACCAGTTGATATATAAACACCTTCAGCTGGATTGACGGGAATGTAGCTGTCCAGAGTCCGTATATAATAATAATCATGCCAGAAGTAACAGAGGATTAGTTATTCAGGTGACATTTTAGGATCTGATCAGAACTTGAATGTGCTAAGATGTCAAAAAGTCCCCCAAAATGCACAAAACATTATTGGAGGTCTAAGCAATCGAGCATTAACTCCCTAACAGTTATCCTTTTGTGACTTCGAATTCTCAGGAAGCATGCATTCTTGAAGCTTTAACGACTCATTGTCTCATGATGCTGAACCCGGAAACGAAACCATGAATACCACAAAGTATCTTTTGATCTTACCCGCCAATTGGAGTGAAACGGCTGAGTTCCATGTTCTTGAGATTGTAGTGTTTCCTTGTCTAACCTGTCACAATGAATGACGCACTTTTTACTTTTTATTCCTGATAAACTTCTGGAGCTGGAGGCGAGCTTATCAGAAAAAGCAACCCTGCATTACTTCTTGACCCCATATCTAATTGCAACTGACCCAGACTCTCAATCATGCCAAAATGAACTTGATCCTCAACTTTAAATTCAACGAAGATGTCACGACTTCCCGTGACGGAGCCACAACTTAAGGAAAGTGCAATGGTACCGGGTAGAGTGGGGCCGGGGCGGGGTGCTCATCAGACCTTGATTTCATCTTGATTCTCTGGCTCCGTTACCCGGGGTGCCAGAGACTTTTCTAGCGCGGTTTCCGGTTTCGTGGCTTCGGCCTACGGCCGAAGAGGTGTCGGCCTTCAGCCAACACCAAAAATTCGCGCCGCACGGGGGAAAAACCTCTGGTATCCAGGGTATGGCTCCGTGTACTTGGTAAGCATGAAGCAAGGGAAGCAAGGGTAAAAGGTACAAAAAACGGTCCCCAAATACGTATGGGCCGGGACTGCATGTGCAAAAGGGAAAGGTGCGTCAAGGAAAATCTTGCAGAATGATAACTAACGCCTGTGACTCAGCATAGGACAGTTAAAGCGGATTGGGAAAGAACACTTTTGTAATCTTTATTATGTAATTAACACATGTGCCATTAGGTATTCTGAGGTTGATAAAGTTCCTGTTCTGGGCCCAGTTGTTCGAAGGCCGATTAGCGCTTAACCCAGGGTTAAACTTAACCCGGGTTTCTCTTTCTTGTGTTCAAAAGCATTTTCTCGGATAATTTTCTCTGTTATATTTAGAGCTTTCAATCATCAACTTGCAGACAAAAAGAATTAAAACTGAAATGCTTTTTAAGCTTTCAAATCTGAATTCAAATCTTGCACTAATCTTGGGTTATCTTAACCTGGCTTTGAACAACACGGCCCTGTTCTGTTCTAGGATTGAGGACGGGGGAGCGGTGGGGTCTGGGTTTCGTTTCGATCTAAAAACGAGGGGAGGAGGGGCTGGCTCTTTCGCCAGTTTCCTTCTAAATATAAGTTTTGCGTGACAAGAACTTTCCGCTTTCCTTTGTTACCGTATCAGCCAATTTAAAGATTTTACAAATATGGATGAAAAATCAAAGATGAATTTGCCGTTACTGCTAGTCTTGGCCACGTTGCATCAGTTAAAGCCCAGCCTAACTGGATCGCGATCCCGTTGGTCACTAAGAGTGGATTGAAAGTCTATTTTTCGTTCATGGCGAAGCGTTTTCGCGTTTTTACCTTCAATGTGTTTGATTTCTCAGTCACGTATTTATTTTCCACACTAACGCTATCCCTTCCTTCATGCGCGGACCTTTCTTAGAACAAATCATAACCTTTAGTAAAATTTAAAGGACTTTAAATGTCTAAATGTCAACTAAAGAGTAACTATTAAATTATATCTTCCTGGCGTTGCCATGACAACATCTCATTCACATCCTCAAGTTGGGGGTTTCTGTCTGTGGAACTTTGATTGACTTCCTGGATAAAGGAAGTTTTAACTCTTGTGCGTAATGGCGAGTTGTCCGTAAGGCGGCAGTTGAAAGTCCTTTCGTAACAACTTGTGTTCTTTTCCACTTAAGAATTTATCGAATCAAGGTTTGATCCGATACTTTTCGTGTTTGTAAGCCAACTCATGATCCGATGTCTTTATTCTCTACCGCTATTCCAGTATTCACGAGGGTTCTCTCTCTTTTCCCACACTGACGATGACGTGAACTTAATTTCATTCATTCTCAGGACTTCAATCATAAAATCCTGCAAAACAAATAAATGACAGTTTGTTGATCTCTTGAGACTGTTTGGTTTGCTACACGCAACTCTTTAAAAATAAGGGAGAATACTAACTGAGCAATAATGACTTCAAGAAATGTTGTTTTCTTCCAAATTCTCTTACCGTATTTGTTCTGTGAACTAACAGTGAAAGGTTTGAAACCAGGAGTCATTTCATAAGTTGGTGGAATATGATTGTTTGGGTATGGAGTCCTGAATAGGACTGTTGTTGACAGCGACTGACATTTCGACCTGTGCGGTAGCATAGTTAATTGAGTGGAATGGTTATGAAACCCGTCAGACTCCTTTGTTATATGTTTTTGCGGACCTGAAAGTGCACAAAATTCAAAAGAATTCCTATCATTTTGATTGTATTGACCAATAAAAACGTTGCATTAATTTATTCCGTAACAATTTGCCAACAGAAAACAAAGGATTGTGCACTTTCACGGTGCTTTGAACATAAAATGCAGCACTGTTGTTTTTATCATTGATGTTTGCCGCTTTTCATAACCAGTCTCCTCTAATAACTATGGCGGTAGTCAACTTCAGAGTCAATTTGATGTTGTATTACGACAGTTGATGGTATTAAATACCACTTCTTAACCGGGTGAGGTCGTTACAGGTATTTATGGTCAATTGACCATAACATGGATGCCTTGGACACCCAGCTAATAATGCCCAGTCATTACAAGGAAATCTTGCCCGCTCTGCTGCTGATCAGAGGGTGCATACTATTGTAGCCATATATTAAGCTCTGGTTATTGACTTGACCTGTCTGTCAGTTAAGCTGTAATGTATTAGTACTATAACATTTTGTCTTGTTTCTCCCCTAATGCTTTTCACACACTTAAAATTACTTTAAGTAAAAATTAAAATAGAAGGGGAAAGGGTTGATCTACATTTCCAGTGAATACTTCTACAGAAACACAGATTCCATTAACATACCCTATCTTCTGGGGACTTTGTAGTTTTGTAACGTATACAACTCATCATGGCTTTTCTAAACACTGAGCAGTCCTGAAACTTTCCATATATATAATACTGATGAAACTGATTCCTGGAGGCTGATGAAAAGTATTATCAAAAAATTAATTTTACCAGATTACAATAATACCTACATAACAAACTGATAATAATAATAATAAACATCATCATCATTATCATCATCATCATCATCATCATCATCATCATCATTATCATCATTGGTTTAAGGTCATTTCACCAACGAGTTGTTTCACCTACGTCCTGTCGTTTCGCTCACGTGTTACATTGTTTTGCTTATGTGTTTTTGCTTGATTACTACAAGTAAGTCTAATGTTGTCATACCATGGAAAACTTACATGCACAAAATCTCCATTTGTCAAAAAATTCCAGACACTTGGGTGCCTACAGAGGGAAATAAAAAAAGATTTAATTATTTTTACATATGTCTCTCTATCTTTATATAGCTCTCATATCATCAGTATGTGACTTCCCTAACCTAACTGTGGTCAATTCATTTTATCCATTCAGTTCATAAACCTCACTTGTCTTCCCAGTGATTGTCTAGACTATTGCAAACTCAATCTAAACAGCTTTGACTTTCCTGATTTTGTGTCATGACTTATGTTTCGTAGTTTTTCCTGTTGTTTATTTCTCCCTTCTCCACTTGGAAACGAAAAAATCATGCATCACAGGCCTGTACCCATTTCTACCCGGCTTCACCCCTACCCCCATCCCTACCCTTACCCCACACCCTCCCCCCACTCCCACCGCCAACTTTTACTTAACTGAAAGAAATAACAAGCGCGACCTGACTTGCATTCTGTTTCTCATGAATCAAAAAATGCATTTTTGCCTAATTTACTTTTGGAGCTTGGTGGAAATATTTCCCCGATCTGAAAAAAAGCAATCGCCATACAGGATCTATTTCTGATGTAATTACCGATCAATATTACCGAAGGGTTCTACAGAACTATTTACCAATCAATCAGTGACAACATTTTAGAAAAAGTATGCCTTTAAAATATTACGGGATAAGAATAACCTACCTTAAATTCAGAGGTCGTCACGTTGTCATTTTCAACGATATTCTGTTCTCCAAAAATACTCGATGTCATGATCGAGACTTCGATCGAACTGTGCTCGGAAGACTGGATACGAACGACCGATTGGATTTCTGGGAGATTGTAAAATGATAGAAAAACAGCTCAGCTGTAATTGGAAGCGAGGCTAACGGAGAGGAAACATGTCTGAACCAAGGCAATTGCAAATTCAGGTGGAAGGGCTCCAAAATCTAAAGGAAACGTTAGAAGAGCATAAAGGAAAGCAGATAGTTGTGATGTTTATTGGATCGATGTTAGAGGAAGGCGATCATATCGGGGAAAGTTGGTGCCCGGACTGCCGAGATGGTAAGCACAGTTAATGGAATGATTGATGGCTCGATAATCGATAATACGAGGAAGAGCCTTTTCAGTTTTAAAAGGTTTTGAAATATAGATCTTTTGTTGGACAAGGCTTGTTGATCTTAACCATAATTATTTCTTCCTTGCATCAGTTGGCAGTTATCACCAGGTTTCCCAGAGAATTACAGTTAATTTCGATTTGTTTTTTTTTTCTCTCCCTCAAAGTGAGACTACACCCACGTCTCACTTTTTAACATGATCAGCTGTTTTTGTATCAAGTATTCATGTGCCGATGAAAAAGCCTTCATTTCCTTTGCCAGATTAATTTCGAGAGCCTGCATTATTTTTGCAGTTGTCCTATGAAACGATTAACTGTTATAAAGATAAAAAAAAATATCCAGTATTCGAAATTACCATTCCTTGTAAATGCTGGTTGCAGGACTAATATATTTATTAAGCAATAGCAATTAAAACGGTTCTGTAAACATGTGAAGCCTACCCGTGGGAGATGTTGGGAGAACAAGAGATTTGGCGAGTGATTTACAAGCTTTTTGAGTGTTCTCGTAACATCACAAGTGGGTTATCACGCTGGTAAACCTGGTGAAAGTGGTCTATTGCTTTTATAAAATAACTTTAAGTTTCCTATGAGTTTACCGGCACAATAAACCATAGGTTTTTAACCAATCAGAACGAGCATGCTATCTTAGTTATTTTATAAATAAATATAGCAGGACTGATATATACAAATTTAGCTTTTTTCCCAGGTCCATTAAAGAATGAAACGAACTTCCCAAAACAATTTTTGAAGCTGCCAACACAGAGGCCTTCAAGCTTGCCTTGATGGCCCAGGCCAGATCCCGTTGAACATTTGAACATTTGTTATTTTTATATCACCAGCACAAATTCACTGCATTGTGTTTTAGCTCACACAGCACGAGCACAGCACATATCTGCTGAAGATGGGTTGCACTGCCCTTTGCAGATCAGACATTTAGATTTAGAACTTAGTTTTTTTCAAGTGACTGTAGCTTTTTTTACCCTTCACTCCTAGGGATGCATCGTGGGGGGATATGTCATTTTAATTTGGTCAGCACTCATCTCCATACTCCAAACTGACATTTCCCACTCAGTGGCTCTCACAAGACATTTCTCTTTTCCTACATGAAATGTCTATGTCTCTTGAAATTTCTGCTTGATAAAATGTTCATGAAAGTCTAAAAGCATCAATGGAAAGAGGCTCTGCTATAATCTTTATTATGTGCATGTAAAATGACTGTTGTTCTTTTTTTCTGACCACAAAAGATGAGCAAAACTCAACAATAAATTATACGGGAGACTATTAATAATTAATAGTCTCCCGTATAATTTATTGTTGAGTTTTGCTCATCTTTTAGTTAACCACACTTGACTGTGGCGTCACAAACCATATAACAACAGAGGAAAGTATGTACCGAAGAAGTCTATTTTTGTGCACAAAAGCTACTTTTTATTGCCTTAAATGTGTCTAGTTTGGAAGATTATATACTGGAAAGGTTGGCAACAAAAAAGTTTACTGACCTTTGTGTACTAGCGCGTAGATAGATTACTGTGAAAAATCCCAAAAAATGTGGTTAATTATGCAACAAATGGCCGCCATTGATGAGTTATGCAACAAAATATTATGCGATGCACGATGGGAAGGGTGTTACATCCTCCTTTTTTAAGTAGAAGCAGTTTAATAAGCTTATTAATGTTTCACAATTTGCACATAATTAGTGTTTTTTTTTGTTTTTTGTTTTTTTTAAATTTATAATCACACTTGGCATTCACTTACAATACAGCTACACAACTTAAAATACAAATACGGTACTAACTTACAACAAGACTACAAAATTTACTTACGTTACAGCTTTACTACTTACTTGTTTGCTATTTACTTACATTAAAATACCTAAAACTAGTTTACAACAAAAAGAAAAGGACTACTAAAGACAATAAATAAATGAAAAGAAAGAAAGAAAAAAGGCGACTCCTCTGCCTAATAACGGTTTTTAGCAATAACTACTTGAGATAACATTGACAACAATTGCTAATATTAATTATAAATCATAAATATGTATAATTAGATGATTAATAAGATGATTAATAAACAGTGCGGAAAGATATGTGAAATAGATACTTTAATTAAGAAATATTGGCGGTATGTCTAGCTCTCAATTGCACTTTGGCCTTGGTTCATTTACAGAAAATGGATAAATAGGAAAGCTTTTATTTTACCAAAAGCTATGTAATGTTGAGAAGTGGACGTAAAGGATTCCATTTCTTAGAAGTTACATCAATGTTGTTGGACTCTATGTAAAAATGCGATTTAAGGGACATAAGAAAAGTTGTTAAATTCGGAATTTTCTGGTTGACCCTGCAGCTCCATATATAATATCTTGCCAGGAGAAAGCAGAAATTTAGTTGAAGTGAAAACTTAGAGGTGTCTGGTTTCAGGCCCAGATATACAGCAGTGTATTTTGGATAATCTATTGTTATTAGATTGATCTGCTTTAGTTTATCAGTCAAATTTTCCCAAAAGGTGGCTACTATTGTACAGTTCCAGAAGAGGTGGATTAGGTTTTCGGGATGGATGGTACAGAAAGAGCAGTTCGGGTCCTGCTTTATATCAATTTTTGTTAGGAAAAGGTTCGTTGGTAAAATTCGGTGAAGGAATCTAAATTGAAAGTTTACAAGTTTTGTGCTTTTTGTGCACCTAGCTGCCAGACAATAGGCGCTGGTCCAGTCAGCAGAGCATCTTTGGTCGGATTTAATGCTGTCATTCCATTTCTCTTGCCTCTTAACAGGTACGGTGCTTTTGGAAGAGAGGAGCTTCTGGTATACAACTCTGTTCACTTTATCGTTCTTGAAAAAAGTCTCGGAGAAGGTCTCGGAGGAGGTATTGGGAATGTCTGTGCTACTGGGTTCTTTACTAAGAAAGTTAGTCTTATAATGGTGTCGAAGGGCAGAAATTAAGCCGAAGTACTTTATGGGTTGTATTCGTATTTTGTAAGTGCTGATAAAATCTGCTAGGGGGAGAAAATTCCGCGAGTCTGTCATTAAGTGGGCTACCTTAGTGATTCCATGCAGGAAAAGATGTTTGTAGAAGACCGGTCTGTTTTCGATCCTAATCAGCGAATTATGCCATATATGTTGTTCAAGGAATTGCTGCTTGGTTTTGACTTTAGCATCAAAATTAATTTCTGACCATATTTCTAAATTTCTTGTAGAAATGGGTCTTGGACCGATATCGACTTTGAAATGTCACGTTTGTGTAAATTACATGTGAAGACTAGTTTGCCGCCGTACTTCTTAAGTTCTACTTCAAAAAAGTATTTCCATTTTCCGCGGTTAGAGTCGTCAAGGTATTTTTTGATCGAAACAGTCTTGAGCGATTTGGTAAATGAAGCGATGTCAATCATTTTTAACCCTCCATTATTATAGTCGTTTGTCATGACACTTCGCTTAATCTTGTCGCACTTATTGTTCCAAAGAAAGCTGAAGAAAAGATCGTTTATTTCTTTTATAATTTTATGATTTGTCGGCAGCGGAGCTAAAATATACGTAAGTTGAGATGCTGCTAAGCTTTTAATAACTTGGATTTTGCCGAGTAACGTTAGCCGCCTATATTTCCAATTGCTTAATATGTTTTTAATTTTTGTCCGCTTTTTCCCTATAGTTTAAGCTTAATGTGATATCAGGATCGGTAGAAAGCCAAACGCCAAGGACCTTAACTTTGTTTTCTGGCCATTTAAAATTCTTCTCGGGAAGAAGTTTTTCCTTATTTCCTGCCATTGATCCAATCCATAGAGCTTCAGTCTTTTTACTGTTGAGTCTGAGACCAGACATACTGCTAAAAGTCTCGATCATCTTAAGTGTGGCGGATAATGAATCTCTAGTACCGTTAAGAATGAAAGTTGTGTCATCTGCGTACTGGCTAATTTTAATTTCTGAGTTGTTTACAGATATTCCTTTAATGTTCTTGTTCGATCTGGTTGCTTTAGCTAAAATTTCAGCAGATAGTATAAATAGGTACAGCGAAAGAGGGCAACCTTGCCTAACACCTCTTTGTGGTTGAAAAAAACAACTCGTCCAGCCATTGTTTAGGACACAGCTTTCGATGTTCTTGTAAAATGTTTGAACCCAGGTTATCAAAGAAGAGCTGAAACCAAAGTGCTGGAGCGTGCGCTCAATAAAAGACCATTCAAGCGAATCAAAGGCTTTTTCAAAATCTACAAAGAGCAATAGCCCAGGGATATTTTGTTGAGAAGCGTAGTTTATAATGTTATCTATCAATCTAATGTTTTCTCCAATAAATCTTCCTTTTAGGAAACCGGTCTGGTCGTTATTGATAAGTTTTGGGATAACAGATTTTATTCGGTTTGCGATAGCTTTCGCAGCTATTTTGTAGTCGCAGTTGAGGAGAGTAAGGGGCCGCCAGTTTTTAATGAAGTGCGGTTCTGCGTCTTTTTTTGGTATGAGTTTAATGATTCTGCGTCTTTGTGTGATCGAAAGGGCTCCTTTATCATATGAATAGTTGAGTGCACTTATTAAAAGAGGAGATAAGTCTTTCCAAAAAATTTTGTAGAATTCAGCAGGGAGTCCATCAGTTCCAGGGGTTTTGTCTCGATCCATGCTTCTTAAAGCTTTAAGGCACTCTTGTTCGGTTAAATATCCTTCGCAACTCGTTGCCTCGTTGTCGTCCAGAAACGTTTCGTTTTCAGGTTGAAAAAAATTGCTGTCTGTTGGTATCACATTTTCCTGGGATGTGTAGAGCTCTTTGTAAAAGGTTTCGCATTCAGCAAGGATTTCCTTATCAGATGTGATAAATTTTTGATCGGTGATTTTAAGCTGGCTTATTGTACTCAGTTTGAAATGTCTTTTCTCAAGGTTTAGAAAATATTTAGTGTTTTTTTCGCCTTCATTGTACCATTTAATTTTACATCTCAAGATTGCCCCTTGGGTACGTTCTTTAATTATCTCTTCTAATTCACTTTTGGATAGCTCAAGTTGTTCTGTTTTATTTGTTTTTTGCGTTTCGCTGACAGAAGGCTCTTCAAGTTCTTTTTCTAGTAAGGCGATTTTTTCCTCTAGCTCATGCTGTTTATGTGAAGTTTTACGCTTTTTGGCAGTAGCGAAGCTAAGAGATTTCTTTTGAATTTTAAGTTTGATCATATCCCAAAGGAGCGCAGGGTTTATCGACTTATCATTTGCGTATTCGTTCTCTGTTTCCTGGATAGTTAATTAACCTTATCAAATCAATATAATCCTTATCGGCCAGAAGCCATGTGTTGAGTTTCCAAAAACCAGGTCCTCTTGGGTTTGAATGCAGAGATATGTTTAATGTGATCATTGAGTGGTCTGTCTCAAAGCCCGGTAGAATGTTTGCGGAGGTAATGCTACCCAGAAAGCTCTGACTTGTTAAAAAGAAATCTAGTCTGCAGTGGACAGTAGGCTGTGTTTGGCGCCATGTATACCTTCTTTCTTCGGGGTTCAATATTCTCCAAGCATCAACAAGCTCGAGGTTATCGCATATCTCATAAATGGTTTTTTGCGCATTGTGATGTGTTCTGGGCAGGCCACCTTTTTTATCTATCTCTACATCAAGGACGAGATTGAAATCGCCTCCAATAATGATTTCCTCTCCTAATTAGTGTTAGTCGTTGTGCATTTTTGCAAAGGCCAATCTCAAGCTGTTATTGGATGGACTGTTTCATATGGCTACTAGGCCTTATGATGATTCTCTTATTAATGTCTTCTTACCTGAGGGGCAAGAGTACTTTAACCAAGTTTGGTCATAGGGTACTGGTGCTACTAAAACCTAGCCTGTGAATACAAATGTGTTTCTGGTTTTTGCTCTCTCTGCCCAAAAAGTAACGTACTCTGGGTACAGGAGCAGCCAAACTACTTCTGTGACAAAAACCTCATTGTCAACTGTGATTATATTTGAGCATAAAGTATGTGCATGGGTCAGAAATGATTGTGATATTACTGTATTTTTGCTCCTTAGCGGAACCAGTTGTAGAAGCTGCTTTGCAACAAGCATCAACAGACATGGTCTTTATTTTAGTTGTTGTTGGTGACAAGCCAACGTAAGTTCAATCTTTCTTTTCATCATTATTTTCATAACATAGGTCTGCCTTTATTGTATAATTTCAAATGCATGATTTTTTTTAATGTACCCTTCTAAAGTCCTTCATTCCTATATGTAGTCAAATATGAAGGTATGATGCTTGTAAATTTTAAGTCTTTGGATGAATTCCTATGAAGTGTGACCATTCAAATGCATTCTCTCAGCAGAAATTTTACCGGGTACAGTGTACTACATGTCTTTCTGTATGTTACAAGATGAAGGGGGAAATTTTCGTTGGATTTTGAGTTGGCCACCTCTACAGGGTCATACCTAGAGGGGTGACCCTAGGGTGCCCATGACCCCCCCCTTTTGTGGGATAATTGTTTTATGTCCCTATAATTCAGGTGGCCAAAACACACAAATACAAAGAATCAACATGCAATTAATCTTTTCCAGTGCTAGATAGTTACTCCATTTACAGGACGTAACATCTGCAGTGGACCACGTTCTTGTTCGTTACTAAAATAGAGTAATTTATGCGACATGGAACTTAATAATCTATGTAGCTATTTTGTAGGCTTGTCCCTCCCCCCACGCTCACTGCTCATCCAAAAAAAAGTCACTTTTAGTATAACATGGCGTAGATGTTGACATACCAATCTGATAAGTACCCTGGGCATGACATAGTGTGACCCCCCCCCCCTTTGAAAAATCCTAGGTAGGCCCCTGCTGTAGTAGTGAAAGCTGCAAACAGTGTTTTAAAGACTGTCACTCTCATTTAGGGTTTACCTTGGAGTAAGAACCTGTGATCTGTTTTTTTTTGTTTATTTTCCTAGGTTCTATTTTGCCGACTTCTTTGTTTCCTTTGTTTTATGTCACTCATGAGTTTCACAGGTCCTTACAATGAGGATGAGCTCTTGATGTAGCTGGCATAAACATTATAGAGTCAAGCTATTAACTTTTACATGCAGTGAAATTTTTGTTGTCCAACAGGTGGAAAGATTCCAATAATGAATTCAGAACAAGTCCAGATTTCCAACTGAAAGAAATTCCCACAATTGTGGAGTATGGCACGGTAAGTTAATTTGAAAGCCATGAGTTCATGCAGAAAAAAAAGAACAAAATAGATATGCAAAAATAATTGAGAATTGCTTCAATTCATGCTTAGTGTGTGTATACAAGTTATGGATGCACGTGCGAGGTTTGGAGTTACTTGAGACGTAACCAAGAGCAACTGTAGCTTCTTGTCAGAGTGTGTTAGGAAATTTTAAAGGTTCCTTGCCCAATGCGTGGTCCAAGCAAGTCATCTTCGGACTAAATTATTAATTTGGTCAGCCATGGGGAAGCAAAATGACAGAGTTGCTTGCCCTTAGGACAAACTGGAATTCAAGTTTCTTTCAAGCCCTTGTTTTGTGTTGTCTAAAGGATTTCAACCATTGCTTTCTTGGCGTTACTGATCTCAGCAATGTCTTTGCTTCTTATGACCCCAACACTGCACAGACAAGACACATCATCATTCGTTGTCTTTGTTGATACTATAATTAATTTTAGTTCAAATACATGTACTGCTTGGGTATACTAATTCTGTTCTTGATATTTCTTTCTTCCAGGCTAAAAGACTTGGTTGTGACGACTGCAAAAAACAAGATCTAGTCAACAATTTCTTTCCCAAATGAAATGGAAACTAAAAATCATAAGCAAGTATCCGGCTCAAGAGAATCACATAGTGAATTGACTTAAGTGATGTTACAGTAATGTTTTGATTGTGTGTGTGCCTTTTTAGTTATGAGATACATGTGCATCAAACCTTGAATTCAGAACTTTCTTTGCTGTGTGCTTATAATATCCTGTACTTCAAAACAATCAAACTGTGGAATGATGCTAGATTTCTGAGATGTATGCAGGGAGGGCAGGCCCACAGTCTGGATAGAGGCAACAGCGGGCCTAAGAAAAAAAAAATTGAAGTTTGTTTGTGTTCTCTATGAAAAAAGACTATAATATTATATTATGGCTACGATGGCAATTAGCACGTTATGAAATGGTAAAAGTCAACTCTTTCCTTGTGAACACCATGCCATAATGGGCACCCAGCTGATCATGATTATGCTGGAGAGGAGCTACATGTAAATCCCTGAAATAAACTGCCATCAGTTGCTGCAGTAGACTCTCGTGGTCATAATGAAATTAAGGGAGTTGACTGTATATTTTGGATATGGAACTCTGACTCATTAGTTATAGTTGCATTAGCAAAGGTGCCCCACAGGGTGTTTTCATCAAATTGACTTGTCTTGAACACAGTTTTTATTATGTGGATTTATGCATGTGAGGTAACGTCTACAAATAAAATTAATCCATGGACTGAATTTAAGGATTTTCGAATTTGGTCAGTGTGTAAAAATTACGGGTTGAATAAGTTTTGCCATTTCAGTTCTGTGGGGTTTAGAAAACATAATAATGACTGTCAGTTTAACGTAAATTGCTTCATTCCACAGTTTTTCAGTGTGTTTTGTAGTATTGACAAAGGTAAATGAATAACACCCCATTAATTTTAAGTTAGTTTATAATCGAGAAGGAAAAGGAATCACAATGTTAACAAGTGTGTTACTCACCTTTTAAGCAATACCAAAAAAAGGCTATTGGTCTTGAAAATTATTTATTTCACTCTCTCTCCACTATGGAAAAGTCAAAGGTAAATAGAAATACATTTAACCTCTGACAACTTTTAATCCTGGCTGCTTGAATTCATGGTTTGGAATTATGACTAAATTCCAATAAAATGTAGCTCATTAGGCTGACAGAGATATATAGGTAAAATTGAAAATATTTAATAATAGGAACGTTGCCTTAATATATGTTGTTATTTTCTTGTTTTCTTTTTTGTTATTATTTTCTCAGGTGAGACTTTTATTGTGTAGTTTTTTTTTTTTTTTTTGAATATAAAAATAAAAAAATAATAATATGATAATTATTGTTTCAGTTGCATTTTTGTGCTCTTTAACGTTTTTTCTTGTGTCACCTTATAAAATCACGATAATAAATTGCAAAGAATTTTTAAGAAAATGGCATAAATGCCTTAAGAAACCATGAGGCTTATTGAAAATAAGCTTAATAAATATTTCTCTACTAAATGACAGAAAGAAAGCACTAAAATTAACATTGAATTGAATGATGAAGGCAGGGTAACAATACCTGGTAATGAGGTATTAAAAAACCAAGAAAAAGTAAAAAAAAAGACAAAAAGCAAAGACAAAGAAAAGGAAAAAAGGGAGGGGGAAGAATGGAAAGGAACAGGTAAAGTAGCTCACAATGGTTTGTAGCATTTTTTTTGACACTTGCACTTGTACATTCATCAATGAATTTTTTCCCAGTAAACAGATCCAAAAATACCATAAAATCAGTGACTAAGTTATGAACATTTTTTTTTTCAAAAAAATTGCAAATTACTGTAGCCTACTTTTCAGGCATATTACACTGCCTGTATACCAGTGGTTTAGATAGCGTGTAAGGCCAGCTACATTGAAGGCAAAAATGACCGTACAATGCTACATGACAAAACCTGTTGTATAATACACCCTTCATTTTGCCATTGATTCAATTTCAGTGACGTGACGACGTGACCCAAATTTTCGAGAAGTATAACCTTTTCGTCAAAGTCTTAAAAATTCTAATTTTGCAGGTGAGAGCCACCTTAACAGTTTTCGAAAGTTTAATTGGCACTCAGGCCGGTGAAAAGAGCTATACTTGACATACGTTGGTATAAAATAAAGAGGCAATGACTTGCTCTTTAATATGGGGCACTTTTGGAGGGAGCAACTATGGAGATGTCAAATAAGCCCCACCGATCCCTCCCTTGTTCCTGACCTCCTGACGAACCCAGCCCTTAACCCAGCCCCCGTTGCGACCGTTGCGACTACCGCAACCTCTTTACCAGGGCCTTCTCTACATTTGGAGTCAGTCATCCGCGCCATTTTGCATTTTGCGCCAAATTTGTTAGGGCTCAACATAATGGAAGAAGCTAACGACATGGATGCTCCTGAAGTGATCGAAAATTTGGAAGACCTGACGCTCACTAGCAGAGAGGGAGGATATGTAAGTGAACATTAAAAGTGGAATGAGGTTTCGTGCATCTAGCAGAGATTTCGATGGATTTTAACTTATAAAGCACGTGCGTTTTGCGTCTGACTTCTTGTTGAAGGTTCCAAACAGATACACTGTCCCTTTAAGACAAGGAATTGACCTGCAAGACCTTATTACTGGTGATGGGACGATGTTTGAGACCGATCTTGATAACTATGGTGAGAAAATTAATTGTGTTTTGCCTCCTACATGTACAGCTGCAGGTTGTTGGCTCGTTGATGGATTCTTTTCTTTGCCCCAGCTTCAGATAAACAGAAAAAAAGTGTTAGAATTTTAGGAAAGCTCTTCGTTAATTAATACTACCCAGTGACACTAGAAAATTTTCCATGTGCATAAGTATACCGGGCCACTGAACGGTTTGAAGAAGGTGGCTTAGTGTATCGTCGAATTCCGTCCTTGGGCATACCCCGCAGGGCAGCTTTGTCTTTCCAGGTGGTGGGGGGAGGGGGGGGGGGGGGGGGAGAGAGAATTTCATTATCATAGTCTTCCAGGGGTGGAAAATTTGATCCATAGATAAATCACCATCCACCAGACAAGTCTCAGCGAAACCAATTGCGTTATCCTATCCACTGGATAGTGATTTATCCAGTGGATAGTGTTATCTAACTTTTTGACAGCTGCATGGGGCCAGTTCTTAATTTTTGGGGGTACCTTGCTCCCTTTCAGCTGCATTTGAAGATGAGGAAGAGTCACAATATTTTGATGCTGAGGATGTGTTTCAGCAACTGAATTATGAGTGCAATGATTTTGGAGGTGATTCTGGATCAGACAGAGATGAGGATGTGGTATGTGACTTCCAGCCAGTTGAAGGAGCATAGGAATAATATTATTTTATTTTAAGGCTGGTTTCCCAGGGGGGTGTACTGCCATATATGGGCTATATAGGTATGTGCCGCTGTGAAGGGTATGGTTTTCAAGCAGTTTACTCTAGTATAGGGTATATAAATCAGAACATTTAGGTCTAGGATAGGGTATCATTTTTCAGGAAACTGATCAGTTGGTTGAAGATTTTGTCTAGATTTGGGGAGTTTACTCTAGTATAGGGTAGCAAAATTTTGCTGAACTAGCTCTGGTATAGGTTAAGGGCTCCAGGGTTCCAGTAGCACATCCCCACCCAGAAGTTCCTAAAGTACCCCCCTCCCCCCCCCCCCCCCCCGGGGGGATTGGTTTACACTAGTGACAGAGTTGGAGTCGTAATCAAGCAAAGGACTTAACGAGTTAGTGAAACCAGCGTTCTGATTCCACTTATGACTCTGTCATTTATGATCAAGTTAAAACTACAGTAGGTTGTAGAAGTTGCAAGCAGAAGCAGAAGAACTAAACCAATCACAAATCATGGTAATGTACATTGTGAGGGGTTTATCCTTCCGCTTTTGCTTCCGACTCCTAACAATCTGGTTTTCACTAGATCGTAAGTGGAGATGGAAGAAAATGGAAACATTCTGATTGTTTGTACACCGATTCCCTTGCACTCTTGACTGTGCTTATGACTCCATTTTTTTATTTTCTCAAAGTCATAGGCACTCTCATGACTCCGCTTACAATTCCAACTCTGACTCCATCGCTAGTGAAAACCAGCCTTTAGTGACCTATGAAAACACATACAAAAAATGAATGAGTATAAATTATACCAAAAACCAGGGTTTATATAAAAGATACATCAGTTCATGCCAAAAAACTCCTTCTCTGAATAGGTTTGACTCCTTCTTGCCTTATACATAAAATAACTAAAATATTACAAATGCTCTAAGTTGCAGCATCTGTTGTGTTTTTAAACAAGTCTTTTAAACACAGTTACAGGACCTTTGCAATGTGCTTGCTATTCGTGAATTTTATCATGATTCAGAAAAAAGTATACCGTAAAACAAGGAAAATTTTTAGAAATTTTCAGTGTGGCAGCTAAGCCTATGGTCGTGGAAAACTTGGAAAGGTCATGGAAAAAATCATGGAAAATCAAGGAATTTGAAGAGCTCAAAAGAGTACAAACCCTGATGGGAGATGGAAAATTTTGTTTAACCCTTTAAGCCCCAATATCCACATACAAATTCTCCAAACTGATCTCTATACATTTCCTTAAAGAATGAGTTGAGAGAATTTGATAAAAGATCAAAGCATTTTCTCTTAGGTGATCATGTTATTAATTCTCACAACCTAATCTCTTGACATTGTATGTTAGGAGAAAGTTGATGTTGGTCACTATTGGGACTTAAAGGGTTAAGTAACATTTTAGCAAGAAAAATGCATATTTTGATAATGTCTTTTTGGAAAACAAGAATAGACCTTTTTAGCTTGTATGTTATGTTTTCCCATTTGATAGAAGTCTTTATAGAAGTCTTTATTAAGAAATCAGTCATGACATACGTGTGGCTTTACAATCATTAACAAGTTAAGCAAAGGTAATAAACCTATCATATGTATTACAAATTTGAGAAAGATTTAAGTTGAAAGATACTAAGAAGTAAATTTTTAAAGACACCTATTTACACTATCCCCTTTGAATCACTCGTTTTTTACTCTAGGGAGTATGAAGTCATGACCCCTTTCTCTAGGAACCCTATTACATTTGGTTGGAAGCAAGTCATACAACACACAACCTAGCCTGTTCCAAGCATTCAGATAGTGGAGAGCGGTGCGGAGTAAAGAAAGCGATGAAAAGCAGAGGGAGACTGGGGAGAGAGGTGCGGGAACGCTTGTAAGAATTTTTAACAAAAGTGCGTTCCGGTATACCAGATCCTGGTATACCCTCTGATTGGTTGATTTTGACAGTTTTTATCAACAGTGGAGCGTCTTCGATCACAGCAAGAAATGCGATATGGCCGTTATGACAGACTCTACGTGCCTTCACGCAGAATTCAAACTCGCAAGAAAAACAGCGCTGAGTGACTTTCCAAACGTGGAGGCTAAAAGCGAAGAGCAAAGAAACTGTTTAGAACACGTAGTCGGTGGGATAGATGTCTTAGCAATTTCTCACCGACTGGTTTTGGAAAAATTCTAATTTTCCAGCTTTTTCCTCGAATAAAGCGTGCGTTGGAATGAAGGCAGGATAGAATGCCATTTACGATTGTTGTGGTAACTCCGTTGTCGACCTTTGATTACCATCATGGAAGACCAAGTGAAATATTTGAACAAAATCGGAGTAGCGGCGGCAATGATGGGAGAAGATGTGGATGAAGCCGTTAAAAGTGGAAGCTGTGAAACTGTTTACTGAAGTGCCAAATCGTGGTTGTCTAATGAATGGACAAAAGGACTTCAAAAAGGAAAGCTTGGAAAGCAAGTTGCAGCTATCGCTATTGACGAGGTCCACTCAATCACCGAATAGTAAATTTTCCCTTCAATTGTTGTGCCTTTTCATTGCTTGAGTTAACGATCTGTATTGAAACGGCTTTCTATCGAAATGAGCGATATTTGTTTGTCACTTGATTCATAATTTTTTGTCACGTACACACTGAAATCATGTTTGAAAGCCGTAAATAAATTCATTATACATGAATACTTCTCCCGCCTTCTGTTGTCTGAAAGTCTTACATTGGGTTTTTAGTAAGATTACGTAAACATAACATTAATTTTTGATCTGACAAACTTCCATTTATTCGCAAGAAAAATAATAAATGCATCGATCAGGTTGTAACACCAGTCTTGATTGACAAGTGAACACCACCTACAGCTGATGCGGTCTGACTGGGCGGATGAGTCTGTTTAAAACAAATCTAACAGGTGTTCCCTCTCTCACCTCTCCTCCTCCCTCGCTTTTATTTTTTCGCGCTCCTTTTTACTTCGCACCACTCCCCACTATCTGAACGCCTGGAACACAGGCTACACACAACCGGTGTCACTTGTGATTCTGTTGAAAAGATCACATTCCCTATTCTTACCATAATTACATCAGATATAAAATTAAAATGATGAGATGTTATTACAGTGTAATTGTATAGCCAAAATGATAGGCTCTCTGAAAAAAGGTGTCAATCTGATACTTCTAATCCATACAGAAATAATGACATTATCAAACAGTCAAAGAGTCAAAGAGTTTACTGAGGTGATCTTTAGTGTACACATAATACTTGCTTACTCTAAGAATAAACAGTCGTCTAGCAGCTAGGTAGAGAGTAAACTGTCAATGAGAAGATCCCAATTACAAGGATCTTCGTGGAAAGTAATTCCCAAAAGTTTCAGCCACTCTTTCCACTCAATCCCAGGCAGTGGAGGAGGAGCAGGCTTATTAGTTCTACTACAGTCCCGCTCAAAAGTAAGTTACCAGTCGCCTCTCCTGCGCAACAAGAATCCTGTCCAGCATAAAATATAGGAAGTGTTGTTTTTCAAACGTAGCAGCAACTTTCGCTGACGAGATCTCAACAACATCGGTAAAAATTCAAGTCGTTGTATGATCTGGAAATAATGTTAGCTTAATAAATCTGCTCTTTATAGTCTTTGACAAATTCAAAGACATCCTATTGTTGGCTGCCCAGCTCTTAAGATACTTAACTTCTGCAAGCGCTGTATCAGATTCCCTTCTAACAGGTACACTAATTAATGGTAAAGTCATTGGCACATTTCAAGATCCGGTTGTTTGAATCAACCAGCTTTATATCATTCACCATCAGAGAGAATAAAAGTGGCCCAAGGACTGTGCCCTGAGGCACCCCTTTATTAATATCAACATAATCAGTTATTTTTCCATTCACGACGACCCTCTTTTTGCGGTTGCCAAGGAAGCTGATAATCCAGTTGATGATATATGGATTAAGATTAGTAGACTTCGACTATTCGCAGACTATTTTTTTGAGACCACGTGATGGTCATAACCTACAGGACTGTTTCTTTCAAATGTCTTCCAATCTGTATGCATTTAATTTGTGCAAACACAAAAGGAAAGTTCCTTTGAGACCATCGGGAATTAAACAAAACATAAGCTAAAAGGGTCTATTCATTAACTGTCTTGCATAATGTCGTGAAGGGCATTTCAGAGTATGCAAAAAGAAAGAGTTTTCTCTTGCTTAACAAGGCAGTGCCACCAAGTCACTTTATTGTTTTGTTATCTCTTTATTTTTATGCTAGACACCATTCAAACGACTAGCGCGTGGAATGGAGGATCTCACAGGAGATGGAGGAGTCTTGAAAAAAATTCTGAGACCTGGAACAGGGCCTGTGGTACCCAAGGGGGCAACTGTTAGATGTATGTATATCCATATGAGCTGCACATGTATGTTGAACATGTAGTTTGTGGTGCAATTTAGGTTAAAACTATTTTGCTGAAACCTACCAGCAGTTTGATAATTCTCTATTTTTTTTTCATCTATATAATCACTTTTAAAAGCTATTAAAACATTGTATTCGCTTTTGTTTGTCACCATTTTTGAAAATTATACCAGAAGTTGCATGGTGAAACATTGGCCTTTTCATCTCACTAATTGCGGGTGCGTTGTATCTGGAAAACAGTGCTAAGTAGGCAAGTCGTGTTAACCTAGTGTCACACAACAAGGGTTTAAAGTGATATGCAACACTTTGACATCCCAATCAATAAACTAGTTTTCAGATGACTTTAAGAACATGTCGAACACACTCTCCTAAGCTTCGATTACTCCTAGTATTGAAGTAGAGATATGTATGCAGTTTTGCCTCTTTGGGACCAAGAGACCGTAAAGCTACATGCAAATGGACACAACAACTCCCAACATTGTTGGCCCAACAATGATGGGATTTGTTGCATCCATGTTTATAGTGGAGTGCAAACAGATACAACAACTTCCAACAATGCTGGGATCTGAAGAAATCAAGGGAAGGATACAACCCATAAGACTTTGCAGACCATGTATAATGCATGTGCATGGCCCCAACAATAATGGAAGAGCTGTGCAAAAGGAAACAACATTGTTGCTCTATGCTTCAGCGATCATGGAACAAAAGAAATTATGGGAGTTGTTGGTTCCAAAGTTTGATTGCTTTCAAACTTTGCACAACAACTCCCAACAACATGCAACAGGGTGGGCAAATGGACACAACATCCTGGCAACAACATTGGGAGTTGTTGGCCAACAATGTTGTGTCTGTCTGCAGGAGGTTTTACTGTCCTTCATAGAGATACCCATGTTAATTGTATAGGGTATTACTTAACCTTCTGTCATGGATACATGGACAATTCAAAGTAGACAGACTGCAAATTATAGTAGTTGCTAAAAAATATATTTACGTGGCCCAACTGTTCATCAGTAGGATGCCTAAAATGCGTGCAATTCCACAATTGGTTTCCGCTCCATTAAATCCTCTACCAAGTGCAGAACATTTTAGGAGGAGCCCCCCACTGTGTGAGCACAGTCACGGACAACACATATAAGTGAGGAAAATAACGCAAAGCAAAACTAAGATGTTATTAAACAAACTAAATGTACACGCAACTTAAATAAATAAATAATGCACACGCCCAAAATTAAATTGTGCACGCATATGTACCTGAAACAACTGAAATAAAAATCCAAGTAATAAATAAGCAATGTAAGGATATGATGGTGCAATGTAAGCCTGGACTGCTAATCTCATCTCCCGCAGGGCTGCACCATGTACCTCTTTGATACAGTTACATGGTCTCACCACACCTTAAAAATACTGATACTTCTAATGGTTCCAAAGATACCCTCACATATTTTCTACTACTACTTAACACAGACATCTCTATAATAATCTCTATAAAATTTCGCTTTCTACGTGCGGATGCCCACACTTTGGAAGCTAATATTTTACATCTCGACCAGAAGGCCACAAAGTGTATAGGGCATGACCTATAAATTCCTTTGTGGTAAGTTTTAGCTCTTTATAGCCAGACAGTGACCATAACACTGCTCAAGGAGTATAGCTTCAAAACATGTTTCATGTTTCGTGTGTCAAGGTTCAACTTTACATAATTATCACTAACCCCCCCTTCTTACAACTAGCTTGATTACTAGTCACTTGTTTTGACATGCTCTAATGTTTGTAATGATTTTCTTTCAGGGCATTCTAATGGTTATGTTGAATTTGATGACGAACCTTTTGACAGCACAAGGTTGCGAAACAGGCCCTATGTAACCAAAATAGGTAAAGCAGACTGCAACCTCTTGGTATTGTTGTGTTGGATTTACCTAATTCAGAGCTTTAATATTTCATTTGTCCACAATAATTTTTTTCTTTTTTAGTGGTTGTTGATTAAATATTATTCATAACTGCATGATTAACTGATTATCACATCACAATTAAGGCCTTCTGTAAATGATTAATCACCTACAATCAGTTTACCTTATGTGATGGATTTGAAATCTGAAGAAAACTTAAAAAACGAAAATCTTGGCCTTGTACAAGTTGTCCTGACCTCATTCTAGAATCTTAACGTCTCTATAATTGATGCCATTTACACCATGCGTGCCTTAAAATTCCATTTTCAGATGAAATTGTCCCAGGTATTTCAGTAGGGATCAGTACAATGAGAAAAGGAGAGTTGGCCCGTTTTCTTCTCACACCATACTATGGATTCCGAGAGCTTGGCTGCCCTCCACGAGTCCCTCCTAATGTTCCAGGTTGGCATAATTTAAAAAATGCCTAATGTTCTATTTTTTTCCTGCCTTGTAATGTATTCTAATTTTTGTACAAACCTCCTGTAACAGTTCCAAAAAAAACAAAGCTCTGAAATAGAAAATCTATGCCAAAGCAACATAGAAATTTTCCTGTGTGGCCCCCCTAAATGTGCAAGAGAAAGATTTTAGGATAGTTTGAAAATTTCCAAATTTACAATGATGTGTATGGAAAACCACTCAACGACCATTAATTTTCCCACAAAAATCTTTCTTATTTATGGCAGCCATTGCAAGCTCTAATTGTGAGATATACTGCTACAAAATTAACAGGTTTTCTAATTTTGATATGCTCTTTCACTTCCATTCCTGCTAATGACAGATAGCCCTTATGCATTTTTACATGTACATGTACATCAGACAAGCAAATTTCACCACCTAGCCGAATTTTGAAATTTCAAAGATGTAGAGTTATGCAAAGAATTTTGCGAGGCTTGGTAGAGTAATAAAATTATTATATAATTTGCTTATCTAATGTAATCATGCATGATGGCCATTGTGTTTACAGAAAGTTGACCTCGAAACCAACTATTATGATTTCAAGGGCCCATTTACAAAAGTTTTGGAGGCGGCTGTTTGGTAGGAAGATAAAGCAGTTTAGTACATGTACATTGGTTTTTCATTGTAAAGCATTATGCATCATTATACATTGTAGTGCTATATGAAGTAGAGTTACTGAGCTACATAGATCACAAAGCTGCGGAGGACTATGATACCTTCACAGAGGTTAGTAAAACGGGGAAAAGTTAATGCAATCACCCATCATGCATATGTTACAGGTCAAAATTATTTTCAGGTTAAAGTTTTTTAACCTAGGTTGATTCTCAATTTCCTTTGTCTCGTAGCCCTCATTATTAATTTTCATGAGTTAGTGCGAGGAAACGAAGGAAATTGAGAATCAACCGAGGTTATAAAATTTTAACCTGAACATAATTTTGACAGGTCTGCAAAGGTCAGAACACATGAGGTGGCAAGTTGCAGCAACAAGTCTTGGCGACAGATCACTCTGTGTGTACATGTCGGGGGACAAGTTGCAGCAACAAGTCTCGGCAACAGATCACTTTGTGTGTGCAGGTCATGCGGCAACTTGCAGCAACAAGTCATGGCGACAGCTCTCTCCGTGTGTACTGGTTGGACAACTAGTTGCAGCAACACATTGCTGCGAAACATCCCAGTGACAAATGGCTTCGTGTGTACTGCAGAATTTTTGTAAAAAAATCTTTTTCTCTACAACAGAATTTTGTTGCCACAACAAGTTGCACAAATTCTGTCTGATTTGATTTTTTGTGACATGTTGCCACGACATGTTGCTGCAACATGTCGCCTAGTGTGTACTGACCTTAACACTTATGAAAAAATATTCAAGCTTCCAGAAACCTTTCTGTGATAAACTTCTGCATTGTTTCGTTTTTTAACTTCTGTCTGCATGCTAGGAATTGTTTTTGTACTTATCTTTGGAATGAGACTGGCTTCCAACAGCCAAAAATTAATGTCTATCCCTACAATTTCTTATTGGGATATATAACTGGTACAGTTGGATAAGAGTTGAAGAACATGTACAGTTTCCAACATGTGGTCAACATTTCCAGCAGTTATTTTCTTTCCCCAGAACAACACAGCTGACACTTTAGACTAGTTATTTTGTCCTTCCTTTGGACATGTATGTGCGTCTTCTACAGTGTATGTACAGTTACTTCCCTTGATTTGCATTTACGTACTTTGTTTTGCAGGAAGAACGAAAACAGGCATCTTTTGAACAGCTTTTGAGAGTGGCAAACTCAGAAAGAGAGGTAAAATTAAAAGAGTTACATTATCAGTGTGAGATGAAAATTTTAAAAAAAATGCTTCTCTTGAGGCAAGTTGTTGCTTATGTGTACAGTGTACACTACAGTAGCCCAGAGTGAAGTAAGGTCATTTCACCAATGAGTCATTTCCCTAACATCCTGTATCGCTAATGTTTTAGGTCAGTCTGCAAACATTTTATAAGTAACCACAGAAGGTCATATGTTTCGCTTCTGTTGGGAATACTTGTTTTTTTATTATTATTATTATTCCAAGTCATCTGTATCACTGACTGAAAAAACATCTTTGTCATCATGTGTTTTGTACTAAAGTGGTTTTGCTAATGTATTGTAATGGTTATGAGTCAGTTTGTGGAATGAGAGCCCAATTTTCGTCAGCGGAGAAAGTTTCCCTCTCAAGAAGAATAACGTCCTGTAATGTTTACTTCCCTTTCTTCCTAAATTGATGTCTTTTTTGTTTACTCAAGAGTCTGAGTGAATAAATATTGACTGCCGGACTTTGACGTTTTTTCTTTTGTGCATTCAGGAACTTTTTTCCCATAGTGAGGACTTCAGCTGAT
The DNA here is from genome assembly GCF_958299795.1 of Porites lutea. Taxonomy (NCBI): domain Eukaryota; kingdom Metazoa; phylum Cnidaria; class Anthozoa; order Scleractinia; family Poritidae; genus Porites; species Porites lutea. The sequence goes on from NC_133211.1 coordinate 10,580,008, forward strand.
ACAGTACTTTCTGAATTTTGAGTGATCTACTGTGCATGATCTCTGTACATTTTAAACTGGTCATCCACCACCTTTTTCTTGGCCTAACACTTTAGTTAAATGACCTAAGACGTTAGCGAACAGGAAGTTAGTGGGTGAAATGAGCGCTCACCCACCAGAGCAGTCATGCATTCCAACCAACTTCCTTTTTCAATAGCATTTAATTCAAGTCAGCAAATGTTACTTGCCAGTGGGACAACTTGTTATTTTAATAACAGGCTAGCCTGATTGGTCACTATATTAACCTCAGGCTTGTGGACAGCAGTTTTGTGGCAACTTGATTGAGTTCAGCATGTATCAAAGTCTCTCATCCTGTTCTGCAAGTGACACATAAAATTAAGTTAGAACTAGAATATATACATTGGCGTAAAAGGTCACAGAGAGTAGACCTACATGTCGGATTTCACTTGTTGAATTTATTTTTTCTTTTGAAGGCTGGAAATGATTTCTACAAAAGAAAGCAAGTAAATAGAGCAATTAATAAATATCTAAAGGTAAGAGTTTAGTTATAGAACCCTGGTATCTTCTAGCCTCTTCTGACCTTCACTGTTTATCTTCTCAGATTTGTTGTATAATTCAGACTTTTTGTGTTCAACCAGGCAATCAAAATACTAGAGGACTGTCACCTGCAGAATGCTGACCAGGAAAGATGGATGAATGAGGTTTTGCTGAAGATTTATCTCAATGCAGCTCACTGTTCCCTTGAGTTGGCACAACCAGCAAGAGCCATCAAATATGCAAAGAAGGTACAAGACCTATTCAGTTTCATTTCTGAGTGAAGCACACTTTATAAAGAAAAGGAAAACGGATTTGCTTATCATGCATTTCACCCTCTTCGTTTTGGGGTTATATGCCTTCGTTTTTTGTTTGTTTGTTTGTTTGACTGATTACATCATTTAACACCAAGTCCATAAACAATCCAATAACTGAGTAATATTTCACAATTATTGAATGAGGCTGCGTATCATCTGAAGAATTATGGAGATCGAGGATCGTGTTATCTGCCATTTTTGTTCTCACTACCAAAACAACTCAACCTCGTCCCCAGCTCTTCTCAGTTACCAGTTCAATTATCTGCAACTTTGCTGCACTTTTGACGTCATCAGTTCAATACGGCAAATTTCTTCCAGATTTGGTCAACAGTAGCTGATTATTATGTATTATGCGTGTGCTTTTAGCCAATCACAAATGGAGAAATATTTTGAATGAATAATATCTCTTGTTCTGCAGTGGTCGAGAACTATGGTCTATGAGAATGCATGCCATGAAAATGATGTAATAATTTTTTTATTTCAAAAATTTTCTCTGGCTCTCATGTTTTGTTAAGAAACTTTGCTGACTGAATGGACAGTTGAAATTTGTTATGTTATTGTAAACAACAAAATAATGCCAACAGAGGAAAACATTCCTATATTCTTTAAGTGTCCATTTTTGTATGACAATTGATGAGAACGGTAGAAAAGTTGATTATATTGTGTTGTGTAATAGGAATTTTGCACAGCGGTAAAGTGATGCGCCGTTTCCTTCTTTCTCGCACTGCGGGAACCAGTTTTGTGTCCGATCGATATTCTTTATGCACCTGCTATGCACGATAATATTGGTGCTTCAAAAACACTCTGTCTTGATTTCAAGTTTCCCGGTGAAGACTGTTCGGAAGATTGTGTAACAGCCACAATAATGCCAAAGGGATTGACGACTTTACTTTTTTCTATTTTTTTTTCTGACAGGCAATAGGAATTGATCCAAGAAACGCGAAAGCTCTATATAGAATGGGAAAGGTATCATTGTGACTCAGTTGTAAAAAGTAGAAAGATTTTAATTAACACAGTTAAGTTGTAAGCTAAAACAAAACACTTCCCTTACACCAATCACTGACTCAGCAAAGATGTGATTCGTTGAAGCAGAATTAAACTGTACAGTCTTGCGTAGGGCTTTCCGCTTAAAACTGACTGAAGTTGGGCAAAGCTTTGTTGAATTTTCTTGTTTTCTTATGCGTAAATGCAGTTAGAGTAATTATGGTGGTGCAAAAGAAAGTTTGATAGGCTTTAAGACTGGGTCCATTAAACATATCGTTCTCCTACCTTAGTTCAAGTTTATTTACTTGCTCTTTTTGAACCTAGAAGTTAAATACACCGATTCCAGAAAACAAACGGAAGTTGCGCGTAAAAGAGGTTTAATAGCCCTTGAACAAATCAAACTGTTGGACTAAGAGAACAAAAATATAAATAATTAATGGTATTTGAAGCTACTTGATGCAGGCTGTTATGAAGAAAACGATATGATAGGTCGCAAATTTCGCCTCAGCTGCAAGCTAACCGAAGTAGACTGAATGGAAATGGTCCATCAGGTCGATTGTTCGGCCAATGCACCAAATGCAGCATTTGAGACCAATTTTATTTACAATTGGCTCTTACCTCTATTTATTTAGCGTGAAATAGAAAAACTGATGCACATTTTTTTCGTTGTTTTGCTAGGCTTATATGAAGGAGGGAGAGTTTGACAGATCAAGAGAATGGTTCAAAAAGGCGCAACGCTATGAACCGAATAACAAAGCAATTAATGACGCCTTAAAGGATTTGGAGAAGTGAGAATTTACTTGTATTACAAGAAACTTGGAAATATTCAAGGTCCAGCTTTTAAACAAAGAGCTACTTGAACTTGCTATAGACTTAAAGATAAAGGATTGTATTGTCCTAGCGTTTGCGCTTCTATCAACCTCGGAGACAGGAGTGGTCTTGAAAAGGCGCTACGGTGATTATTTAGGGGGACATGACCAGTCCATATCTCCCATGCCCCTTGCCAGTGTTAACCCTTTCGCTTCTAAAAGTGGCCATAGTCAAAATTCAACAGAATTTCGTTTTGTAAAATGCTGAAAAACAAATGGTACCTTGTGAAAGTACTGCCAAAGAAGTTTCATTTGAATGGTCACGATAGGATTTTGTCTATTTTTGATACTCGAAAGTTAGAAGTACAGGACTTCATCTTCCACTCTGGGAGTAAGAGGATTAATCAGCGGTATATACTTTTGAATACTCGGCCGTGACTCAGTCGCAGTAATTGGGTTTTTGGCGCCATCATACTTGTTGGCCGATGAGAAGCAAGGCATTCATTACTTCCCTAACTGTTTCGGTTAGTCTAAGTTGAAGTCCAAATTGAAGTTTCATCATAAATTTGTTTTTAACGCGATGTCTACGAAACTTTGCAAACAACATCAGATGTCATTCGGCAATAAGATAAGATATGTCGATTTTACTGCTGGTAAATATTTCTTACGATATTACCGTGGGCCCAACTGTTCAAAGAAAATCGCGTCAATCAAGAAATTTTGCTGGGGCGTTTTATTGATGTAATTTATATGGCAGTTAAATTTCAGAGAGCCACCTTAAGACTGTAGTAGATGAGTACAGAAATTGTCTGCAAGGATAATCAAAGAAAATGATAGATAGTATAGTGAGTCTTTTGTCGAAAACGTCTAATATTTCACGAGCGAGCGCAACACTCGAAGAGAAATTTCGTATCCCCGCGCGACCATGTAACATCCTTTATTTCTTTTACAAGGAAAGTGGAGCAGTTTCGTTCGTTAGAAAAAGAGAGATGCAAGAGAATGTTTGCCCAGCCAGCAGCTGCTACTAATCAAGGTATAATCAGTCAATACACTGTAACGAGTTTCCATGCTCTTACGTCTAAGGGTGCGGTCAGTAAAACCGGGGCAACAGAAACGTGCGACCTGTTTTGCAATATAGCGGCAAAACGAGTTGAATAGCAATGTTGCGCGTTTTATTACCCACGAATCAAACCTGTCTGCAAAAAGTCAGGTTGTTGCAGGTTGCGAAAAGTTGTGGCGAAAGTAGAGAGTAGTTCTACTTTTCGCAACAAAATCTGTACATGTTACGCGTTTTCCCAACCCTCGACAAACTTGTTTTGCAACTATTCCTACGTAAGTCAGCATTTATTTTTAAAATGAAAAGTTGTTGAAATCATGTGACGCCATACTTCCTTTCTCTTAGATACATGGAATGGTGAAAGGTCGCCTCTTGCTTCTGGGAACCTTTCAGACGAAAAGAAGGAGGTGCTTATGAAGCAGTTGAGGTTTGTATCAGAATGCCGCAGGTTCTACATAATTATTCTGTTTTTGTGCTTTAAAATTCTTCGACGATCCTGTTGTAAATCCCAATTAGGTCATTTTCGAGTTATAAAATATCTTCCTTTCAAAACTAAGTCCAGTGAAAAATACTTTGGGTATCAGACGTTTTTTACCCGCGAGCGGGTTGATGCTTCGGTGTCCGCAGCGACAGACTGGACCGAGACCAGAAACCGCGCATGAGAAGTTTCTAGCATCGTGGAGTTCAATTCGGTCTGTAATCATTTACAGATATTAAATATCTGTTTAATTACGAGTAATTAGGAGTATGATTACAGACCGAATTGAACGACACGAAGTTCTGTTACCAATTAATCATAACTATAACAAAAATCGTGATGTTTGAAGTTTTTTTAAAATTTAAACAGGAGATATTCCGAGAGTTTTCTTATAGCAGTGAAAAAAGAACATTCATGTGCGTGCGCGTGATGCTCCGCACTGTCCAATTGCTTAGGCGTGACGCATACTGCCCTATTACACTGTCGTATTAATGCTGAAGTCAGGACAGCCAATCAGATTTGAGAATTTTGTTATAGTGATGATTATTAACAGAATGAAAGCACTATTCGATTCTATATGCGGCGCACTATTGTGCTGGGATGCTGACGGTTTTGCCCCGCCATATTAACCGAGCGGTTTTCCACTAACTGCCACCTCTCCACTACGGCCACTTTTTGGAGGGCGAATGGTCCATCAATGACCCTTGTTTAAACCTCTGCGCACCGGCCACCTCCCTACAATGGCCACTTTTTTGGGGGGACAGTCCATACATTGACTCTTGTTTAAACCTCTGTGCACCGGCCACCTCTCTACAATGGCCACTTTTTTGGGGGGACAGTCCATACATTGACTCTTGTTTAAACCTCTGCGCACCGGCCACCTCTCTACAATGGCCACTTTTTTGGGGGGACAGTCCATACATTGACTCTTGTTTAAACCTCTGTGCACCGGCCACCTCTCTATAATGGCCACTTTTTTGGGGGGACAGTCCACACATTGACTCTTGTTTAAACCTCTGTGCACCGGCCACCTCTCTACAATGGCCACTTTTTTGGGGGGACAGTCCATACATTGACTCTTGTTTAAACCTCTGTGTACCGGCCACCTCTCTGCAATGGGCACTTTCTCCTGTTCCCAAGGTGACTGTTGTGAAGAGGAAAAACTGTAATTCGAATGTACGAGCGAACAACTCAAAAACGCGCGCAGGCAACTCGAGGAAGTCAGCGAAGATGTCTCTTGAGCGATTTTGGACAGCTTAACATCCAGTCTTAGATAAATACGTGCCGGCGCACATCATTGCTCTCAAACTGTCACTACTTCGAGCTCAGTTGAAGTCGTTAGGGAAAGATAACAGCATGGAATGATTATTCCATGTTTACTTTCAAGTTGAAGCTGATGATAAATGAAGGTCATTTTGGCATTGTTCTAACTTAGGGAGTTTCAAGAGGACGACAGTAAGAAAGAAGTTTGTTTTCCTGCTACCCTGACTAAACAAGAAAGAGAATGTATCAAACTAGCTGCACAAGAGATGGGACTCAGAGTGGAGGACGGCAGAAAGCAGGTACATTGAATATAGAATGCTTAATGCCCTAGTCGAGATTAATAGTTAAGAGGGTCGAGGAGACACATTTACCTATATAGCTGATACATTAGAGAACAACCCTTCTCTCCCCACCCCTGACCCCCTCGAGAGGTGTAAATGTTCCTGTCACTCCTATCCATAACTGAGTTCCTTAATCATGCGCAGAAGTGTAAATCTTCTCTTTGGTGGGCCACTGTATTTCTTCACCTGGTTGACGATTGGAGAACCAGGTGTCACTGCGTTTTCAGCCAGTACGCTCTTCTTCGTCCAGTTACCACCATCCAACTTGGTTACAAGCCCAGTTTCCCGCCCAACCGCAGTTTTTGGTGCGTTCCGCGCATGCTCGTGAAACTCTGTCATGCTGCCTTCATGCTAACCTTACTTACGCTCTTTTCGTTTCCACTAGGTCTTGTAGATAAAAATCTTCCTTTTTCGAATTAATAACTTTAGCAGATACTGCTAACTTCATTTACTAACTTAGCAATAAAGCCATGATCTTTACTGCTCGAGTGTGTGGTTCATATTCACCGACGACAGTAGCTGGATCATATAACATTGTGCACACATTTCTATCTTTCGATAAATGTTCGATGATAATGCATTGGGCTTGAGCAAAGTTTAGAATACTATTTTGTCACGTTGGAAGCAAATAATCCGCTTCCTAAATTGTTCACTGCGATATTCGGTCAGCCATTAAACACTGCAATAGCTTAACTTGTTTCCTTTTTCACAGCTTAAACGCATTGCTGACAGATTCGCTTTGTTACTAGGGTGCGGACAAAGAACTGAAAGTGCTCAAAGAATAATTAAGACCGTTCTCCAGCTTGTGTTAAGTGAAGATATCGTTCACAACAGACCGTTCTCCAGCTTGTGTTAAGTGAAGATATCGTTCACAACAGTGCCAACGTCCTAACGAAGGATACTTATCAGTGATGCTGCCAGTCCTGTGCGCTGATAGAAATCTTTTTTTTTTTTCGCCTTCGACTGCTGCGTTTAAACTAATATGTTTCCAAATATATTTCCATTATAGAGTATCTTTCTTTTTTGAGGATACCGAAATCAGCAAATGCTGTTGAATAGAACTTTTCAAATACAGTACTTTAAGTGAAAAGAAATTCCCCATTCTCTGAACTATAAGGAGAATGGGTACAAGCTTTGGACGCAGTGATTTCTGGGATCGTTTAGGTGGACAAGCGTTAGTTATGATGGGTGGGTGGTAGTCAAGGCAACCATTAACCACTCATAACTACTTGTCCACCCAGAGGATCTCAAAAACCGTTACGCCGAAAGCTTGTTCCCATTCCTCTTACAGTTTCTGGAGTGGGGAATTTCCTCTACCCAAAGAGATTAAAAATTCCCTGCTTATTTGCCAACGCCCATTTTTCACCCAGTAGGCTACACAGGATTAGTGTGTGCGTCACTTACACATCCCAAAATGTAGGATGTGTTGCTGTTTACTGTGATCGTTTGTTCTTTATCTATTTCGTATATTTATGTATAAATTATTAAGTCGAGATAACGGCCATCTGATTTGTAATGATTCTGTACGTGTAAGAAAAGAAAACGACGCTTGATGTAAGAAGAGTTAACTTTTTGTCTTGAAATCGGGAGTAAAATAACATGAAATTTTGGGAAAGGTTTGATCTTTAAATTTTGTTATTGGAAAATAAGATTTTGAAAGTATTTCTGTACTTGTATTAGTTAAGATCTTTTTGAAATCGTTCTCTCAACGAAATATTGAAGTGCAAAATTAATGAAGTTAATAATTTATTAAAAGATATATATGTTGTGTTACACTTTTGTTAACATGCCTTCTTAGTGTCGATTGTAAATATAGTTTCGCAATTACATCATTGGCTAGAGTATCTTTCGCTTCCTTTTTACCTAGCTTGCCAGCAAGCTTTCCTATTATGGCGAGGGAAGCAAGCCGCGAGAGAACGGCGCGCGAGGGAGCGCCCCTCTCACTCGCGTCTCGCGTCCCAAGCGTGACTTCTAGCGACTCCCCCAAATGGAGAGCTTGCTCGCAGGCTACCTTCCATCCAGCTAGCAGAGGTTTCTTGTAGTATAGGGGACCCTTTTGAGAGAGGTTACCCGGAATAAGACCTACAATCTGGGGGAGTGAAGTTTTTGCGGCTAAAATCTTAACGTCTCAAGAGCTAAACACATAACATCAAGTTAAGGTAAATTTGGCAACAAAACGTCGAGAAATTGAAATTTGAGTTTTACAAAAATTTCCGTGAAATTATTCAACTCTGACGGTAGAATTCCTCATTTTCTGAAATGTTCTTTTTGTGGCTTTTTAGGTGTTGACTTTTTTGCCGGGAAAATTTAAGTTATTGCTCCTCTAGGGATTTCTTCCAGGGGGAGATATCCCAAGCAGGCATCATTATAGTTGACCTAGGAGGCTTATTTATTTCAAACACATTTAAGAGGGGGCTTAATACAGACGGGGAGTTTATTTAATGTAGCAAAGATTATGGTATCAGTTCTCCGTAAAGAACTAGAATGCAAAGTGGAAAAGCTGAAGTACAATCGAAAACAAATCCGAAATTCCAGCTGGTGAATATACCATCCCAGATCAGTCCACGCAAAGTTTTACAATCGTGATTGATTAATACAGTCTATCATTGATTAGTCAATAATAATAGGGAGAGGGCAGCGGAAGCTTAAAAGAGAAGGGGGGCTTATAGAGGATATACGATATAAAGAAAATTACTTACAATTGAAATATGCAGTTAGTATACCAGAAAAGACATCGATTTGCTTGAACAGGGGCTGCATGGAATCGCTGAGTAGGGATGACCTTTCAGTCTCGTTTCAACCCTAAACCTCGTCCCTAGGGATTTCTTTTATCCAATATGAGAGATGGGTAATGACGACGCTAAACCCAAAAATGCCTGAAGGGAGTATAGGTATTTTGAGATCGCAAAACTAAAATCTTTATTAAAGGCGACTTGGAAGGTATTGCCCCTGAAAAATCCCATCGAGCCACCATAAAATGGCGTTGTAAGCTTAAACGTAACATTATACTGTACTGGAGGTATTATTTTCTTCACATGTAACGAAGCCATGCTTTTATATAGAACCGAAGCCTTCCTTTATTTTGTACTGCTGAAAATAAATATTTAGATAATGGAAAAAAACGCCTCAGAGAAAAACGATTAAACATTACGTAAAACGATTTTTTTGACTTTTCGAAACGTCAAACTCAGGCAGGTTGTAAAAGGGCACAACTTGCCGTTTTCGAAACAAAACAATCGGCTACTCAGCTAAATAGCAGACTTTTTCTTTAAAAAAAGGAGACAGGGGGGAGCAAACTGTGGGAGCAATTCCTTTATTGTAGTCAGCTGCTTAAGTGTTCAGCTCAAATGTCATAACAGATTATATTGTACTGACTTCCTTACTCTACTTGAAAGCCTTTTATTACAAGAACAAAAACATTTCAACAGATAATTTTCTGAGGTTAACAAAGATGCATTGCTATCGACATTTTCATCGTAATTAACAATTTTTTAATTGTTACTATCATCGATCATCAGCAGTAAAAACTGTAAGTCGTCATCATCATTATAATTATCGTCGTTATCACCATCATAATTATCATAATTATCATCATCATCGTCATCACAGTTTTCCTCATCAACATCATCGTCATCATAATCACCATCCTGATCGTCACCGTAATCAGGTAGAGCGAAGTCATCTTGAAACCATTCGTAATCTTCATTATCATTATCGTCGCTTCCGTCGTCAAAACCATGAGCACTTTCGAAATAAATTTCGGACGGTGATTGATCGAACTCCAATTCACTGTTATCGAGTTCAGGAATGTTGTACTTCAGGACCCTCTCCAACTGTCTTGAAATGAGAATCAATTCATCCTGGATTTCAATCGCGGAGAGGTGTTTGGATGGCGTCAACCTTGAATCCTTTTGACAGTTTTCATTATCTTCACACTTCCTCCGAGTTTCCATCATCCCCTCGTTGTATAGACGGTGGTTTTTCTTTAAGGGCATCGCCTCTCCATGAATTACAAACATCAGGAGAAGCAGAACTCTCATTTTTCCGTTCATCGTCTAATGAAATGATAAAAGCCAAGAAATTGGTTTACATCATTATCTTTCGCAAAATAAGAACTCTAGTTTCAGTGAGAAAAGTATATATGTTACTGACCAATTACCCAACCTCTACAAGGCAAGAACTACTTGCACTTTGAAGAGAAGAGAGAAATATCTTTAAGACCTGCCTGACAGCCAAGGACTACACCTAATTTACAGCCTTGTTAGCGCACTCTTTATATTCAGTAAGAATTCAAATCTTAGAATCGTTTTCGCTTTGATTGATTACTTTATTTCTGCCAGACATTGTCTAAAGGTAACGGAAGTGTCTACGAGCCCGAAATGATGGAAAAAACAACTAAGGGCGAAGTAGTTGGCATTTTGTGTACTTTAGAACTGAGGCAGCAGCCGACGAATTAAATGATAGCCCTTAAGGCGTGTCCAGTTTCACTCGCCTTTTTGTACAGGCTAACATATTACACTGATTTTTATTCTCTACCATCAAGTTTTCATTCGTGATCACTAAACGATGTTCCCAAAATATTTTAGTCTGTTAACACATTAAAGAACAATTTTTTCCTCACTGGTGTCATTTGCCGGCTATCTCTTAAATATGGTAGTTCTCAAAAATAGCATACTTGCTAATTTTTTGTTTACAGTTTTGATGGAAACTGAAACACTATGCAGACGTGTCGTAAGTCAGTTAATGTCCATAATGTCCGGCGTAATGCCTTTATTGCCCATAAGTAAGAAAAATGACGAAGGCTCTGTGCAAAATACTGTATGATTCAGTTCGTAAACAAAGAGACGTTGGTGGCGTTGTTCGTCATTAGATCAGCTTATTTTTTTTCCATTGACATGATATGAAAGTGAAGTGCGACCTTTTACGTCAGAAAAAATAAACGTAATCTGTTGTGTCGAAAAAATTCTTTCTCTCGATGCAAAAAGTCACGTGTCATTTTCTCGATGCTAGTCACGGCTAGGCTCGATTACCAGCCGCTGTTTGGGAAATGAGCCCGCTCTGCTAAAGATAATGCGTCAGAAGCGGCACCTTGTGTGTGGAAAATTTTTCCTTCCATGTAAGAAATCACGCTTTATTTTCTTCGACAAAACAGGTTACGTTTCATGCTAAAATGACTGCATGAAATCGCAACACAACCGACATAAAAACTGTAAACACGTGCTCTCTCTAGAGAGCCATTTTTTAATATTATTATGTTGTAAAGTAATTTCAAAAGATCTATTCAAAATCTTAACTACAAAAATTGGCCGTTCTAGGGACCAAACGTTTAGCGACGCGCGGCCACAGATATGCCCAGAAATGCACGCAACAACGAAAATGGCAAATTTGGCGAAAATTCGCATAGCTTTGGCGAAAACTATTATAAAGGAGATTTCCAAAGGGGCCCCTTAAAAAATTCTTGCCAGATTTGCCATTTTTGCCGTTGCGTGCAGTTCTGGACATGAGTGGAGAATCGCTGTCATGGTGCAAAAACAGAATTTCATTTCAAAAGTCTAGCTTATCGTGGTCGACCGACAATTAAGCCCAATATGGTTAACGTGTTTTCTGTTGCTGTAGGTTTGCATTTCTTTGGTCAAGCGTTGTCCGATCCTTCGGTGAGCAACCTGGTCCGGTACACTAAAAAAATTATAAACACAGTAACGATTTTTCGAAACCACCCTTTTTTTTCTCGATCGCTAACTCTTCGCCTGATTCTTTCTGATATTTGAAAAGGAATTTAAACTGCGTTGCCATATCGCTTCCTTCAATTCGCAATAAACATAGTTTGAACTGCATTTTGAAGATTTTTATAGGACCTTGGTCAATGAACACCGCACAACGACTTTCATATTTTTTCTTTTTCATAATCTAACAAGCATTGCAATGGCCAAGTTAACTAATCATGTATCTATAATAAAAGAAAAAAAGAAAAAAAAAGAATCTTTAGTCATATGTAAGTCAGAAAAAAATAATTACTTTGTGTTTTTAATACTTACCAAATGAAAATGGATACGAACCCTTGATACTGCAGCTCTCTGCTGGACTTACCTGAAGAGAATGATTTGGGACACTCCAGTATGCCCCTTTTTGAGTTATTTTCTAAGCTATTAACTGTCAATCAAACATAAGTCACGAGGGGTAACGCCTAACAACTGTCATTTGAACAATTAGTTGTTAAGGTTTTATTTCTTGGCAACTAATTAATAAAACGAAGGGTAGCAGTGCTCAGTTCCTGGCTCACTTAGTGGAAATGAAGATCAAAGAAGAGTTTCTTCATCGAAACAGTATCCAAAATGTAAGAACACGGACAAACATTACCGATCTGCCCCAGGTAGACTAAAGTTTACCAGTCCACTTAGTGGCAAATGGTTTGTTCTTTTAATCAAGATTTGTCCCCCTAGCAAGATGGAACAGGTATTTGGTTGCTATTGAAAACACCTAACAACATTCATGCAAATATTTGGTTACTAGGAGTGGTCAAGCCATTTTACAGGGAGCTAGCCTTTTTGTTAACGTGAGGCTAAAATTAACCTTGTTTTGATGAAAACATCCTCTTCTTTTCTAATGTAAATTTTGCTTAAAAAATAACAAGTTAGCATAAGAACAACACGATTTACATAATAAAGCAGGAAGGGTGGTATCAAAACAATGTCAACTCCAGCCTCGTTTCCACCTGTGACTGCAAAATCGCGAGGGAAGTCTAAGCGGGCGGTTTTCCGCCCGTTTAGAATTTCCCTTACCCCCACTATCTGCCCCTGGGTCTCCTAGGATGGGTTGGTAAGTCCTTATTCAGACTCTTGGTGAAAGCAGTCAATGACGGTCTGGCATTGAACTTGGGCGCAAGTCGTCACTAGTCTCAAAGTTACTAAAGTTGAGAGTGCATCGCCAGTTTGATGGTTTTAACGGACTCTTCATATTGACGTTATGGATCAGTTAAGTCGCGGAGTAACTAATTGGTTGCCGTCTGTCAGCTAAAGAGTGTCTGAACATTCAAAACGTCGGTGGTTATTGAGATGGAGAAGGACAAGTCAACAAACAGACGTGAATCAGTAGCAATAATTGAAGGAACGCATAGAATGAACTGTTACCCGAATATCGCACTCAATATAGAGATTCAGACTCATGTTTACGCCATTTGATTCAACCAATCAGAAGCACTACCCAGATCTGGGTGGTGACGCGTCATCAGTATGGAATTTCTGCGCTCGTTTGTCAGACGTCATTTGGCGGGAAACCAGTGGTAGCGTCGTCAAATGTTGGCTGTTTTCTCAGGCTTAATTTTTAACAGCTGACCAATCATGGCCCTAGTACACTGCTAGTGGCCCAGAACAAGAATTTCGGCGCTGTTTTAAGGACGAAATTTAGTTCCGTCCGTATGAATACTCTCTGTATACCCTGTCTGAAGATAGAGTAAAATTAAAAATTTTGTCATCCAGGGGCCAGCTGAAAAAATCTTGTGTCGGGCGTTGCTACTAACGTCTGACGTTCAGTCCAGTCAAACACTCCACTTTGAAGCCTGACTACGTAGTTGCGCCTGGGTTTACTGGTCCGAAGGGACGATTAAGACAAATCCAGGGTTAGTTACAATAGCAATCATCATATGCACATAATCAATCCAGGATTATAGTCAACTGCACCGGTCTAGTAGCCCTTCTCTTACTACTTTTTGTCCCCCCCAAAAAATCGGCTGGTTTTTGGGCCAAAACTTGCACTACATTTCATCAGGGTTTTTATTCTTAAAAGGTGTTAGCAGCCCAAAACGTAGCCCGCCGCTTACGATTACCCGATAACGACGCTTATAAATTACTCTCTGCGAAAGTATTTTTGAATAAATCTGGCTACATAAGGCCTCATTTAAGAGTGAAGGATTCCTAGTTCTTTCCTTCTAGTTTTATTCCCTGCTTTGACCCTTATAGCAACTATCCCTAGCACATTCAGTGGGTCAGGAGTCGCACTCAAAGGGCACCTTTTTTGCGGTTATACCTCCAAACTGAATATACGTGCAATATATTACCTGAAGTGAGCGGAGTCAAGCTGAAGCGCATTGGCAGTTCATGAGTGATCAGGTCCCTTACAGTTTCTTTGGGGTGTGGATGGTGCGATCCCTAGAGCTTTGCGGTGTATGTGCCGTCAGGCAATTAATAGTAATAGGCCATTTCTCGTTTTAGTGAAAGCTTTTGGAACTGGGAAATGGCTTGCCTAGTCCCTTTACGGCGTTTTCCCAGTCCCTCTCGGTCAATTCGTTTCGGTGACGTATCCGAGGCGAACGGGCGGCAAACGCCTCACATTTTCGCTTGGACCACGTGACCCGAAACGCTTTGGCCGCAAGGAAAAATGAGGCCTAGTGACTAGGCAAGGAAATGGCCTATCGGCTCCTAGTACTCAGTAAGGCATTATAGGGGAAGGCACTGTAGGGTTATATTGTGTTATGGCCCGACTCCGGACTTCGAGATTCAAAAAAACTTGAGAGGTATTTCTCTACACTGAGGACAGTCTATGCCGACTATACGTAGAGCGAGCGAAAAATACAAGTGCGCCCCTTTCACAGGACGGGAGGTCATGTCTACAAGCGTCCGCGATAGAAAAAAGATTTGAAAAAAGGATTTATACGTTCAGAAATCCGCAAAAAATGAAAGATAAAAATGACTTTTTCTTTAGAAGTGAATGCAGAGCGTTTATAATTGTTATGACTTTCGTGGCTGTTTCGGATACAATTGGTCGAGTAAGACTGAGGTTTATAGAATTGCTCGTTAGAGACTTGATGATGCCTTTTTGGGCGTTGCTATTTGTAAAAAATTCCATGGCTGGTGTCTGGATACGAGAGTATTAAACATGCCAGAAAAAAATACCGCTCATTAAATCAAAGTAGGTTATCAAACGTTTTAGCCGTTAATTAGGGAAGAAAAATTCTACCTGGTCTTGCGTTCTTCCGCTCGGCTATAAGACTGGCTTTTGGAAGCAAGAGGACTGGGTTCAACGCCCGCACAACTTGCTATGCAGGACGGGAAAAGGCCCTTGACGGATGTTTGTTTGACCGCGTTTTGCCCGCGAAAGTTTTCAAAAAATTTTCTTTCAAAAATGAAGCCAACACAGGTAGGTTTACTTCTTAAATATACATACAAGTTTTAAGCATGTTTTATTCTCCATTTATATGTGATTTTTTATGAAAACTATGCTTTCTTTTTTCAATTAAAGGTGTTTTGAATTCCCTAGAGCGCCACGTGCCCAAAACAGCTTCTTGGCGTTTGTCGTGCAGCATGGAAATTTCAAGCATTCAAAGAAGTGACTAAGAGCTTAACTCACAACTATGATAAAAGAAAAACGGTTAACACGCAATGATTTTCTGGAAAGAGCGGACTTTCAAAGCGAAGAAACAGTTTACGAGGTAATTATAAAGAACTTTAATTTCTGCAAAGCTAATTAGCTCGTTTCTGATGTCTGTTTTTAAAGTAGCATTTCAAATCCCGTTTAATCTTTGCCATCCTTGTTCCCGTATGTTTAATTAACACGTCTTGTGTTTTCGTAACTGGTATTGCGGACAAACGCAATTTATTTTGTAGACTGTTCACAGTCCCTTATTTCTTCGTGAGATCGTTGAGATATACCGCGTCTTACCGTCACGGGTATCTTGATTTTCAAATGTACCGAGGGGGTGGGCGTTGGGGATTATAGCTCTGGGTAGGGGGGTGGGGGCGAGAAAAATAGAGGGACTGTAATAACATCACTGCAACTCGCGTTCACGGAGTGCATTGTACCAGCAACGCAGGCATTTGATTGGTCATTAGACAACAGATGTTAATTTGCGTTGACAGCGGGTTTAGTTTAAGTTGCCGACATCGACAAGTCGACTTTTCCATAAAACGTACGCTTTCATACCATAAGGCACATCTTGCGCAAACACACGAAGGATTCTTGGTATTTTGATTAGGAAAATGTTTTCTTGTGCATGTTTGCCGATTTTATTTCGAGGAATGGCCCAGAAACATTATAAAATCACTGTTTCGAAAGGAGATATTTGTAAACACGCATAATCGATGCTAAATGTGTCTGGCATGTTTTTCATCACCAGCAGAGTTTCTTAATTAATGGATGGTAGAAGACGTGAAATTCCTGTCACGCCTCCTGAACGCAAGCTGCGGTGATGTTATTACAGTCCCTTTATTTTTCTCGCTTTCTCCCAAACCGCCCCCGTCCCCTAAGTGGTTTTGACTCTCATGCAAGATGGCAGCCCGTAATGCAAAGTTGCTCAATCTCGATGACCTTACGGAAAAATAGAGGACTGTGAACAGTCTATTTATTTTGTTATTTTGAACTCAAAACATGTTGTGGTTATCCTGTGTCATATTTGCGGGGTCTTGAGAGGGGAAGGGGGAGGGGGAGGGGGGAATTGTGATCTCGCATCTGGGAAATCCCGCATCCCGCTTTTTTTTTCATTGCCTTCCCGAATTGCGCTTTTATTACCAAAAACAATAAAATAACATAACATAAACTAACAAGCTCAGGTACACTCTATAGTTTGGTTTGAAAGGAGACAACGCTTAATGTGCCTGGTTGATTTAGTTTGCCACTCACACATATGATTTCCCGAATTCCCAACAGACAGGAAAAAAATCACGCATCCTGTGCTTGAATTAAAACACCCTTCCAGACCCAGTTATATGTTGTGGTTTAATGTACCTTGGCATAATAACTGGTAATTATTAGATAAGGCTAAGTATTATCTAACTGCCTTGCTGACACCGGCTGAATAAAGACACCTCGTTATTATGGACAGTTTTCTTTGCCTTTTGAGAATGCACTCACATTTTCTATAAATTCACCTGCTTTATAATGGACACCTGTTAATGCGGACAACAATCACCTGTTTTATTATTATTATTTATTTTTTATTATTTTTTTGATTTTTTTAATATTTTTATTTTTAAGCCCTGATGAAAATAGCAATATTGATATCGGGGCTATACAAGTATTATAATAATAATTATTATTATTTCTCCGGGGAGATACTTGGGTTATTTTTGGTAGGTGTGTCCCGCTGGCCTCTCAGAGCCCCTACCCTATTATAGTCTATTCTGTGGCCAATTATAGAACCCATCTTAGCCACATGTAATTCTCGCGATCACACTTTCTATTTTTATGAATTGACCCATTTTTTAGATTGAATGAAGAACACTTTACCTTTCATCTACAGTACAAACATTCTGCTTCATTTGCTAACTGTAAAATGAAGAACAGTTTTACCCCCAAAAATCCGAAAATGTGCGTCCCCATTCTAGTAACTCTATTGAAAATGTGATCCCATTATAGCCAATCCAGTCGTGAAAATGCGATCCCATCCAGCGGCACATCCCCATTAGCCTCTTATAAGGAAGTACCCCCCCCAACCCCTGGAGTAATTTCCCAGTCAACACAATTACTAGACTCTCAGTCTGAAACAGATTACTGTTTTGTAGTGATAACTATTTAAGACTTGTATTATTATTTTTCCTTTCTACTGACAGTTTTATGATAGTGAGTGAGAGCAAGCATTTGCATGTGACTTCCTTTTGACAGCCTGAAAAGTCAGAGGATGTAGAAGAGCTATTTATCTATCATCTGTAAGTAGTTTCTGCTACACTTAATTGTACTCTACGTTACATTACTTTGCTTTGCTTCACTTTACTTTCCTGCACTTCAGTTTACCTCATTTACCAGAGGTTTCAATAAGCACTCATGACTTGACAAATCATGTCAGCTACTTTACTCAGAGAGGTCGCCTATTCAAAATTCACAATCTCAACCTTAAATGCTTGGGAAATCAGAATCGACCAACCAATCTGTGAGGAAATGTGTGCTTCCAATTCAATGGTAGTATTTCAGGGCACTCGTATTTCAAGTTTAGTAATTATGTGTTTCAAATTTTATAAGAATCAGCTAGCTTTCATAATGCTTTTACTCATTAAGTAGAGAGCTTAAGCTTCACACATACTGCAAACAGCAAACATCAGATTCAAGTTGAGAATTCCTTAAAATAGAAAATGAGCAGATAAAAACAGCTCAGAAAATTAATATGGATAAAAAATTGTGTGAAACTACTAATTTGTGTGTAGAAATAATGAACAGTAGGCAAAGATCTTCCAAATTTGGTCAGGGAATGAATTAGCCATGGAATTTAAGCCAATGTCAGAATTGGAGAAATATCTTGATTGAATAATAATGGTGATAAATAACACCTCACCTCAGTGTCAGTGGCTAGTGGTGTGGATATTTACTGAGCCTTGCAACACAAAAAACAGTGAGACAATTGAGCACAAAAATGATGATTTTTTTTAATGATTTACTGTTGCCAACTGCTATAATTTTGGCGTGCAATCACCAAACGGCCATCACATTTTCTTTCAAACAAATAAAACTTTTGAAGGCATTTGTTTAGCTCTTGCGAGGAAATTTCTTCAAAAGGAGTTGTGAATTCTTTTTGCATTTGAAACCGTTCTGTAAAAAAATTTTTTCCAAAAAATTAGTTTTAAGCTAATTAATGAAAATGTCAGCTAAAAAAAGTAACACAACTTAGTTTGCATTTGCAAACCAGTGTTTTCAACAGTTTTTGAAGTAGGAGTTGCGTTTATTTGAGTAGGAGTTGCAAGGCCCGGAGGAGACTCCTGGAGACGCATTTTCCCGCATTTTGAGACGCAGAACTAGCAAATTTTAGATATCAAAAATACTGATAAATTTTGATGCTTTTAGTAACTTTAACCACGTGAAATCACAGGATTTTGAACCGCCGGTGACGTATGTGATTCATCGCATATGCTGTTGATCGAGTTCGGGAAAAAATATGTATGTAAATGAGTTAGCTACCACTCAATTACAAAAAATGACAAAATTATATCTTACTTCGGGAAAACATTACATTATTACCTGGAGCATCCTTTTTCTTTTTCTTGTTCGTCACTGTCAGCGACCACATCTTCCGTAAACCACGCTATCGCTTTTCTGTTATTTTGCCGTGTTCTTGGAGACGAAATGTGGCGTTTTATATAGAGTGGCTTCAGAAACCGCTAACTACAATGTTCCCTGTAACTGAGACCCAGTCTTCGACTCGTCCTCAACGTTTACTCAACGTATTACGCAGAGAACGTATTTTAAAAGCAGACTCAAGCGATGTTTTGGCGAAATTCTCCAGAAAAATTTCAAGTTTGCTTGCTCGCAACAGCTTTGTGAACACTTACCACTTTTTATCAAAAGTTTTATTTATCATATAATATACCTAAGGGAAAGTAGGCGTCGCAAATCAAAAAGTTGCCGTCGGATGCGACGGCCGACGGCTGTTTTTGAAAACACTGCAAACTAAAAACTTTTTCACTGGTTTCATCGATAAATTCAAGTCAAACGGACAAAGCTTCACTTGTTAAAACTTCCATATGAATTTTGTCACCTTCTTCATCATGTATTTCAGGAACCGCTTGTTTGCTTATTTGTGAAATGACTTTGTGGGCTAGCACATGCTAGCTACAGCTTGCCCGAATGGTAGGCTGTAAACTGACTTTCTTTGTACCCTGATATATACTAAATTTTGTTCTTTATTCACACTATAGACATGCACAGTTATGTATGTTCATGTTTGCATGGTAGAAATTTTTTTGTTTGTAAAAAAAAGTCAAATCGTGTGATAATTTATTCAACTGTTTTTATTATTTTTTGCAGTACCACTTTTAGTGCTATAGGATGCCTTGAAACAGCCCATGGGGCCAAGTGAAATCGTCTTATCAGACCTGCCAGGTAATACCATATTCCACTGCTACATCATCAGTTATGTTCTGCACTGTAAAACTGGAAATGCAAAAAGCTTCCCTTGTAAAAATTTATCAGCGATCGCGCCGCGATCGCGCGGCGATGACCGCGATCGCGGCGCGATTGTGCATATCGCGGCGCGATTTAGATTAATCGCGCCCGCGATAGCGACGCGGTGATCGCGATCGCGGCAAGGTTATAGCGATCGCGGCGCGGTGATTGCGATCGCGACGCGATGATCGCGATCGCGACGCGGTGATCGCAATCGTGACGCGGTGGTCGCGATCGCGGCGCGATGATTTTGATCGCGGCGCGATATCAGCGATCGCGATGCAATTGAAGTAAATCGCGCTTGCAATAGCGACGCGATGATCGCGATCGCGGCGTAGTGATCGCAATCGCGGCGTGGTGATCGCGATCGCGGCAAAGTTACTAAGCGATCTCAACGCGATGATCGTGATCGCGGGAAGATGATCGCGATCGCGATCGCGGTGCAATTTTGAAAAATCGTATCTGCGATCCCAAGGCCAGAATTGCGATGCTGGCGATGAAATCGCGATCGCGGCGAAGTTATAACGATCTCAGCCCGATGATCGTGATCGCAGGAAGAAGATTACGATCGCGGCGCGATTCAGAAAAATTTTATCCGCGATCTCAGGGTCACGATGGTGAAGATAGAGCGATCGTGGCGAAGTTATAGCGATCTTAGCGGAATGATCGTGATCGCAGGAAGATGATTGCGATCGCGAAGACAGACAGTTTTTATTTTAGCTCGATGATATTAAACGCTATGCAGCTTATGGGGTCGTGCGATTTTGAAAAATAGTATCCGCGATCGCAGCGACATTGTACTTATCGCGGCGTGGTGATCACGATCGCGGCGAGATTTAGTAAAGTCAAATCCGTGATTTATATGTCAGGACTACGATCCCGGTTTGGTAATCGCGATCGCAGGGGGCATTGTACTTACTGCGAAGCGGTGATGGCGATCGCGGTGCGATTTAGTTAAGTTGTAATCGGCGATCTTCGAGTGCCATATTGCTCTCGATCGTGGTTCAGTAATCGCGATCGCCAGGTGGTGATCACGATCAATTCTAATTAAGTTCGCGTCCGCAATCTCAGTGCCATTATCGCGAAGGAGATAACCGAGGATCACAGTTATCGTCGCGATTTCTGTTATAAGTCAGTCGTATGGTTATTATTCTTTTTGAGCTCTCACGTCTTTTACGCCCCGTTTAGTCTGGTTTTTAGCTCGTCTTGTTATTCCTTATCGCTCGTGACTCGTTAGTTGTTTTTTTTTATAACTGGCTACATTTAATTTGGTGTTATCAGGGACCGCCTTGCCCGTTTGTTATGGGCCGTAACTCGCACTGCGTTTGCCTTTGCACCCTTTTTTTACAACACGTTAGTTGATTCACACAGTGCATTGACTCTAAGGTTTCATAATGAAAGAACTTAATATTTTCGTTATTGCTTT
Organism: Porites lutea; assembly: GCF_958299795.1. NCBI lineage: Eukaryota > Metazoa > Cnidaria > Anthozoa > Scleractinia > Poritidae > Porites > Porites lutea. The sequence goes on from NC_133211.1 coordinate 10,601,077, forward strand.
GGAAAACTAATCGAGGCTAGTATGCATCCTTTGGCTTACTAACAGGCTTTCTAACTTTCCAGATGGCTTTCAAACTACCGGGTATTTACTGCCTGTGCGAAAACGTACTCGTGAGTCTCGAATGTTTCTAAGTGTCGAAACGGCGTCGACTCTCAGGCTCTATGCCCAAGAAACCACAACCGCTCTACTGCTAAGCCATTCCTGTTTTCCTAATCCCTTGGTAATTCTAATCGAAGATATAATACTTTCAAACGATTATATGTAGAAAAAAGGATTTTGAAGAAAATCAAAAAAACATTCTGGCTGCCGTGCAGCTTAGACCCTTCCCGGCTGCCGGGCATATTATTTTATTTTTGTATTCCATTATGTTGTTCTTCAAAACTTGCGATTGTGAAAATTATTAGGGCAGGCAAAATAGTAATAATATTATGATAAAACATTGGAAAGTTAAGTAACTAAATGACTACAGAAATATATCAATATCGGGAGGTCGAACATTCGGAAAAACTATAAGCTTATAATAACAGTCATTTTCAGTTTGTTAGAACTTTATCGGTTTCTAGAGAAGGCACGGTTTTCCTTGTGTTTTTTACCAGAGTTACATTAGCAAAAAGCTAGGAAACCTTTTCTCGCTCACCTCTAATTGAGTCATTTTAAGCCCAAGGATGAATTTCTGTTACGCTCCAGGCCTTTAAGCTGCTGTATATAAGGTTGTAATCAACATGATTTTTACTTAATGGTCCTTAATAACAGAAATGAATCCTGCATGTACGTGACGGTTTAATCCAGAGTAATGGGGTGCGATCCATTCAACCAAAATTCCAACCGGTCCGACCGGGAAGATTGGGGCGCGATCCATTCAACCAAACTTTCCGGAAATTTCGGTCCAAAACTCAATGGATCGGTTCGGTCCAACCGGAAAAGTTTCGAAAAAACGGGTCCACCTTTTGAGGTGGTCCTCTTTTCCCGGTCGGACCGGTTGGAATTTTGGTTGAATGGATCGCGCCCTTGGTCCACCTCAAAAGGTGGACCCGTTTTTTCGAAACTTTTCCGGTTGGACCAAACCGATCCATTGAGTTTTGGACCGAAATATTCCGGAATTGGTTGAATGGATCGCGCCCTTGGGGACTGGATTCCAAAATCCGATTTCCCGCCACTGCGACGCGGGTGGCCAAGATTCAAGGCTGACGCGTACCTTGAAAAAAAAAATTGCTCTCCATTTCACTTGTCATGCAATTGGCAATGGCCGTTTATTGCTGTTTAAACATTGGAAAATTTTTATTAATGATTCTTTTGACATGTTCAAAGTTCAAACAAAGAAACGTATTTAAAAAGGTAAGTCTACTCACTTCTTATTATCACTCAGTTTAATTTTAAACCTAATTAAGGTCAAGCTTGATATTCATTCCGTGTTGTCGATTTTATACTTTCCGGCACTTTTCATAGCATTTTATTAGGCTTCTCAAACAAACAAAAGCTAAAAAAATTCGAGCTACCTTTTAATAGTTCTTGAAAGCAAAACTTCTGATTTTGGAGCCTTCGTTTTTTAGCTCATTTTTTTTATATCCTTCGAGGGGTGTAAGTCTTAAGCTACTTGAGCTGGACAACTCAGTGATTTGTCTTGATTTGAATATATCAATACTCTGATTTCGGGGATAACTCTCTTGGTTAACTGGTTTTAATTTCTCAACAGGAAAACCGCTCTGGACGTACTGTGGGGCATAAACATGGCAATATACCAAGAGTCATAATGGCCTCTTGAATATTCTGCAGCAACAATTAATCTGGCAAAGACAATAGTTGTGAGTACTGATCAGTTTGTACATTATGTAAATTTCAAAGTTAACGTTTAGGCTGAAGACAAAACATGTGGGACGTCACATTAAATTGGCTTAATACTGTAAAGAAGTATGGAGAATTTCAGTGAGAATATTTAAGCACGGTAAATGAACATGAAACATATCATTAGCGTGAGGAAAAAAGAAAAAATATTTTTATCCCTAATAGGATGAACCTATCTGAAGACATGGACAAGTGGATCAAAAGAAAAGAAACCAATGCATATAGGCGGTTTCATTATCTCAATACTTCAGGATATAAACGTTTTACTCTGCTCACACTTAGCTAAAAATAAAAAAACACGATTCACTGAACTCTCACATAACACCTTTCTTTTGAAAATTCATTCCCTATTTAGACCCGTTTAAGTTGAAAATTTAGCTTTATCTTGACATGATTTATACTACCCTGCTTGCAGACTGAGTAGCTTCGATCTTTCCTAGATAAGTTCGGATAAGTTTCGGCCCGTTTTAATTTGTGATGTACGTAACTTTGGGGAGAAAATAAGGTTAAACTACAAACGAAACTTTCCGATTTCTTATTGATCTGTTTGCCTTCTTAAGCTCGATTGTCGTAGGTGAATTTTGTTCTGTTACTTTTGCTTTTTTTATGGCGCCTTAATTTACTTGGATGTATTTTTAGTTCAGGTATATGCAATTAAGTGTTAAGAAGGCTAATTTTTGGTGTACACGGCGTACAAGAAATGTTCTATCGACTTGCAAAAAAAAAAAAATTCGGTCGACTGGTTGAATTTTAAAACCAAAGTTTAGATAATATTCCAAAGTAAATTTTGCGTACTATGTCCTTGGTCCGGCCAAACTAACCAAATAGTGATTGAAAAGGGAAAGCCTGTTTGAAAATTTCCCAGTAACACTTCACTTTATTTATTAAGCAGTGATATAGAAGGCCATAAAATGAAACTTATTTTTCATTTGGGAGCTGTAGCATTTAGCAAAGTCAAAAAACTTGGCAAGCAATGGGCCTAACAAGGAAAACATTACTCTGCACGTCCTGCACGTGCATTATGACGCACGCTTTTCGGTCGCGGCATGACTTAGACAACATTTTCTGATGGGAAGTTTTTCTTGAGGACGTAAACAAGCGACGACAAATATTTTTTTTTTGCCTCTAAACTTTGATTGAATTCATTTAAAATGGTGGCAATAGACCTTTTCACGGTTTAGTTTCTTCGAGAGACCAAACGTTAGTTCTTTACACAGAAATCTCAGTTTGGTTTCGAATTTTAAGTGAGCAGCCTATAAAAAATATACAGGAATTTAGATCAGATGGTGCTTGGAAGGTTTCTTTTTACGCACTTTTGATGTCGGCTTCCAATTAAAGTGGCCAAAGTGGCCGGAACCACTGGCCGGACCAGGGGCCTTCAAACGGAGCGGTCATTTTCTATGATGCACGATTTTCGGCAAAGCTCAGAAGCTCTCCGTTTGTCACAAGGTAGTAAAATGTTACTGCAACTTTCAGGACAAATTTCAGCTCACTGCTCTTCTTGTGAGATAAGAAATACTCATTTATGTCTTTTTCGTCCGGACCGTGATCGCAACGAGAAATCCGGCCGAAAACCATCTGCGATCGATGACAGCGATCACGGCGCGATCGCTCCAATCGCGCTGCGAACTTCGGCCAAAAACGCTAAGCGATCGACAACAGCGATCGCTGAGCGATCACTGCCATCTCGCCGCGAACTTCGGCCAAAAACGCTAAGCGATTGATGACAGCGATCGCTCAGCGATCGCTCTCATCGCGCCGCGAAATCCGGCCAAAAACGCTAAGCGATTGATGACAGCGATCGCTCTCATCGCGCCGCGAAATCCGGCCAAAAACGCTAAGCGATCGACGACAGCGATCGCTGAGCGATCGCTCTTATCGCGCCGCGAAATCCGGCCAAAAACGCTAAGCGATTGATGACAGCGATCGCGCCGCGATCGCTCCCATCGCGCCGCGAATAACGCAGCGATCGCGCCGCGAAATCCGGCCAAAAACGCTACGCGATTTTGACAGCGATCGCGCCGCGATCGCTAATAAATTTTTACAAGGGTTAACCTGCACAAAATTAGCCTGTGTTGGTTGTTTTGAATCGCATGTGCCAAATCTAAGGCTTATTTTAAATCTTCATTCACAATTCAGAAATGTTAGTCACATGATATTCTATGTTGTTTTAAGAATACATTTTCCACCATGCATGTGCCTTCTAGCAGCACTGGGATTCAGGCCTTTTGTGTTCATAAAAACGGGGATCCCTTTCAGTCCTCATGTCACTGGTTCCCCTTTGTGATGTCAGGGGTTAAAATCCTCATGGTCTGGTCCGTCTTTACTGCAGTTGAACCTCCTGTAAGCGACCACCCAAAATGTAAAGATTTAGTGGTCGCCTATGGGTAGTGGTGACTTACGAGATTCAGCCCACGGGCATCTCTTCTGAGAAGAGGTCCTTGTTCTGACAAACTGTCTTTTAAACTATTTGACTCAATGTTGGCCACATGAGAGCTGTTTTAGTTTATGTTGTTTGCACTTTGTTCAAATTTAAAATGTTACGTGTACTTTCATTTTCGTGATCCGTCCTATTTAAAGTCGCACAGGGAGCGTTGAGTTCAGTTGTTAAACTCATTAAAAGCTGACCTGGCGCTAACCCGTTTATTGATAACCAGAAGTTACTAACCAGATAAACAGAAGTTGTTAACCGGAAAACCAGACTGTGTAAATGTGAACTGTTTTGTCTAAATACGGAGGCAGTCATAGAAGAAAGTGTAATGTTAATTTTGTTACTGTGAGTATTAGCTGACTTTCTGTTCATTTTCTACATTGTAAGGCCGTCAGCAGGGCTCAAAGTTAGCGACTAACTGGTCGCATATGCGACTGGATTTTTGGTTGTGCGCCTAAAAATTCATGTGAAATCGCACCTGTGCGTCGTAAAACCCAAAGCACAGTGTGAATGACTCACTTCCGACTATACTTACGAACTCGAACTAGAAAGACGGTGTATGTTAAATTGGTCTTTTCTCCCAATGGATTCTACGAATTTGAGTGTTCTTTTTTGTTTCGATGTTTTACTCCTTCCCAGACTCTTCTGTTTTGTAATAAACACTGCTGACACATAACAATTATTCACCGAAGTGGAGGTGGCTAGTATTGGATATTTACCTAGGCCGTGAAGCGGCGAGGTAAATATCCACTACTAGCCACCAACACTGAGGTGAAAAATGGTTTTAGTATATTATACTAAAACAGTGAGATAATTGAGCACAAAATGATGATTTTTAACTCATTTACTGTTGCCAATGATTACAGTTTTGGCGCGCAACGACCGAACGGCCGCGGCCGTCGCTTTTTCTTAGCGACAAATAAAACTTTTGAAGGCGTTTGTTTAGCTCTTGCGGGGAAGTTTCTTCAAAAGGAGTTGTGAATTCTGTTTGTATTAAAATAATTCTGTAAAAAAGATTATTAAAGTTAGTTTTAAGTCTATTTATGAACAAGTCAACTAAATAAAGTAACGCAAGACTTCAGCGTAATTTGCATTTGTAAACAAAAAACTTTTTCACCGGTTTTATCGATAACTATTCAAGTCAAAAAGACAACTCTTTACCTGTTAAAACTTCCAAACCGAACTTCGTCACCTTCTTCATGTATTTCGGAAATAGCTTGCTTGATCAGTTGTGAAATTTCTTAGTTTGTTACGGCAGCAAACCGGGAAAGCATTTTGCTCGCAACCTACGCGAGTTTGGCTTCGCTTGCGCGGAGGAACTGGAGGTGAATCAGTGAATAGTGCAGGATATTCACTGATTGAGTGGCCAATCAGAGTGCCCGAAAAACACTATCCACTGTTTTAGTATATACTAAATGCAGATATATGCTACGACAGAAGCATATAACCCCGAAGTGTCCAAATTCCCCTTATCTGTTTAGAACCATGCTCGGGTTTTTTAGCCGACGCAGCCATCCAATCAGAAGTACGGAAAATTATTTTGCCCAGATATGGAATCAGAGAATTCAAGCTTTGAGCTTGCAACGCTTACACATGTGTGTCTATAACCGAAAGAAATCGTTTCGTGGCATAGAAGATAAAGTAATTATGCTGCTATAAAATGCAACCCTGGGAAAACATAAAGAGCAACAAAGTTATAAGCGGTATGGCTTCAAAACATCGACCAGCGACGAAATAAGACAAGGATGTTTACATTTCTTCACGATATCGCAAAGCCTCTCGCCGAAATCAGCAAAATGCATTTGCAGCCTCTTTGACCGACAAAGATCATCCTCAGGTTACTAGCTGCAAACCTATCCTCGGCAAACCAGTCATCTGCAACGTCTGTGCTCATTCAGCAAAACCAGCATGGTGACTACAAACAAAATGATATGGCAAGCTTTGCAGAAACGTTGTACAAGGCGCCCACGAACTCAAAACGGAATCTTTTTTTTTGTGAGCGTTGATTTTTTAATTCATTCAGAACAGTACGCGAACACATGTAAGGCAGTTTTGTTTAGACGTGTGACATGTAAAAGTTTTTTTTTTCTTTTTGGGGACAAAGAAAAGTCTTAAGCTGCGAAATTTACCTTCGAGGACCTCGACATTGTTTCTTTCACGGAGGAGCGCTTGTCCTTTTCTGAATTTTCATTCTCATTCGACACACTCATTGTTGTCAGTTTTGAATTGTTTTTCAAGTGTAAGTTTTCTTTAGTCACAACTGTACTGTCAAAAAGAGAAATTAGTATTAAAAATCACAACGGTATTACTGCGTAGCAAATCGGCTGTGTTTTATCAATCACAGGACTGAAGTAAAAGTAACAAACTGAAGATGACAAATAAACGTTGCACTGTTAAGCTTTTTCCTTTTTTTCTTGAAATAGATGCTCCCAACATTATTACCTGTGCTCCTAGAATTTTCAGCTGTGCGCCTAAAAATTTACATCTGGTAGCACAAGTGCTCCCAAACTCAAGTTTAAACTTTGAGCCCTGGTCAGTGCCAGCAGACGTGTTTACTTAATTTTAGATCGAATTGTACATAAAATTAAAATATGATTCTACCTTCCTATTTAGTCTATTTGGCGTCTTTGGTCAACAGAATATTATAGTCCTGACACATCTACTATTTGGAAAAGAATTTATTGCATGCAATTTCAAAGTTATGTTATGTGTAGTTCCATGTTATCACTGAAAGTAATCATATTATAATTATTGTGAGTGAGGTAGTAGATACAGTGAGCAAAGAGATAACACCATGTGTCAAGTGGTGGCTTATAATCTGAGGTTAAAAACAATGCAAAATTATTTGAATGTCAGCACAAAAAGTGGTTGCAGTCATATTCAAAGGGGTTCCAAGGCTTTTATGTGGAATATTTTGTGTTTTGGACGATTATCGGTCGCTTATATATAGGATAGGTGGTCACTCATAAGTCAGGTGGTCTCACATGAAGGTTCGACTGTGGTATAGTCCTAGATATGGCTAGTGGAGTTGGAAAACCTGAGCAACTGCTCAAGATGAAACATTGTTTTGAATTGGATGAACCCTGTGCCAGAAGTCAAAATATTCAGTAATTGCTACTACACAATATGGGAACAAAGATTGATGAAAAGACTATGGCCTATACATTTTCTTAAATTTAGCTGGAAGAGAAGCAATAAAGAAGGAAAAAATTTGATCTTTTGGCTTTTCAACCATTATACATAGTTCAGATCAAACTATTTGATTCCTGGCAGAATCTCGTGAAAGTTTCCTTGTACTCCAAAAAAAACTGCTTAAAGCTGTGATGCTCAAGGAAATAACACAAATTAAATACAAGGAAATAAAAGGAATCTGAGCTGTTTCAAGCCTTAGTTGCCAACCTCCAATGCAAATACAGTGTTCTCAGCTGAAGGATGAACTCATAGAAGACAAAACTGTTTTTAGTGTCAAAAGCCATTTTAAAAGAAAGGGATTGGAGCTTACTCTGGATTTGTCATTGAAACTGAAATTGTATTAGGATTGGATGATGATTTTACTGAACTTTCAAACAAAGAGGCTCATGCCATTGGTAACTGCAAGGATAAAGTTAAGCAGTAACATTGCCAGATGTTTGGTAAATATAAATTGTCTTCATTGTGAAAGGCCCAATAATTTCAAGAATTGTCTTTTGCTGCAATCAATTACAATGCCACCACACAAACCGAGGCCACCCAGACAAAAAATGAGACAAAAATTAGCCAATCAAAAGTTGTGATCTTAACAATGAAATTGAGCAAAATTTTGTACTAAAATTGATGACATCACAAGCGGTAAGAGAGGACGTTGATCCGCATGGGCGGTTATGGGCAGCTCAGGGGCGAATAGGTTACTTAATAAGGTCAGCACCTGATGAGGAAACTTGAAAATGTTGCCTAGTGTTTACCTGTGGCAGCAAATTGATTACGAGCAAGTGAACACTACTGAGTGGTCTAAAAAAAATAAGAATCTTAATTCGCAAAATTGCGATGGTCAGGTGTTGTAAACTTTCACTGTATGCAAATGAGCCTTGTGATGAGCATGTGATTTATTTTCGGCGATTGAGATGACGTGCCATGTAAATCACTTTTTCGATATCTGGGAATGATGTATATTTCTCTGGAATCGAGGCCCTTGAATTTTCGTGTACTTATACACGCGTATAGGCTGCTACCACAGAGGTATTTTTGGTCGTGGCTAACACGCGTACTAAATCAATTTAGAAACAAATAAAAAGTATCGATGTCGATAAAGTAGGAAGTAAAAAACCTTTAGCGAGTAAATCATGTTTCTTGTAGAATTAATTGCCTCCTCATTTCTCACTCTAATCTCCAAGCAGGCAAGTCCTGAATGCCGCTGTAAGCGTGTTCTTGTCTGTGTCGAAAAATGAACACAATCAATTATTAAGTTAATGATAGAGCATGTTAAGTGTTAAGTTAAGGGAAGGCAGCCATTAAATGAAGATGTGTTTGAAGCTAGCATACTGTGCTCTTTCATCGTCTCCTTCAATAGATGCTACGAAGTGTACCTTTTGGGGTTTTTCTTCACTTTTTGTTGAAGTTGAAACCTTTTGAGGAGTTTTTTCCCTGCCGAAACTTGATTGTTGCAAATCTCTCTGTGAAGTAGCTAGTGTGTGTGTGTTCATCCATTGAATAAAGATGTCTCCCAAGCTGTCATTGGCACTTTTTTTCAGTGCCTTCTTCTTCTTAGTTTTCTTGATGAATCCTGTAACAAGTTTGATAATATGCTTATTTGCGGAGACATGAACCTTCCTAAAATCTCTTGGGAATCCTCAGAGTCTTCTACTAGTACTTGTGAACAGCTCTTTGTTGATATTCTCAACGATCATTTCTTACTCCAACTCAATTGCCTACCGACGTGTTGAAACTATGTCCTCAACCTGGTGATTTCAAGCGTGCCAGACCATGAAGTGAATGCATTCGAAGTGATAAATCCCGATGAGGTGGCGATATTTACTGATCATTGTTTATTTATTTGTTTTATTTTATTTTGAACAATATTTAGTCAGGGATGCCCAGTTCAGCAAGGCTGGTTTGAATCGGACCCTGATGAAAACAAAAACAACACAAAAAATAATGACAGATTAAAAAAAAAATGGAACAACTAAGTATAGCGAAAATATTGGAGGCTCAATTTGGCTTGGATCTAAAGTGCCTTTTTAGGCCAAACCCAAACTTATTTCAATCATGCTCGCTCCTCAGGGCCAGTAGCCTGCGAACAAGCTCTCCTATTTGGGCAAGCAAAGTGAGCCTTGCGAGAACGCGCGAGCGAGGGGCCGAGGAAAGGAGAGCTTGCAACGATCTCTCATAAATTTTTATTTCTACCCCGGAAACCCTGGGACTCCGCAAAGCATGAAAACTCAGTCACCGCAAGCGTGCCGCAGATTAAAAAAGTGACAATCGCCTGTCAAGTAAGTTTAGACAGCCGAGGGCACGTAGAATTATTTATTTATAAATCGCTTTCGCAACAGCATCAAAGCAATGTTTTTAATCACTGATCATCTGTTTATTTTTTCCACGGGGACATCGAACTGTCTGTAAGATGATCCACCTAATTAACGTTAGTGAGGTCCCAGCAACACAAGTGTGGGCCCCTCAATCTATCAAACTCATTTGCAAGCTAAGATACATCCTTAATCTTCCATTTCATTGTCAACAATCATAATTTTTTAAGGACAGGCTTATTCAACTGAACCTGCTTTCCCTGACGTACTGGCATGAATATCTTGACATGGTATTCTTCCTTAAGGCCATAACTGGCGTGTTGAAATTAATGCAACTGTTACTTTTAGGATACACGGTTCAACAAGAACCACTAGACACACTAGCAATCTGGATATCACTTTATTTTTAATCAACCACTATAAAACAACCACCTTTCAAAGATCATTTTTTAATAGAACTAGTAGAATATGGAATGCTCTTGCCACAGACCTTGGACTATCTGTTGCTTGTTCTTTAAGTTCTTTTAAAGCTGTCCTTTACAGTTATTACAAACAAGTTCTTATCGCTTCCTACATCCCTGATGACCCTCACTCTTTTAAATCTATATGCTTGACCTGTAACGCTGCCCATAATTTAGGGTGGAACATCACCTGATGTTTGTAGCTTTGACATTTTTAGCAATCTGTGTCTTAGGCCCGCGGTAATTGGCACTCGCTGTTGCGGTGTCCCCGTCTGTTCTCCTGTGAATATATGTACCTTTTTTTGTAGTTTCACTTATCTTATTGTTTGGCAAAGTTAATAAACTAAAAGATAAAATAAAAGATGGTAGGATGAGCCGCTTTCAAGGTTTCTCTTTGCTTTATGTTGAAGTTTAAACCATTTAAAATGTGACGGCCAATGTCTCTTTTTCTTGCTCTGCGTGGGAAAAGTCATTCCTTACAGGAAAGGAATGTGAATGTGTAGCAGCCCAGTTAAAATCAACTTTCGGCGATTCTTGTTCTATGATTAATTTTATGAATAGCATTAGATTTGGCACATGCAAACTTCAAGTGTTTTATTTTTGTCACTCTAGATCTGCACTGTTTTCAATTAATATTTCCATTTTTGCAGAATTTTGATTTATAACCCATATTGAATGAAACAATTCAGAAGTGGTTAAATAAAAACTAAGTGAGTTGATTTTGTTTCACCTCAGGAGTTGATGTGGTAGCCAAAAAGCGGATCAGACTCATTGCAGCAGCCACAGGATGTCCAAAACCAGGAAGGATGAAGTATTGGCAAAGAAGGAGCAAAAGATGTACATGATGATCAAAAGTGTTTGGTTTGTTTTTTATAGTTGGAAGATAGAATGTAGTGATAAAAGGGAATACATATTCAAGCCAAAGCTGCATAAATTAAGCTTATATTCTGACCAAGCCCGGGAGGTCATAGAATGAGGGGTACAGCTGGACCGGGGTTTTCCTCCTAGGAGCAAGTGGATGTATGGGGAGGTTTTTCACCCAGCTGTTGTTCCACAACCCCCATTCTGCTTCAAATAGCTTTTGCTTAGGCATTTATAATTTTTTATTTATTCATCAGTAATATCTTGCACAGTAATTATATAATCATATGACACCTTGCCAAACACACCAGGTGATACTGACAGTTATTACTGATAGGCATTTAGTTATCTCGCCCTGCCAATTTAAAAAAAAAAAAAACAAGGAGGTGACTTTTGTTCAGCACTATAAATATGCAGAAAATTATTCTTTGAATGACTTTTGATAATATTGAAAATCACTTTAAGGTTATAAACAAATGATCTGTTTATTTCGTTTACAAAATTGATTTTATTTTCAAACAAAATCTTTTGTCTCTATAAAATTTAAAATTGCTCAAATTATTTTCTTGATTATGACTTTTACCAGTATTAGTACTAATAATGTGTTGGCAAGTGTGCATTATTACCTTGTGAGTGTGCTGTCAACATTAGCGTACAAAGAAGTGTCAAACCAGGTTTGATGATGCCACATTATGTTTAAAACTAACAAAAAATTTGCAAGTCGTTATCTTTTCACTTATCACTTAGGACAGGCCTCATATTTCTAATTTTAATTAAGTCCCTGAACTACGGGTAATTTTTTGATGGCACTTGTTTGAGAAGTATGGTCCGGGTCCAAGCCCCAACTTCACTTGTGATGAACCTAAGCAAATGATTGAGAACATTAGTGTTGCTCATATAGGTATATGCCGCCCCAAAGGGTATGTTTTTTGTGCTGTTTTGTTCCGAAAACGATTATTATAGATTTTACCCATTTTGGTCTAGAAGCGGGCATGGTTTTCAAGGGAACTACAGGAGTTTATGAGCGTATCTATCGTTTCAATTCCAAATGAGTAAGAAAGAAAGAGAAATGTGCAAATTCTTATTGGGCAAATTTTAAGAAATCTTTTTTGTTGGCTTTCTAATCTGAGTAATGATGACATAATTTCTTAGAGCTTAGGTCTGAAAACAGGTGTGAAAAATGGTATTTTTTGGTCTGAAATAGGGTCAGGAATTGGAGAACCAGGTGGCACATCCCCACAAAGAATTTTCAGAAGTAGCCCCTCCCCCAGGGCCCAGAGGTGATTGTACGCAATGCTTACCATCACACTATTTTTGATACACCCAGTTGGCAACTATAAAGTATGTGATCAAGCCAACAGCTGAATAAGACACACAAAAAACGTCTATAATGTGAAATTTCTTTATTTATAGACTGACTTAATTGGTTTAACATCCAATTTAGAACTGAAAAGGGTTTTATGTTAATTTCCCATTAAGGAATATGAAGTATAACGTTTTACCAAAGTATATTTCCTCAAAATGTAATATTCATTGCTCATGCTGAGTAAGTTATAAAATTAATGAGCGAATTTTTTTTCACATCTTGCCTCATTAGCGTACAATATATTGCTTACAGAAGGTGTCATGTATTAATTGAATTCATAAGTTGAAAGACCAGCTGGTAAACCGGAGCAGGCTATGCAACTGAGCTGCCAAAATGGATGTCAAAAAAGTGTAGAATTTCTGCGTATCAGACTGCTAATAATCGAGCCTCATATTCTTTGTGAAAAACGACTTCTTAAAACAGAATTTTTTTTTAATCTGGTATATCAGGCTTAAGATATTCCAATTATGTAGTGGTCCTTCAGTATTCAGAGTTACCATTTATGGCTTTATAAAAGAGGTGTGTGCTAATGAGGCAAACTTAAAAACAAGGATTCTGAACCTATAATAGGTAAATATATAATTCAGTTTTAGAGGTTTATAAAAAAAGATAAGACTTAAGGGCAAAGCACACATTTGATTGATTAGGCAGGCTCATAGGGCTGTCACTAAGATTTCAAGGTGCTTGGTATATGCAGTTATTGGTGGCCAGGAATGAAACAGTTCCGAATATGTTTTAGTTCTATTTTCCTTTAATTTGTTTCCTAAGAAAGTAGCAAGGGTCATGCTTAAGTATCGTAGCCGGGAGAAATCCCTACAGGCCCTTGGTCCTCAGTGACAGCTGTGAGTTCATGAGTCAAGTTATGAGCAAGGTTTCATGAATATAAATAACGTTTTAACTAAATCGATCAATCCAGACCAAACAAAGCAGTCTAAATGTTAATATTAGAGGTTAGGTGACAGCTACAATTTTTTTTGTTTATGCCATCCAATATGACATTTGTGTTGGTTATTTGCACATAGTGCACTAATATTCTGACATTACTCACATTTATATTATTTATAATAATTATGTGTGTTTTCGTTCCTCTTTTTCACTATATGGAAGAGGAAACCTCTGCCATTTTACTCTTTGTTTGGTTTGGGCAGCACCAGCTCATTGACAATATTATTATTCTAGCTTAATTAATCAGTTTTAATAGTCGTTATCTAGAGAATGAAGGGGCACTGTTTTAAGACAAATATTATTTGTGTCACAAGTTTGGCAAGTTCATAATCCGTGGATGTGTATCTGTTTTTCCTGTTTCACATTATTTTTAGTCACTTATCAAGAGACGTTTGCAAGTCAACACAACTTTTCAAGTTATAACCCGGATCCTTGTACTTATCTGGGCATTAAGAGCAAGTCACCATTTTAGTATATGTTTTGAAAAAGACTTCTTAACAGCAAGGGACCAGTTAACTGGTTTTTATTGGTGCAAATTACACCTGACAGTGCCCCTTTTAACAGCTGTAAACAGATCAAATCCTTCAGCCATTTCATGTTCCAAAATTTATGTTATCACCAAGCATGGTAGTTGCTTAAGACAGTATTGCAAAGGATTTTCAAAAAATGTTTATGGCTGAAGGACTGTGTTCTGATATTTTTTCTCAGTCAGAGCTGTCACTAAGATTTCAAGTTTCCAGGTATATAATATGCGGTTAGTGGCGGCGGAATGAACAGCTCAGGAATTTCTTTTGGTTCTATTTTCTTTTTTTTTTTTTCTTATGAAAGTAGCCAGGAGTCATGCTCTTAGTGGCTGGGGAAATCCCTGGCCTTTAGTGACAGCTTTGTCAAATGTTACTTAGCTTGATTACCTAATTGTGTTTCCATTATTTATGTAAGATTTTTTAGCAGGTAGCTTCATTAGTGGCAGCACACTCACACACTAGCCAATCACCTCCCTGCACTGGGTTGTGGAAACTCTGGCTCTAAGAAGCTCCATGTTTCTGGCGTCCTCTGCAGTATTCCAATGGAGAGATCCTGGAAGGTTCTGTCTGATTGACCAAATTACTGGAGGGGAGATGTGGACACTGAGAGATTCACTGTTGGTTTACAAGTGGATATGGCTGCATGGATACGGAGGTGAGGGTTTGTTCCTTCTGTCTTTCTGAGTTTAATTCAACTTTGTCAGAATACCACAAAACCAAATTACTACAAAGAAACCGATTTTGGTCCCAGATGCTTGTTTCACAGGTGTTTAGGTGATGGGGTAAGGTAGACATTCTCGGATGGATGGTGATAGGGAGGCATCCCAGGGACCATGTGACCCGGTTCGCCCCGCTCTGTTGTCTAACTTATAGCAATTCAGGTTGAGCTAAATCCATGTTGAGAGAGTTCTTTGCTTATTATCTATAGCCATAAGGTTTGTGAGAAGGGTGGGTTCACCACCCCTTCTTACAGGCTCTTATGCTGTGTTGCTATCAAAAAAATTAGGTTCGTGGTCGCTACAGCTTTTCTGCTTGCATTCTCTTTGCAAATTTAATCATAATTTTTAAAGACCTTAATCATTGTTGCAGAATAATTTCAGTTTTCCAGTTAATACAACTGACCAGATTTTAATAACTCCTATTAAGTCCTTGTCCGTTATTTTTAAAAAAAAACAAAAAAAAAAAACAATAACACTCAAAATCTTAACCAGTTTCATTTATCAATAACTTTTGACCAAATTCCGGAATAATGAACCTTTTATCGCTTAAGTCAAGAGGAAACTCTTTTTAGCCTAACTTTAAGTTAATTAAAATTTTCCTCACACAATTATGATACTTTTAATGAGAAGGCATTATGGGGTCTCCAAGTTCATGACACAACCAGTGATTTTGATGTTGTGTACTTGGGTGTCCTGTGATCATTATTAATTTGTAGTTGTTACCTCTTTCTTCTCGGCTTTTGAAAATAGGTAATTGAAGTAAAAGTAACTTTCCACTCCTCAGTCATAAAATAATATTGGCATGTACAAAGCGTACTTAATTATGCATGTATACAATCTTTATACCCAGAAGTGTGAAGTTTGAATGAATGCAAATTAAGAATGCGGCTGTGCAGAAAAAGTTGATGAACCGTCAATGATTAAAACCTAAATTATAGGCTTTAATTTAACTAGCTTTAACCTCAAGTCATTTTGATAATAATCAATTGAGCGACACGTTTAGTCGGTTTGTGTTTTTCAGTATCACTTGATTATTTGCGGAAATTAGCATAATTCTTGCACGTGCTTTTCAAGCCATTAATGCACGTCAACATGGAATAGAACAAAAACAAGTACAACTTAGAATTAAATATTTTGCTATATTTTCCCACAGTCGTTTTAACTGTAAAAGTTGTAAAATAACAGACTTTCATTCGCATAGTTTTGACTGAAAAGTTGTAAAATAACAGACTTTCATTCAAAGAGTTTTGTGGCCTATAACTTTAACATCGGCAAAAAATTAGCATAATGATTACACGTGGTTTTTTGGACGCGAAATCTATGGATGGATTTATTTGCGACGTACACGTATAGCCCTCGCGTTTGCCCGTAGGGAGTTTTCATTGTTTTTATGCTTGAAAGCAATAAAAATTCCCCCGGCCAAATGCCAGGGCTATACGCGTTTGTTGCAAATAAATCCACCCCTATGATATAAACACAGGATAATAAAGAAAAACTTTGGATGAAATATTCTTTTATTTGTAACACTACGGTACTAGAATAAGGCCATAATTAATCCTACATCTATAACGGTTATCTTTAAATCAACTTTTAGAATTTCACTTTTTTTTCTTGCAAAGAGTGTGCGAGTTATCAAGCGCAGGCAGTAAGTTTTTGGTCATGGTAGCCTCACGGGTAGAACTTTTCTCCGTGTGAGCTTGTGCTCCTTGGTTTGCTGTTTGTTTACAGGCAGCCGGGGTCATGGTAGACGGCCGGTAACTGGTCTCGTCTCCTCCTCCGGATGATGAGGTGTCGACTTTACCCTTGAACATAAACACTTGCATTTCTTAAATTTGAAAGTTTCTAAATCGCAAAATTAGTTTGGAGAAAATTTATTTTTGCTACTTGGCCAAATTATGAAACAAGCGTCTCCCAACAACTTTTCAAACTGATTGGCACTTGATTTTAGAATTGTGGTATTCTAACATGGTTGGATTGGACTCAGAGGGACAGGGGAACAAACCCTCGCTTCCGTTCATGTGGTCATAGCCACTTGTAAATCAACAGTGAATTTCTTAGTGTCCACATCAAGCCTTCAGAAATTGGGAGATCAGATAGAACTTGAAAGGATTTCAAAGTTGGAATAACTAATGAGGACAAAAGAACTTGCAGCAACTTAGACAACCAGAGTGAAAGCAACCCAAAGGCAGGGGGGTGGTTGGCTAGTTTTTTTTTTTATTCAATCTTTTTTTTACAATCTTTTTTTCTAATAAAATACTTTTACAACTATAACACTGTGTCTGTTTATGGCGTCAGAAAGTGAACCAAGTATGCTTTAACTTGATATCTCATTGAAGTGTTCATGATAAAGTGTCCCAAACATATAAACCGCGGAGCAACCAAAAAGATTATTTAACTGAATATCAAACATAACTTAGCACATTTTAAAGTATCACAACTCATCACTGGAACCTTCAAGGTCAATAGGAGTTGTTTGTTAAAGAAATGTGAACTTAATGAATCTGAGACAAATTTATTTTAGGTCTGTGAATCCCATTTTAAAAAATCCAGTTTAAGCAAAGTTAACGAACTTTTTCTTGCAACTTCACTAACAAACAACGCACAACAAGCTTGAAAGTTCACATAACAAGCCGTCAAATCTCTAATGAAAAGAAAAACAGCTAAATTTGATGCCCAGTTAATATTATATCTTTTCAGCAGTTGGTCCACTCAAGTTTACATGTAGCTACATGTACAACCAACAGCATAATACCAGTATTAGAAACTGCAAGTAAGTGTGGCTTTATAGTCCTAGAAAAAGCAAAATGAATGACCGAAAGCAGAAATAGGGATACCGACAAATATCACATAGTGAGGAAAAGGTGGTCACAATGCTGTAGAGCCGCAAACTGTTTTGCCATTCACTTGCTTACTACAGTTTGAAGCTGCACAACATTGGTGACAAATGACTTGTTTTCTTCGTAACTAATTTGCTGCGCTAAAGGAGCTTTAAATGTTCCCTTTTTTCTGCATTCTTCATTGTACATTTTTCTTTCATTCAAGGCCTGTTAAGCCTCACTTACCTGCAACTTCCTGTTATTTCTGGAATCGGTGTATTTTGATTATGATAATTTTTGACCCTTCAATAAACCGAAAGCACAAAGAATAATAAATGAAAAAAAGCCTTCCATTTTAAGTGCTCAAAATATAAGCTGTAATCACTTGAAAAGAAAGCCAGGGAAAAATCTAGCACAGTAAAGCTTTTCTTCTAGCCTAAGAGAAACTGCTCAGTTTTGACAATTTTATACATCAAAACGTTCTCGGAATGATGTCATTTTCGCACCGAAATCACCAAACATTATTTCTAATTTCATTTTTTCTTCTAGAGACATTGCCATCATAGTGCTGGGGAGTGATCAGTCAGTATATCCTAGTTCCTATAACCAAAGTTTTAATTTTCTTTCTCAAAATCTCTTCCAAAAAATGTATGAATATAAATTTTAAGTTTCTTTTTCAGTTTTTAGTCAGTAATGCTACCACAATGGAAATTCTTTCCCAAATTAAATCCTCGTCCCATAGTTCAGTCAGCTTGAGCTAAAACAGTTCAGGTAACTTGGACGCTGAATCAAAGTGGGTCAAAAACTATCACAATCAAAATGATGTTTGGGACACTTATCCACACAAAACAGAGATATCAAGTAAACGAATACCCATCCGCTAAATCTAGGGCTGGTTGCACAAGCATTGATACAATGTTTAAAAATGCTTAACTGATGTGACAGTCTCACAAACCAAGGTAAGTATCTTTACCAATTTTCTTGCTCAATTTGAAAACAGTGGTAGTCACTATGGCAACAACATACATGTATGACCATTAAATGAACAGTGCATGTGATGTCAATGTACCCTAAATGAATTAGATTGTCAGATTTCATCAAAGTCTAACAAATATAAATTTTGAGATGTTGTTTGCCTACATTACCTCTGAGAATCAGCAACGACAACAACTATTACAACAACTTCTAGGCATTTTTCCAAGACTTCCTAATTTTTTTATTGGAAAAACCAATTACTACAGTTATCCTTTGTCTTTTCATGGTAAATATGTCAACAGAGACCGGAATCTCAAGCTTATTTTCTCTTCGACTTTTTCAATGGCATGTACCAAAATAGTTGGCCTCAGTGAATTTCTTATTTGTAGAAATTGCAGAAAATGTTGTCATTGCCACAGAAAGGAAACAGACGTTTGACTCAAGCACTTATATCACTTCAAAGTTCGATCCTAATTGAGATTTGAACTTTAAAACAGTACTTTTTTACAAGTTCAATGCACTGTTGCTATGGAAACCATAATGGCTAGAAATTAATCGCAAAAATTAACACTTGACACCATTTTTCACTGGCACCAAACATCGTGGAAAGAGATTTTTTGTTTACCTTGAATGCAAAATGTTAGATGAAATTAGCAGTAACACGCTGTTAATACCTATGCAACCAGCCCAGTTGTATAAATAGCAGATTGAACATCCAAGTAAAGTTCCACTCATCATCAACCCTAAATACATGTGTAAAATCACAGTGGTTACCAATAACACATGCTCTCAACAAAACATTCTTTGTTTGATTGAAACCTGGTTTTTTGCGCACATCAATCAATGGTTTCCATGGCTTTTTCGCATGCCTCTCTCATAGTTTCTGCTTGAAAAGCAAAGATTAGCGAGGATATTTTTCCAATGAGGCCTTCTGAATTTCGCTGATATTATAATTTGCTGCCAACTTAGCAAGTTTGAAAATAAATCTTTGCACACTGTAAATTACAGCCATATTTCATAACCTTACTCAGTGAACACTTGCAACTTGTCAAGATAGAGTTTTAACTAGTTCTGAATTCTATTTGATAGCATGAAGCGAGTGACAAGTTGTTAGCAGCTTACAAATTTCAATTTCACACAACGTTCACTTGTTGAAGAAAGCCTCTATTCAGAGGATTTTTTTCTTTTCTCTGTGTTACCTGTATGATACCTTTTTTCACTTTTAATTCCTCCTTGGCAGTTTGCCCACAGCTTCTGTTTTCATACAATCAAACACAACCCAAACAAACAACCTGAAAATGTTTGCATTTACTACAGAAAGTATTCTAGCTATTTCACTCATGGGCCCGCAGAGACCATGTAGTTTTAACTGTATTATCCATCTCAATGGAAATTGAAAATTCCTTTGTTATTCGAAATTATTCTTGTAGGAAAACAATGTGAGAACCTTATCTGTCAGAGGGCATAAGTCAAAACCATAGAAACAGTTGACTGACATCCACAAAAACTCAGGTTTCACAAAAGAGAAAAAAACTTTTCAAGGGCGTGTATTGGTACTGGTAACTGCTGTTAAGACTACAAATGCATTTATCTGAATCTCTTAAATTTAATTGTAGTAGAACACACAAATATCAGGTTAGTGGCATCATTTTTCATGAACATATTCCCTACTTCTTATTCAGATTGACTGACAACAGGAAAAAGTTTTACTAGGATACAAAGTACTGTGAATTTATATCGACTGTAAAGGTTGGCACAAATGTACGGAAATTTCATAACGCAAGCAAACACTTTTGGTCATTATCTGGCAAAAAAGAACCAAAACGTCCCACAAAGTTCTTCAAATAAGTCAAGCAATTCACGGCCTTCTGTCTCTGATGCTTTAAACATTATAGCTTCCAAAGTTCCAGAATTTTTAGGTTTAAAAGTGAGACTGCCTCCATGACTTTTACCTTTCCTTTCTCTCCTCCCTTCTTCTTTCCTTTTTTTTCTCCTGGGAATTTACAAGGCTTCATTTTGGTTGGAAAGGATTTTGGGAAAACTTTAAGGATTATAGGGTTAGAAAAGCAGGAAGTGCAGGCAGGTAGTACATCGAACAACAATTTCATTGGAATTTTCAGGTCAAGTTTATATGGTATTTTTGTGTTGTTCTCTCGCCTGTTTGACTGAAATGTGCTCCTTCTAGTATGGTTTTAAAAAACTCTTCCCTTGTGCACAAGTTAGATGACCTTTAAAGCAGATGAAATCACAAGCTAAGCAAGGGACATGGATCTGCAAGTAGATATAGTTACCACCAGTTCAGGGGTGAATGAGTTAAATTACCAATAAACACTGATTTAGCTCCATGAAAAATGATGCCACATGCAGAAAATTCAAACAGCAAAACCATAGAGGAATAGGGATATGTTCTCTGATAGGGTGTTGAGCAAAACTTTACTTGGATAAAAAAGCTTCAAAGAAAGTACAAGAATGATAATCTTCAAATCTGCTGCCAATGTCTGGCTCTAGAGACAAGACTTCAGGATTTCTCGCCATGTCTCCTAAATCTAGTTACTATACCACTGCTAGTGGTTCTTTGGTGATTTCAACAATATAGACCACGTGTGACTTTCAACTTCCAAAAATGTCTTCCACTCTTATGTTACAACATCTGTTGGCATGGAACACTTCCCAATTTCTAACACAGGCAGAGAGATCAAATAAAACCACCAAATTCTTCACTGAGTAAGAATGCATTGAGCTGAGCTGGCAGGTCGCGCAATCTCACATGACCCCTGATTGACATAATGGCGACGTAGAATTATATGTGTTCTTAACAACTTAGGTGTTAAACTACTGTATAATAATGTGAGGTACCAAAACAGGTCAATTTATAGCCTACCTACATGTAACTACTGGTGTTTAAGGTAGAGCATCTGCACTACTCACCATTGCTGTTGGGAGTACTCAGATTTTTTCTTTTTGAGCCCCCTGAAAACATCTCTCTCAGATTTTAGTATTTAATTTTTTTTTGGAAACCTTTTTTTAGCAATCTAGACATTTTTTAGGCTCAACATCAACCTAATTGCAACAGAATTGATTTCAATACCATACGCCTATATCTAGCAACATAATAAAAATCTGCCAAAATCCGTTCAGTGGAACATGTCAAAATTAAGCATGAGGCGTTTTGAGCGTTTAACACAGGACACCCACACTATTTGCCATTATCTGTTCAAACAAAAAATGCACAAAATGTGTTTGTTACTTTTATGGAAAACTTAGAGAAAAAATAATACCTGCTACAGTCCAACCTCGATTATCCGGACCTCAGATATCCGGACTTTTCAATTATCCAGACTTGTTTCCTTGGTCCCGTTTTTTTTCATGAATATTAATAAGATGTGATCTTGAAAAACGGAAACAATTAAAAGTTCAATTATCCTTCCAAACGTGTGTTTGAAACACTGTTTTAATCCATGTTTCACTTTGAAAAAGCAAGAGAAGCATGAGATAAACCATTATTCTGATGCATTCAGCTGAATTCTGATTGGCTCAGTTGTTGTGTTGCTAAGAAAATTAAATGTCATGCTTGATTCTGTGTTGCTTATGTTAACACAAGACCAATCGATCGTAAACTTAAATCACAGCTACGTCTACACAACTAAAGCAGTCTGTTCTCTCAATTAAGGATAAGCAAACGATTATTTCACTTTTGGAGAAAGGCAAAAAATGAACAAAATTAATGTAGCACTCAAGGTTAAAATCAGCGAGCAGAAGATCTCGTGCATACGAAAAACAAAGAGAAGATCCTGAAATTCACCGACAGCGTCGAGATAAGCGAAGGATTGAAAATATATGATACTTACAGTCCATACATAAATCAAGTGAGAGCTAATTCACAATTTTGTTTTCTTTATTCCCTATGTTTACATTTTTGTCTCATTAAAATTCATATTTTTGATTATCCGGACTATTTACTCAAGTCCCAACAAGTCAGGATAATCAAGGTTCAACTGTACCTCGTTTTCAGGGATAAAGAAAGTCTTTCTTTTTTCAAAAAGAATAAATATTAAACATATTGGCTATTGCATAGGATGCCCATGCTACTTTCAAGGAACCCCAAAACAACACGGCGCTTAATTACAAAGTACTAGAATGAGTTGTTAGCTGTAAATTACAGCAAATTTAGTCAAGGCCTTAAATCTGGAAAATGAAAGCCTTGCTTGATTATTAGCTTTTACAATATATCCTTTTCCATTAGACTTCTGTCAGTCACAAGGGTAAGAAAAATATATATCTAGCTGTATTCTTGAATAATGTCTCAGCCAAAATAGAGTTCTCCCCTCGAATTTTTTTCCTTGAAAAACTATTTCCAGAGAAGTCAACATAAAAACTAAGATTGCAGCCATTGCTTTTTTACTTCTCCTCCTTTCTTTCTCCTAGCTCTTTCTATTTTTTCCTTTACCTTTTCTCTCGAGACTGACTGCAATAGACCTATTCGGCTAACTCAATGTTGTACCCAATTCAAACCCTTTGGGAATAAAACTTTTTGTTTCAGAAATTTCCATACATTTAAATGAGAATGCCACATTATGATGCAAATACAATACACAAAGAATCTTAGCCCCGGGAGATTTGAATTGGGTACAACATTGAGTTAGCCGAATAGGTCTATTTTAATTAGGTACGTTTTCAAAAATCCAGCTAGATAATGTTTTGGCTTTTATGGTTACCTATACATTAATGTTCTTTAACGTGCCGGCAGCCTGAAATAATTATACAAGTTTCACTTTTGAAGCTGTTTGTTTTCTTCTCGTTAAAAGTGAGTTGGAGTGGAGGCTAGGGGAGGGTACTTTTACAAATTCTTTACAATGGACAAGGCCTGGCGCACGCTACTGGTGTACATGGCTAAGAATCTCACATCGTTTGGCTCTTATGAACTTATTAAAACTCAGATCGCATCGATATTTGGCAAGAACTTAAAGTTTATAAACAGCTTTTCATTGAATATTTTTTTCTGGTTGTAAGATCAAAATAAAATTAAAATATGAAAAATATGGCTCAAAATGGGACCATTTTTTAACAGCTCGCGTAACATTTACAGTCTAACCACGCATATTGCGGGATTTCTCTGTTTCTGTTCATGGTACTTTGGAAAAATTTCTCCACAGAGGTCAGTGACTTATGAGTACTAACTGTATTACAAATTACTGAACATGATGGCAAAACAACAAAGTTTAAGGCGTTTTCAGAAAGATGTTCTGTCTACATCCGATCTCTGTGCAGCGTGGACGTCAATTTAAAAGATTGCTTTTGATTGACTTTCTTTTGTTGTTAAGAGAAGAAATAATAATTTTTGGAATGCTCATAAGTTAAACCTTCCTGATAGACTAACTGTTAAGACTTCGGGAAACCCATTTTTCAGTAAGATCAAAAATCTAAGGTTAGAAAGCATTTTTTTAAGGTGAAAATTCGTAAACCATGCGTTGGACCGAAAATCGGATTCTAGTGTGTGCTTTGGCACAAAGATTTTGTGTCTAAAATGTGCCTAAGATGTGCATAAAGTGTGCATTTTAGTTTTGAAAAACGTGCCTAAGCCGTGCCTAAGTTGTGCCCAAACTGTGCCTAATCTGTGCACAAGTTGTGCCAAAATATTGAGACACTCGGAAATCGTGTCCAGCCTATCAAGCTCCACAGCGAAAGAAAAGTGCGCACAGCAATTATGTCAGTTTTAAGGTTTACGAAGTCTAGAAACACGGTCTGATGACCTTTTTATCCCCTAATAAGAAATAACATGACTCAGAATACGGTTAGAGACAGCAGAGAAAGCCCCGACAAACAGGAAAATGGAATCTTAAACAGGTTAGCGTATTTAAAACAAGTGCTCAGCTCAATTACATGTTGATATAATTTCATCGATTCAAGAATTTCACTGATGTTAAAAAATTTTCAAGTAATATATCAAACATGAGATGCAGTGTTTCATCACCAGATGAAACACCGAGAAGAGAGTTGAAAATACGACGCGCAGCGGAGTATTTTTGACGAACTTCGAGGTGTTTCATCTGGTGATGAAACACTGTGTCGAATGTTTGATATTTCTTCTCAAACAAAATCATTTTTGAAGGAGAAATTAAGGATGCAAATACTAAGCAGTGTTTCATCCGATTTCCAAACACTCATTAAACATTAATTTCCTTTGTATTTTCTTAATGAATTATTAATGAGTTTGAGAAGTGGGTTTCTTCTCCCCTTCTTAACGGAGCGTTTAGGTGGAACGAAAATAATAATATTTGTTTCTTCAGGAGGGCAGATTTGCATTCAAAAAAGAATTTACTTGTGATATGACTAAGTCATATCATAAGTCTTATAAAATGACAACGAAAAAATTGATTGCACGCCAATGAGTTTTGAAGCAAAATTGGCACGTCTCATCGATTATTATACGATCAAAGCTTAATTTGCTAACAGAGCCAGAAAACAAAAACAAACAAGCAGCTTGAATTATTTTACTACTAAGTGTAAATTCTACTTTTTTAGTTAGAGAAATATATTTAAAAAGCAGCCGCATTTTGTTTTTAAAAACAGCAGGCGTTGGCATGAAGGTTTCAAATTACCACTTTTCATGTTGTTATGCAAATTCAGGCCAACTTTACCGCGATCACAAAAAGTATTTTCTACGACTTTTAGTGGCTATTTTTGTGCCTTACTTCTTTAGCTTTGTTTTTGTTATTATGGTTTCGACTTTCTTTCACGATTTCTTTTAGAAACGAAAGAAAGCCAGTCTATAAAACTGCATGGCAATCGAAAAGGTTCAGACCGCATATATCGCGTGCGCGTGAGAATTTCCACTTTATCCTTGGAGTAAACACAGACTGTCGAAGAATACTTTAATTTTCTCGACTTTCGATGCGGCTCAAAACTTACACTTCCTATTCTTCTAACTGTATCGTGTTTGATCTGAATTATTTTTGAAATTCGTACCAAGTTTGTTCTTTTTTGCAAGTCGGGTTACAAAGATTTTCAAAAAAGTGCCCTGCGTTGAATATTTGTGCCTAAACCGTGCAAAAACTGTGCCTAAAATGTGCCTTAGCAATACTTAAAACGTGCCTTAACTGTGCCTAAAGTGTGCCTAATCTGTGCCTTTGCATGTTTTTTTCCCGTGCTTTAGCACAAAAACCGTGCCTTTTCTTGAGCACAAATTGTGCATAAGGCACGGTGTTACGCTGGTGTACACCAGTAGCGTGCGTGAAGCCACAACAATGGAAAGTTTTTGAGCAGCTAAACCTTCAATGCTTATGATTTGATACTGAAGGAAATACATTGAAACCTCTATTAAGTGGACACCTTCGGGACCTTCCCAAGTGTCTGCTTAATAGAGGGTGTCTGCTTAATAGAGGTTTGTAAAAGTTGTGCAATGTTTGTTAACAATTAAGTTTCAACGGTTACCTTGTACTGTGATAAAGTTCCATGTTGTTAATAAGGAAGCTAAGGAAGCTGTGCTGTACTTTGTGCAAGAGTTTCGGTCTTATCTACAGTTTATTGAGAGTTAAATGTATTGATTTATCTTTATTAATCGACTTCAGTACTATAGATTTTTTTATTTTGTAAATTATTTATTTTAGTGTCTGCATCTGCTTAACAGAGGTGTCCGATGAACAGGGGTTCGTTACAAAGGGAAATATAAGACGTTAATTTTGGGACCCGGCTTAGTGTCCGCTTAATAGAGGGTGTCTGCTTAATTGGGGGTCTGCTTAATAGAGGTTTCACTGTATGTCTTTCTTTAAGGAAAAGCGCTGTTACCTTCGCAAAGAGAATGATAAAGGATAAGGGAACATTCAATGCATGAGAACTTTGGTTCCAAAAAAAATTTGTTTCAAGAAAACAAAATTTTATAAAAGGGAAGCAGTTTATCAAGGAAAACATTAACTATGGGAAGCCGAAATAATGCGTATGTAAAAAAATCTTGTGAGAGTCTATGGAGTGATGGAAACTCCCCATGCAGAGCATAAATTCACGTAACTGAGCGCAAAGGTTACAGAGTGACTACTATAACCGGGGCCACCTAAACAAGGTTGACCAATTAGATGACAGGAAAAATTAATAAATGTACATTCTGAGAAAGTTAGTTGTCAATCATAATTACCACAGAACAAAATCAACAAGATGGATCAAAATCAACCAAGTACAACCTACAGACATGACCTCAGTTGAACCCGCTGAAGAAACCATACGTTTCCTGAGAGAACCATTAGAGTGTTGGCGGAGGCGAAAAAAGTAATTGTTAGTCATATTTTTTACTTGAGGTTGCATGTTTGTTACAAAGTGTGGCAATGGTAGCGAAGAAATTGCTGGTAGATGACAAAATAACAGCTTGTGTCAAATAAATATGTCTCCTGGGTGTAATATGAAAAGTTTCAAATAGAATACCATTGTCTGGTGAGACATTTTGCTTTCTTGAAAAACGTTTGCTATCAATAGAGACCTTAAGATTGAGGTCTGGTCATTTTACAACAAACAACAGACTGCAGGTTGCAGTTAAAATACCAGCCACTAAAACTGCTAAAATACATACTGCATTTCGGCTATTAAGCAAAAAAAACCAATTATTAATATTTTTAAACAGTTACATCTAACATGAGTTGTCTTACAATTTTGCATCTAAACATCATCAGAAAAAAAAAACAGAGACAGAATGCGAAGACAGACTTGTGGCTGTGTAACCTGTGCAAAGCTGTCAAGACAAAACACTGACCCAAGTTTTTCAGACACATTTACTCAGCATTTTTTAAAACAAAACTACCCAAAAGACATTAGCGATGTTGTATACAAGATTCTTATTAAAAAAACTCAGTTATCACACTTTTGTCTGAATTGGGGATTTTCCTGAAATTGGGTTTCCTGTGGTGAAAGTTGAAAATTTTTATTGCTAATTTTTTTCATGCTTCACCTAATGGATTTTGGCAGATTTTTAGTATGTTGTTAAGTAACCATCCAACAATACTAAATAGCGTTGAAAAAAATTTGTTGCAAAGAAGGATTCCATGCAAGAGGGACCTTCAGTTAACTCCTGATACATGTAATTCAAACCCTTGCTAACTTGAACCTTGTGCTAACTCGCACCAAAATCAATGATTTCCCTAGGATTTCCTTCATACATTTACTGTATTTTACCCTCGGTAACTCAAACTCTTGATAACTCAAACCTCCCGCTAACTCAAAGTAGTTTTTGTTTCCCTTCAGATCATTTCTACACAATCTTACCCTCCAATACTCAAACCATGTTTTAAGCATGTGACAGTAATTTTGAAAAAAATGCAGTGAACTGCGGTCCAAAACATTGAATTTCTCTCAAAACAATTGTGTATTATTTCTCTTTAAGCTTCTTTACTTTTTTGTCAGTCCAATTCAAATACAATGTTTAGCACTGTACTGATTAATCCAGCTTTGCTGCTCAATTTCTTATTCAAAATATCAATATACCTCTTGCTGCCCTTGAAGTACATGATACTTGCATTCCTCCCCCATCCCATTTCCTTACTTCTGATTATTTACTTTAAACTCCCGATAAATTGAACTGTTTTCGATTTCCGTTGAAGTTTTGAGTTATCAGGAGTCGACTGTATGTCCACGTAAATGAGACAACAGCATTGGAGCTACTTGCCAAATGGCCAAAACAAAAGATACAATGTACTGTCCTCATTTGGGTAGAAGGATTATTTTAATGCCACATAGCAGCTGAGCATATTAAAGTAGCATTCACTTTAAGATTATGCTCTCAGTTTTAAAGATTTGTAATTGCAAGTTTTTAGGAAAGGAATTCTGTGTAAGTTCTGTGATGTATTTGGCATACAAAACAATTTTTGCCACTTTCACAGGGAAAGGCAAACTTGAACATGGGACATCTGATAAACAACTTCTTTTTCTTTCAACCTTGATCAGGGGGGTGAAGAGGGCAAGTTGCCACTTATAATAAACTACTTTTATAAAAAAAACTGTTTAGAATGTATCATTTATGTTGTTGTGACACGATGATAGCTTCAAAAGAACATGTTGATACTGGTGTAATTTAATGAAACGGTAACACAAACAAATTAATATAATCAGCCACAAATTATGTTAACTCAGAAATAGTATTGTCCCTAAAAAAAATCCAGATGTGCCACTGTATTAAGTAGCCTTACCTTTTAGTTACTATTTATATGGTTGGACTGTTATTACTTTGTCACACAAACAGTTACTTGAAACATAAACAGTACAAATTATCTACATCTACATTTATTATTTGACAACGCTTTCGCATCAAGTCAATAAAAATCATGTATGGCGTCTGGCTAGAACTAATTGGGTAGACTGCTTTTTATTATGTTCTTGTTTTGAATGTTCCCAATTTTCTGAGGCAGTTCTGCATGAATGTGAAAGCATGAGCCCCGGTAAACAAAAAGATATAAACCCGCGAAATTCAAAAACGGCCCGCGTGTCCGATTTTCAAATTCAATGAAAATAGTTTCAAACTAATGTCTTAAAATTGGAGTCACCCATACAATGTTTGCCGGTTTGGTTAAGTTTTTGTATTGACGTTAAGACATGACATTTTACCTTCTAAATGATTAAACAGAGATAACTTACTTGGCCGGACGATTCTGTAAAGCCGTCGGTGCTAGGGCCATGTTAAACAGCGTGTCCATTAATTTAGGGTGACAGAGAGACATCACACACCTACAAAAAAAAGAGAAAGCTTTTCCCTTTACACTTGTAACGTGACTAATACAATACTTTGCGAATTTCAAGTGAAAAAAGGGAATAATTGCCAAAGTAAATCACCTCCTTCACGAAAGCTCCGTCCACGTGGAACGCTGAAGTGTTATGATGTACGCAAAGGATCTTGGGTGAAAATGTGGCACGTGACTGTCCACGTGGTAAGCCGGCCAATTTTCGGGGGGAGTTATTGGGTTGGGGGAACTCACTCTGAAGTGTTTCGCTGACCCAGGCTACCAAAGGCTGCGCAATGGTAAACACAGAGCAAGTTGTCTTTCAAGCCAAGGACGTAAGCAACGAAGTGAAATTCTTTATGACTAACCTTCTCACGCCATCCGTCCAGTTTTGCTCCTTTTTCTGACCTTTTTAACTCCATGTACGCCGTTTTAAGTGGTTGCTTTAATCTAAAACAGCTAACACAAATTAGGTGAAGTATTCCTTAAAAGTCCAAGGTTGATCCCAATATAATGCAACCTAAACTTATGTTACGGTATTTTCGCAGACTAAGTTCTTTTTAGAAAAATTTTACGCTACTTTTTCCTGAGAAAATGAAAACCTCACTCTGTACTGTGAAACGACAACAGTCAAACCAACAAAAATATTAGTTTCTGTACTTTTTTTTCACTAAATAGCTTGTTCGACTTCTGCAATAGCGATTTGTCTTAAAAATGAACCAAAACCAGACAGACGGCCATTAAACCAGTAAACTCAAAACCGATACTGTGGATGGGCTTCTGCTGACCATCGTTAGAAAACTGGGTACGATTTTCTAATGCACGCGCAAAGTTAAAAGCGCCATTGTTACGTCAAATAATTATTGTGGTCGTGGTGAGGCAATGAACAAGTCATGCTTTTCTGACGGGAACGAAAACTTTTCTCTCCTAGGATAACAGAGTACATTTGCCACGTAGACTCGACTCAAGAGAAGAAAAACGTTATATTAAACGCGAACCACTCAACAAAAAGGTAGGAATTGCCTGCATTTTTAATAGAAAGTTTTCATCTTTCAAGTCATTTTCCTGTGAGCGATCTTTTCAACTAACAGACTTATGTGATTTGTAAACATGGTACCACTCGAAAAGCATTTTCTTTATCTTACTTTTTTTAGTTAAACTGAATCAAACCAATTGAATTAAATTTCGATTATCGATGATTTTCCATAACGATGCTTTTATACATTATTTCTTTTTTCTCTGATCATAAACAAAATTTGGTCTCCATAGTGATTACCACTCACGTAATTTGCGCGCGCCTACACTGCACGCCCTACAACGGTTCTCTACGGCTTTCGTTACTTTTAGGGGACTGTCGCTCTAAAGCGCAAAACAAGTTCTACTGTAAGTACCTTCTAAAAATTTTCCTTCCTTTCATCTCTTTAGAATATTCACTTGTATTCTTAACTAAAAAAAAAGGAAGGCTTTCTGTTCTTTAAAACGGCAAAGCGTAAACCGGAGAAACGAAAAGAAATATAGATGAATGGATGGAGGAAATGGACATACAAACTCACACCAAAGCAGTTTTGGAACCCACACAAAAGACCACTCACCATGTCGCTTTGTGATGAGGTTCAGTTTAAGAATGTACACTAAAAACAATAAAAAAACAGTTGAATTGACATTCCAAAAATCATGGATACCGACCTAGACACGGAACAGTCCACTGGAAGTCAAATTATAATTTGTATGAAAATTTATTGTAAAATCGATAAAACGGTTAAAAATGCGCATAAACTGACATTTGAGGTAACATACCTCATGTCGGGTTGTGTCTATGTTGTTTTCTTACTTTTTCCGGCCCTATAAACACCATTTTTGTAAGTTCTGATGTTTTGGTTTCTCACCTACCAAGAAGAAGAAAAAGGAAAACTCCGCTGTCTTACGCTACCCGAAGAAAATGCGAAAAAAAAAAAAATAGCTTAATTCCACTCCAATCGCCTTAAAACTTCGCTTTATTATAGATCGAAGATTTTCCTTCCTTGAAAATGTCAATTTAGTTCCAAACATAAAGCCATGGTCTCAAAAGGACGAGAAATGAAAACGATATTGTATTAGCGCTTCCGTGAATGCACTCTTCTTCGGACGGAGTGTACGGGTCATGTTACCCTGGGTACCAGATGTTTTTTCTCGCGTGAGAATGAGAATTTTCTCGATTTTGTGTATAGGTTAGAATTATGAATGGCTAATGCGAAAATGGGCTAGGAGAAAGAGATAAAGACGTCTTTTCATTTTCTCGGGAGGTAGCAAACCATAACACCAATAAGACCGTTGAGAGTTTTTCCTACAATTTCTTAGTCACACTTTGAATTTTCGGCCCGAGCTTTTCAAGATTTAGTACACTTCCATTCTATTCGCCCTTGCACAAATACAGTTTCTGGCATTTTTGTCGTGCCATTATAACAACTTGCAGCAATACCAGGCCTTCGTATTTGATAACCCATTTCTGTTGTCTAAGTTAGCACTACATATTGGTGAAATTTTTAATCCCTTTAATAGAGGCTGAGGGATCATGAAATTTTTGGTTCCTAGGAGTGGACTAGGGGCGTGTTAGAGGTTTGGGGCCATCATGCATGGGTTAGGCTGGGAAAAAGTTAGAGAAGTACAAAGTCAGTCTATTTTAACAAGGATATTGTGGTCGCACTTTTCAAAGAAAGTTACAAGCCAGAACAAGACAACATAAATCAATCCAATCATGTTAACAAAACACATTTATTAGGGACTCTACCAAATGGTTTTGTGCCAGAAAAATTAACAAGTAAGCAGTGTAAGATAATTTAACATATCACTTTTTCAAAAACAGATACAATTATAAAAGAAAAAAAAATCATCGATCGCGAGTGCTAACAAATATAAATACGGTTAAATCGGAAGGTAAAACTTCTTTGTGTTGTTAAAACTATCGTAGAGAGGAATGCTCCTCTCGAAAACAAGAGAAACGTCAACAATAATGGCGGTAATCACAGCCACGTACATGTAACAATAGATACGCAAATGACTTGAAGAAGAGCTACTATGTGGTGTTTACAACTAAGGGCGAAGTTAAATCAACTGTACTCTAGGGGTACACACCATTTCACAGACATTCGTGTTACTAAACTGCGCTTAGAATGCCGTTATGTCTTGATTGCTAGATCACATTCGCGAGAAACACTTAAAGAATATTTTTACTTGCGAGCACACCATCAGTGAGAGCAATGCTGAAAAGATTAATACTTGAAAAAAATTTTTAACGAATAAAATTTTGATCACGAAATTCTCCAGGTATGTGCTAGCCCGAAAATCACCTAGATAAAAAATCAACTTCACCCGGTTAAGAATGCCTTGGTTTGGAGCTTTCATTTTACCTGGAGAGAAACAGAGAAATATGGGTGGGTCAGTGCGAGTCCTTCTTTTTAAGTACAACTGCTACGATACGAACATTATCCTAAACGCCGTGATTTATAGGGTAGAAGTTGTGCATCATTAAAGTATTTTCCGGTTTGATATTGCACGTTATAATATGGTTCTATTTTCTCCTACTTCAAATTGCACTTAGCTCGGTGCCACTAAGATGTTCTTAGGGTTACGTTACGTGTTCCTTCACCACGAACGTCTGCTAAACCGAGCAGCCAATTCGGTTCACCTTCGTTTGCAAAAACAATTATTCTGTGGCACGGTTTTGTAGAACATAGAGATGATGTAAAAAGAATAAAAAAAAACAACATCAAAGCTGAATCAAAGGAAATATTGAAGTATAACATATACTATGGAGGTTCAAACGATTGTATTAGCAAGTCATAAGGAAAGCGAGTCCCCTTGCAAAGTGGAGTATACTGGTAGTAAATTCAGAAGCTACTGGATTAAGTCTAGGGTCCTAAAAAGTGAAAAGTCGGTATTCAGTTGTCGCTTGTTTTGTAACATATCGTCGATGCAACATATCAAATTACACATGTTTAAAACAACTATTGCTTTTAACCAACTTTTTAATCTAACTTCCACGAAAGGATTATATAACTTAGGTGCACACAAAAAAAAAAACACCCAATAGCGAAATGAAACATTACTGAACAACCTCAAACAATTTACCTAAGCTTAATAAAACACACCTATTACAGTTTAACAAGTCAAACATTAGTTAATACTGATGACGGAGAGGTTAAAAATCCCGGCGCCACTAGATTCTCTCGTCTTTGAGAGAAAGAGCCTGCGAACAAGCTAGTCATCAGACTTAAAAAAATTTGTAAAATTTTCAAATCCTAATTGTGCTGAAAATCTAATTTGACCTTGTAAAATCACTGCTCAAAAACATATATATAATGGTTATATATGAAACATATCAGAAACTTATCACCAAGGATGCTATGAGTTGTAAAAAGATCCCCCTTATCAAGACCAAAACAAATGCATCAGCAATGGTTATGAGAAGATGCGTGTTGATAACATAAAGCCTGTCAGTTAGTAGTACCACTTGTAAAACTTGGCGGCGTCAACTGACGTCATGTCCCTCTCAAACAACAGCAGCAGTTCACAGTGTTTGGTGTGCGGGAACAGATCTACTGGGACGGCTTTCACCAGCCTGAATGGTGCTGTTTTGATTCTCTTCGATGTTGGTCTGCACAAACTGAAAGAAGAGGTACACATTAGACCTGCCTAAAAACGATCTGTGCAGTTCAATGACTAAGAACGATTCAGTTTATTTGCCTCGACATGCGACCACCTCACTTAAGCAACCAACCACTATACAGTTCAGTTCAGTACCAACAAAACATTTCCCCAGTCACAGCAGCGAGGAAATCCCGAAAGCTTCCTCCAAAATCTTAACTTTTCAGCCCGGTAGTCGCTAACAAGAGGTTCGACTGTATATTCCTTCCTCTTATGAAATAATAACATTAATACAATAAAGAAACAAACAAACAAAACCTTCACAGCAGTAATAGCCGACAATAAGGTTCGTTATCTTGGGAGGGAGAGTTGGGGACGAGCTTCAGTCTCTGGGCAGTGGTTATGAACAGGGGAGACGTCGCGTAAAGCATGACAAATAGGGAGGGAAACATCGAAGAACGGTGATGACTTCCACGACTAAGATAACCATACTTTAATATTCTTTAGCATAAAATACAGATTTCTTACTCAAGAAAGTTAACGAAAGCTGCACTTGGGTTGCAAGACACGTAGATCAGTTTATCCATTCGACGGCTCTTCCTGACAGCTGCAAGAACTGACTGGTCTGTGAGACAAAATACACAACATTAACAAACACAAGTACCAGCCAACCTCGTTACTACGGCCTCTCCAGTTTCTATTCTTCATACAAGAGGAGGGAGCCTGGACGCAATTTCGGTGGTAAGCCACATACGTCAAGTGAAGTCAATTTTTGTTTTTAAACTCACACGAATTTAGGCCACCCATATAATACAATATTCGGATGGGTGACCCGAAATTATTTATTGGTTGAAGCTTTTTTTGTCCAGTACCAGACTTTCGTTAGGCGTAGTTTGGTCGGTGTCTAAATTATGTGTAAAGATGAAATGAAAATCAGTGACAACTAGTTTCCTGTGGAACTGTGGTTTCTGCTTTCGAGTCTATGAATTAACTTACAGGTAAGGCCATTCCTTTTTACCACACTGTGCTAAGTGATTCTAAACTTTCATCTTTTGACTAGACAATCGTTGTCTAGATGGTTACCTCTTCTTTGGGTCGGTACGAAACGCCCCTCAACAAAATATCATTTCGGGAGGCCACCCACAAATCAAATCTTTGAGTCTGCTTTATTCTTTATTCATTATTGTTGCTTAATTCTACTTACGCAGTCCAGCACGAGGTGGGTCCATGATGCCAATGATTTTTGTCTTACGTGGCATGTTTTTGAACACGTCAACGATAATGTCCTCTGCCTTACCACAAACAAACTGAGCATTTGTGACGCCTATAGTAAATACAGTACAGGTAAATTATTCAGTGGCATTCTTAACGATTACATAATTTGGGGCAAAATGCATGTAAAGGCACACAGCAGCAATGACGCCCACTGGGCCAAAGTTAATCCCGGTTTCAGTAGAAATAGGCCCAGAATGAAACGGAATGGAAGCCCGCGTTCCTTCATTTGGAGGAGGGGAGAGGAGAGATATATTTTTCATCTACATGTATTTTGTTCAAGATAGTACAAGTATAGCCCAGGTAGCAGGCGTGGAAAGGGAAAAAAGGTGAGAGAATCAGGCTACTAGGCCGTCACTAACCCCCTTTGCTACCCCCCGCTCCCCCCACCCCTCTTCCTCACAAGTTTCCCGTTTAATGAGATGCTAGTCCATTGTAGGTTACCCTCAGCAATGTATCGACAGAACCAGGGTGCAAAGAAAATCATTTTTACAGCTTGCCATTTGGGCAAGCTGAAGCTAGCAAAAACTAGCCCAGACGTCATTTCAACTAGCCCCAAAATCGTTTTGATGAGCAGAATTGATTTCACAGTTCTTTTCGTATTCGATTTTCTCAAAAAACATCACTTGCCCGTCGGGCAAGTTGAAAACAGAATTCACTAGCCCCGGGCAATCGGACACTTCTTTTTTTGCACGCTGAGAACACACTTACACAACTGGATGATAGAATTAATCAGTCTACATAAGGTGGGTTTTGGAATCACGGAAAACTGCAAGAGACTGTCTCTCACCATTGAGTTCTGCGTTTGCCTTGGCATCCTTAACAGCGTTTTCGATGATTTCAACGCCAATCACACGTTTAACACTCTGAAAAATAAAATCATAAATTCAACAATCGGTTTTGACGCGTCTGTTAAGTCACCCCTTTAATTAAGCCCCAATCTCTACATACTTCATACAGATGGATCTCCATACATTTCCTGAAAAAAATTGATAAAAGAACAAAGAAATTTCCCTTTGATGATCATTTTATTAATTCTTTAACCTTTCGTCTTGATTATGTATTGATATTGTTTGGAAATAATTGTTATGATCACGCTTGGGTCTCAACCCTTTGACTGCCAAATGTGGCCAAGGCAAATTTCGACCAACTTTCGACAATCGGTTTTTTCCAACAATCGGTTTTGACGCGTCTGTTAAGTCACCCCTTTAATTAAGCCCCAATCTCTACATACTTCATACAGATGGATCTCCATACATTTCCTGAAAAAAATTGATAAAAGAACAAAGAAATTTCCCTTTGATGATCATTTTATTAATTCTTTAACCTTTCGTCTTGATTATGTATTGATATTGTTTGGAAATAATTGTTATGATCACGCTTGGGTCTCAACCCTTTGACTGCCAAATGTGGCCAAGGCAAATTTCGACCAACTTTCCAAATTTCTTTTTTTTTTTTAATTTTGACAAAGAAATAGCACCATGCTAAAGTACAGGCAGAGAGGTTTCATTTGAATGGTCACATCATAGGATTTCGTCCACAGACTCAAAAGTTATAGTCACCTTACAAAACCCCATCAAACACCCTGGCAGTGAAAGGGTTAAAGGGCTATACATGCAGTTAATAGAGCATAAGTGCAGATTATGTTAATGTGGTGATAAATGAACGGTTTTGATGTAGCACATAACTGAGCCGACACACAGAGCAAGGTGGAATATATTTGCCACATACAAAAACAGAAACGAGAGAAAAATGCCCTAGAGCCCTGCTGTTGGATAACTTGCTGTAAATGATGTAACATACGAGTACCTGAGCTAAGCAAAGTCCAAGTGCACCAGTGCCACAGCAAATGTCTTGGAAAAAGGAAATATAGAATAAAAAATCAAATCGTTCCACAGTCACACGACTGTTAAGTGTCAATACTCTTGTGTTGGATACAACATAGTGTTTTAAAAGAAAACCAGTTAAAGTTAGATTTCGCTATTCCATAGTCAGTTTAAACATTTTAAGAACAAAACAGAACAGAGGCCGCGCCAAAACCAAGGGAGGGTGGGGACACTAGTCTTGCCATGGAGCACAACATGTACCCCCGTTGAAGTACTGCCTGGCCATACTTGAAGATGTTCCGGTTCTGTCGTTTCGTCATAAAGCAGTTCAGTCTGTTACACGCGATACTCGTTTGAGTTCTGTTTCCTTTCAGGAGTGCATTATGTTACACAGAAAATGCAAAGGAAAAATTTCAGCTGAGTCTCGTGGAAAGTTAAATTAATATGAGCTAAAACTCAACGTTGATCAAGTCAAACACAGAGCCTAGAAAGAAGAGTTATTAGCAGAAATAGAATTGGAGAGGGGGCGTTAATTTGCGTATAACACCCCCTTCTACTGAATAAAATTGTTCTTTCCTACCGAGTACCACCGTCTCATCCAGGTTGTCCCCACACCATTCTTTCAACAAGTCAAACAGCTTTTCAGTTGCCTTTGTGTTAACTAAGAAAAAACCAAACGATCATAATTAAATCCAAAACAACAACAACCCCGCTCAAATTGTTTTGCCATTTGTTGCATTTTCTTTGTGTTTGTTCAATTTTCGCACAGTGAACAATTTCAACAGGCAAAATAATTAAAAAATTAATCGGTGATGATAGTGACATTACCAAAGGGAGAAGCAAACAATATTTTATCCTTACTGCAATTTCAAGTTTCAATACAAATCATTTTAACAGGCTTACCTTGAAAGAACGAATCTGCAGAGATTCTGAACTTCAGTCCACAAAGCTCTTCATAAATGTGCTAAAAAACATAATGTTGAGGGAGGTACCTTTGTCAAAAAAATTTCCTTTAACGAATCACATAAAAACATCGTTTATAATAACCATGCAATCCCAGGCCTAATTACATTGCATATTGCTGAAAGTTTTTTGACCAGGGTCTCTTAGGGACAAACACGTATAGCTTCAAGTTCTTAGCAAAGAGGAATATCTTCATGTCATCTCAGAGAGGATTTAAAATGTTTGCTTCAAGCGTGCCTTTCCTTCAAAAGCCTTCGCCCTAAATTCTGCTTTAAAGGTCCAGTAAGGGACATGACTGAACCCACCTCTTCACCCATGATGTGTACAAAAGGAGCTTCTGCATTACCACCAACAGCCCTGCAAAGGAAATCACACCAGCACTAATAAAATCAACAACTTATGTAGGTAATAATCAGTGTTCTCACCAGGCCGCGGGCTTGTGGAATTCCCGCAAGAAAATCTGAGATGGCGCATAAAAAACCAAGGAGATGCGCTCATTAGGGCGAAGGGGCATGCTACAAGTCAAACGGACTTTAGACTACAAGTAGTCCCCCATTTTTCCTCAGGGATAGTAAAGCAAGCGAAACGCGAGCGCGCGTGAAAATCGCCCCACGCGAGAAAAGGCGACACGCCGCGTGTCTTCTTTTCTCGCGTGGGGCGATTTTCACGCCCGCTCGCGTTTCGCTCGCTCTACTATCCCTGAGGAAAAATGGGAGACTACTCGTAGTCTAAACGGACTTTAGAACTTCTACAGTTGAGTACATGTAGTTTTAATGGTCAACTTAACATCCCAGCATTTTGCTTGGTTGTATGAATAAAAAAACATGGTATCAAAAGATTCAGAGTCTTCAATTTTATTTCCTTACTTTCGTTGGTCTCGTACATTGTGACGATTGGTGCATGCACTATTATCGAATCGTAAACACCCCGTCTGCCATATTGGATCAGGTAAGTAATTCACAAACAGATCACGAAGAATCACAAAGAATTTTTCCACACCAATCGTACGTCGCGAGTAACTTTGTCCCCCTAATGTTCTCACAGTGCCCTTATTTCTCAACAAAGGGGGCCCTTGGACTCCCCAAGGCAAAATCCTGGTGACAACATTGGAAAAATACTATAGGATAACAATCACAAACACATAACTGGGAGCCACTAATTGACTGACATGCAGTTGTTTTAAGCTATCCTCAAATAACAATGATTCATAATTTAAGCAACACAAACCTTGTAGGGTTTATTTGAAGATAAAGGGATGTGAGCTGAACGTCTTTGCCTTCCCCAGTTTTGAAATACTCACAGATACGGTTTTTCTCAGCTTCAATTTCCTCCTGAAAAAGAATAATATCAATAACATTGAAGGCCTGAGACAGGGCATGCTCATGTACATGTACAGCTGTATAAAGTTCACAAGGCATTTTACAATAATACATTACTTTGGCTAACAAAATAAGTAGCCTGACTGTGAATACAGCTATCCTCTTTCACTCCTTGCCACTAGAGCTAGAGACGTTTCATGGAGACGCCTGTATTAGCAGTTTAGCAGGCACAAAGTAAGATGAAAGTTCAAACATTTTACCTGGGTCATTTTCTGCTGACTGAACTGCAGAACTGCCATCGTGTGGCCAAACATGGATGTCCTAACTGTTAGCGTCTGCCAATAGCTGCAAGTATGAAGGACAAAATTGAGGAGTCATAAACTAACCATGGCTCTAGTTAAAGATTGGTTCTTACATGTAGCAGAGTGTGCCATTACTAGACAGTCCAACAAGAACTGAACTAGGATTTCAGATTCAGTATTAATGACATAACACAACAGGGCTTGGCTCTATGCAAAGACACCAGGGAGGAAAATTAAAGAGATTTATAAACATTGTACTCACTAACTGTCTTCTAATTGGCTAAGAAACTACAGCTAATTTTGGAAACCAGCGTAACCTACAGAATAGTTACTTATCTGCTAGCACATAACTGACTAATCTGTAGGTTGCATGTGCAATGCACGATTTCCAGTAACAATATCAATTCAGGTTCCTTGCTACGGTGTGTTTGTTTTTATTTTCTTCAAAACAATGTATAATAAGGCAATTATTAGATTCAGTTTTTGTGATATCCTAAATAATCAAGGTCTCGGTAAGTGTTATCATCCTCCGCCTTCAGCTCAGCTGATAACTCGTGCAACCTTCATTATTCCGGATATCACAAAAACCTCATCCATCATTATCAGGTACATACTTAGCGGTTATTTACGTGTAATATTGACTACAACAATATTTCTTTGGGCAGTATTTATATCAATCTTTGGGAAATGAACAAAC